>NW_009260788.1:275653-309854 GCF_000687185.1 Egretta garzetta
GGGTTGCCGACATCCTGCTAAATAACCAAGCATGAATCCTTCCTGCCTCAGGCGGGGCCAACATGGCCAGATAAGGAAAGAAACTGATTTACAACGTGGAGGAAGACTGTGACCTTTATCCTCACGACCACCAGAACAATACCAGAATATGCCACGTAGACCAGGGACTACTAAACTATAAAAAGAGACTGTTTGAACTGCTCAGTACGGCAGTTGGCGGAGCAGAGACTCCCCTGCCGTCCAGCGCTGCTTTTGCTCATATTCTACTTGCTATAATTAATAAAATTTTAATTGGATTATGATCCATTGTGGTCTCAATTTATAACAAGTGAAAAATTAGGGACAAAATGACAGACAAGTTAGCTGACACACCTTATACACAATATGCATGGGGTTTATTGGACATTACTCCTGAGCTGTGTTTAGGAACTGTTCAGAAGGATATGTGTTGGCCTGGGCCAAAACTATTTTATAGGCTGCTCTTGAATTTCAAGAATATGGGAGATCACAGGGCAGTGTACTCCTGTCAGGCTTAATCTTATTAGTGTAAACACATTCATAATTTTCCAGAAATTGAAAGTGCATTATAAAGACAAATCACTGACACATACTACATCAGCAGACTCTATCCCTTACACAGGGACTCTTATCTCCATGCACATTCAGAGAGAACACACTACTGCTTTTAAGAATCTGTTTTGCATTTTCTTTCTGCCTCATATTCTTTTCATATTTGACAGAAAGTGACTTCTCTGCAATGCAGTAGGAAGCAGAAAATTGTTTTACCCTTTTAGACAGCCAGACAAGCCCTTTCTAGAGCATCATGACTTTTCTCAGAGTGACTTTACTGAACTGCTGACGATGAACTTCTCACAGTGGCTCTCCAGCTCTTGAGCAGCCATGTCCTTGAACTTCAGCTTCTTCAACTATTGCTGGACAAACAGCCAACACCAGCTGATTTGGTTTTAGCCCCTCAGTAACTGGAAGGTTTATGGAAATGATACGGTAGTACTTTAAGTTATACAGCTACTCTTCCAAAATGTTTCAGATGGCTGCAAACACAGACCAAAACAGTCAAGATGAAACCCGCTTTTTTAACTTTTACTGCCTGGAAAGAGGAGGTGTAAATTCCTCTCCTTTAGCTCTTCTATGGCTCCCTCAAGAATTCAGCTATTACAAAGACAGTTGCAAATAAAGCTTAGCTATTCTCTTACTGTCTGTGTCAGGGACTAGAAGCTTGTCTCAACATTGGTGGCAGGCAAGCTTAACCACCAAAGCCTAATCACCATGGCAACTGAGTGGGGCAGTTTCAGCCCATTGGGTCCCACCCCGCAGGAATGTGAGGAATGTGTGGCCTGTTATCTTGGAATACACGTCCTCTGTCCTCTGCGCATGCGCCCGGGCCCAGAGTCAACTGACAATGGGGAGGGGGCTCGGACCCCCTGGAACTTTGGAGCATACTCTTAATGACGGTACTGGGCATGCGCCCCACTGCTGAGTGGGAGGCGTGGGTATGCAAACGAGTCATCGACTATAGCACATAGACCCGTGGTGGCAGCTATCATAACACTCCTGTGCCGTTTGTTTCTCCCCTTCTCTTCCCCTTTCTCGCTTTTCCTCTCTTTCTCTGCTTTTCTCTCGCGCGTTTATTGTTGGCCGAATAAAGTGACTTGGCACTTGACTCTGTTTTGAGTCTTAATTCTGTTTCTGAGAATGTAAAAGGAACCTTAGTCACAATAAAATATTGGAGTTAATCAGAAGTTAAGCCCAGCCGCCCCCAACCTCCCAGAATTATCTGAGGTCGGTTGGAAAGCAAGGGGGTTTAACCTCTGCCAAATTGTTCAACCCAATAGTGGATCGTGACAGTCTGTAACTCCTCAATCCGTCTTGAAATTCTCCCACTACTCCCACTGTGTGATGTACCAAAACCCTTTTTACAGCTTCTAGGGTCTGTCATCTGTTTCTTTTTTCTTTATCCTTGTCAGGTCAATGTTCTTTAGATTGAATTTCCTTTAGATTGAATTTCCAAACCTCCACAGAATCATCAGTTCTTGATTATCCTCCCTTGCAGTACTATTGAACATAAGCCTTGAATCCATGTCTTATTAGGAACTATAAAGATTCAAGAAATCACCCAACAGTATAGGTATACTGTTACGCCAAAGGTTGTATAGCTCACTGAAAGCTTGTTTTTGATCACTGGGCAATCATAAACCTTATTTATGTTGTCGTTCACCTCAGGCTCAATAAGGGTGGAGTTAAATGCTAATGATGACTGAGACAACAGTAACCATGACCAGAGGCTTTTCTTACTGCAAATGCAGAGGGATGAGAATTGATTTAGTGGTATCTATATATCAGCATTTGTGCATGGGAAAAAAGGGACCGAGACAGGAAATTCTAAAATGAACAGAGTTCAAGAGATGCTAAACATTGACAAAAGGGTCCTGAGAGCAAATCAAAAGAAATGAAAACTTTTGGAGGGGGGGTGGGGGTGCTGGCAGTCTTAGATTGCCAGAGCAGATGCCTCTTGAAATTTGTTGCTACTGCTCTGAGAAAGAGAAACTTTAGAGTTAGGCTGGGTTGTATTAGAACAATATCCCAGGCTGTTCAATTTTTCCACTATAGGAAAAAAAACTTGCAAGGCCCTGAACATTACCTGGCTGTTTAGTCAAAAGGGACAGCAATGCCACATAAAAGAAACTCACTCAGCACATTTAAACAGTATCTTATTCAGGCAATATAAGTATCTACTCTACCTTAAAATATTACCTCGTGTTTTAGTTGAGCCATTATCATTGATAAGCAGATTTTTAATCAAGGAAATAAGGCATAGTTAATTATGTGCATGGGTTGTGCTTTAAATTACACTTTATTAGCTGTGTTCATCACCTTCCAGCCCACAAACCAGGTGTGACATGGCAGTTCTTTCTTTAACTGCTGCTTGCAGAGATTACAGCCAGAACCAGACTTAATCCAATTAGCAAGCAGTGTCCTCATGTGAAAAGTGAAAAACTGCTGACAGTTGCAATGACTGCCATTAGTGCTCTTCAGTTAAGAGATTCTCTAATTACAGAGCTTGACATCCTCCAAGGTACCGTGATAGCCTGAAGATACACTGCAAAAAAATAGATTACAGGTGTAAACAAGGTCTAGTCAAAAAAGTAAACCACCAGTCACCACCACAGAAAAGAAAATGTTACAAAGTTTGAAACAGCTGTAACTTCAAATGTGGGATGATATGTCTTCTTTAAAGTAGGAGAATTAGTAGCATTATTTGACAGAGATCGATTTCCATGAACTATGTAAATTCTAACAGATAAAATGCAAATTGTAACAAAACAAATCAAATAAGTTTATTTCCATAAAGTTACAAGTGCATTTGTTTTGCTGGCCAGAAATATTTATTCTCAGTATGGTACATCACATGCTGTTTTTCCTGGAATAGAGATCTATAGCACAAGATTTAGAATGTCTTTTTTAGGCCTCACAGCTTTTTTAAACTCATGAAAATCTGTGAAATAAGATTGACTACTTTGATCTTTATGGGAAATTCTCCGTGCCTAAGCCACTCCTGCAGGTGGCCCTTATGAAAAGAGTGCCCACACTGATTGTGTGGCACAGCCTACCATCTGTACTTCATGCTCAGTGAGCATTCTTTGCAACTTAAGTTTTGTCCAAGACACCTTGGTTTTGCGAGTGTTCTTCCACATTCCATATATCTTGTGTTTCATCTTTAGATGTGACTGTTTCTATGATGAAGAAATCCAAAGTTAAGAAGTATTCCACTGTTCTGATGTATTCCACTGTTTCTTCATGGAAAATTTTACATTGAAGGCCTTCTGCATACCATTTGTCAAACAAACAATGTGTGGCTAACACATAGAACAACCTGAAAAGAAGAGAAAGCTCCAAGAAGCATATATTTTTCAAGAAATGTAATGGCCCAGAGCTGGGGAGGAACAGCCCCTCAGATAAGAACAAGATAACAGAGAGAACTACTGAAGTTTGTTGAGTGTCTTTTTTTTCCTAAATAAAATTAAAAACCTGAGACATATGAGACAATATCTCCCTGTCCCCTTATGAAGTTTTCTCAGACTGATACAGCTGTACTCTGGTCATTATTGCACAGTGAGAGAGATGAAACGACATTTGAGAAGTATAAAACATACTGCAGAGCATGAAGAGACAATAATACAAATGCCTATGTTATCATAAAATGAAATACAAAGCCTCTGGGTGGGTAAGAAACAAACATTAATGAGTCTAAAGAATATATATGTGCCCTTCTTGGAACTCATCAGCATGGTTGAGATGTTTCATGGGCGTATCCTCAAGTGATCCAGAGAATCACATAGAATTATTACCTAATCAAAATGCAAAATCCATTGATGTGTGATGTAATTAAGCAATGAAGTTTGAATGTGTTCATTAAATTGGAATCGAAAATAGATGAGACTTTAGGGTCAAGGTCCTTCAACAGCTAACTTTACCCTAAAGTCCAATCTGATACAGATACAATTATTAGTTTAGCAATTTAATGAAATCTCATGCAGTCTGAAAAGGTTAATCAGTTTTTCTTATTGGACTAAATCCACATGAAAAGAATGTCAGGTTTGTAAAATGTTATGAAATCAGATACATGCAGCATTCTAGCCAGGATTTCTTCCAAAGGCCTGTGAAAGTATGTATAAGGCAGCGTTCAGTTAGGATATCAGTTTGACAAAACACCAAAAGAAAAGTTGTTATATAGAGAAAACATAATTTTCTTCCTAAAGAATGTTGTAAACATCAGTACAAAGACAGAATGTTTTCTATCATGATTTACACAATTTTGGTATAATCTCACCTGTGTTTGCCTGAAATTACCTAATAGTAGTGAAATTTCACACTTCAGCTTTGTGAGTAATTGTCTGAAGTTTAGGTAGGGTTTATGCTGTTGCAGATAATTACTGGTAAGTAGGCAATCTAGTATAAATCTACATTGGTTAGTAGCCTTCTATATTGGGAAATTAAATGAGTTTGTGTGGAGAATTGGTGTTAGAAAGTGTTCTATTTAGTTACTTACTAGTAAAGAAGAATCAAAGACTGAGCAATGAAAAGTCACCTATGCAAGCCATTGTGGAGACCAATGTCATTGTCATCGTTAAAAGCAATTGCCATTGGACTAATTGTCATTGGAATGATAAAATTGCAGGCTGATCTATTTGGATAGCCTTACTTCTAATGTTGAACTAACTCTTTCCACAAAAATAACCTAAGCTATTTCTGTATGGATGTATGAAGACAACTCTACATTTTTCTGTCTGACCTGAATTGGATGCTCTGAACGTGAAAAAACTATGAAAATTGGAAGAATATTTAACTTAGTTAATCAAACATCTTGGTAGGTAAGGCATTAGTTACAAATCTAGTAGAGAACTAGTTATGGGAGGCCTGGTGGGTCTTTCCTTATCTCCCTTATACACACCTCCATTTGTACTTCATGTGATTCCACATGTCCCTCTATGACTACATAACTCTACATGAGTACTTAAGTGTATTAACTCAAAATTAGAGTCATCTTACGTGGCTTCCAGACTGAAAGTTACTTGTATTCAGCAGGCAAAAAACAGGCATAAAAGGTCTGCCTTAGACACTACATAGACTCTTCAAATTATTAGAAAAAACATGAATTTTGCTGATGATATGTTCACTTCGTGAACTTAGCACATTTTCATAAACATATATTGGCAAGGTCTGTCTGTGGGCGACCAAGGCCTACTTGTGAAACAGCATGGTCGTTGCAGGTCATTTTTGAAATGCTGAAGAGGAAGGCAAGCCGAAAGATTACATTGTGCATAAATGTTATATTTGGCTAAGTCCAGACTACATAATCAATCTTTCATGGCAACAAAAGGAACAGGGGAAGGAAGAGGAAGAGGAATTCTTTGTAAGCAATTTTCTCTAGTTTGTTTCATTCCTGGCCTGTGGGACACATAGGCCAGATTTTCAGTGGCATTTACATGGAAATGTCCTCTAGGAAAGCAATCATCCAGAAGCCTACAGCAAGCATAGAGATGCCCGTTTCTTTTCTTATCTACCCCATCGCCTCTCCAGGTTTCAGGATTTTATTAATTCTGTTTTCAATATTGTCCTAAGCAAATTGCCTTGAAATGATTAAGAAAGGGTTGTGCCTCAGGGCTATGTACAGCTGGTGACATTCGCAACAGCTTGCATGGAGCCTAAGGTTGTAGGAGGGACTGGGCTGGCACACACTGATCTCAGGATGTGAAGGCTGTGATACTATGTGTACCAGTTCAACTCTGTTCAGTAAATGAGGACCAGTGCACAGTCCATCCTGTCACCCTCCAGGACTCCTTGCTCTGGCGTAAAGAATGGACAGAAAAACTGATATGTGTTGCAAGCTACCAGCTTTTTACCCCTTTTATGAGATGTATTTTTAAAATTATTACTTCAGTTTTCTCTTTGTGAAATAATTTCTCTTTTAAATAAAACTTTCAAACTTTCAAATAAAAAGAAGTGTTTATACAGCGTTCATGTAGCGCTTCACTAGGGTACATTAACAAGTAGAAAAGATGTACTCTATTTGTCAAAATTCCTTTTGAAAACCTCATTTGACTGAGTAAAGAAGGATTTAATGATTAATTATGACTGCACAAGTGCTTTGATTGGTTTCACTTGTTATTTGAATAACTCAAGTATTTGTGTGTATGTTCTTCCAATCTTTTTAAATATCTTCTGAAAAGAAATTGATACAAATAAACCATTAAGTCACATTACATTCAGCAATAGTAATTTTCCTATTAACAATTTTTGAGTCAATAGTAAAGATTAGTCTACATTGAGATCTCATTGACATTTTTCAGCATTACTTTGGAGGTGGAAGTAGAGGTCATTCTTAAAGGAAACTCAGTGGTATTATTGAAACTAGCACAAAAAAGAAACTTCTGGAAGAACTGCTTAATGGCAAGAAAAATTTGTGCTTACATTTCAGACATTTCATGGAAACAGAATCTCCAAAACCTACAATTCACTTCCAATCAGACACTGCTCTCCAGTAATGTAGTAACATTATCTAAGTGCTTCATCCAACTATATGTGTTTTCCCTGTCTTTAGGCACGTTTGCACCTCTGTATTTTTCAGCCAGCCAAGGATACAGAACACCTGTGACACTGGTATAAAACAGCAGAATCAACAGCAAAAAAATATTGGCACAATGACTTCCCAACTAAGTAACAACTAATTTTCTTTCTCTTCCTCCCTCCCCTCCTTCACCACTTTCCTTTTTTCTAGTTCTTCAGCAAATCATCTTTCTTCCCCAACATACTGCAAAAATATTTTCAGAACTTATTAAAAGTTTTTGTGACTATTTGTTATGCTAGCCTATTTTAGAAAGTTGCATTTTTGACATTTCCTCAAGGACATACAGTCTATCCCACAAAAATGGGTAGTGAATCACACAAACTTAATGACTACTTAATTTTTAAGAAATGTGACCGACTTCCATTAAGTGCATGCAGCTTTCAGTTTCAAGTCAAAAGCATCCAAATCAATATTGCAAAGAACTTCCATTTAAGCCTATAATCAATGCTTGCCAATGCTGAATGGACATCAATTATTAATAATGGATGTGGTTTGGGTTGTTTCACTTATGTCTGCTTTTAGAGTATTATAAAGGAATGTTCCTGCCAAGTGCATCCATTACAGATGTATCACAGCCCTGAAAGTAAGACAGGGTCAAAATTATGGACAAGTAATGTTTACTAGCCATACATAACCCTGATTGCATTCTAAATTTTACCTAAGCCTTCTACATCTTCTGTTAAATCTGAACATTATAGTCATTGAGCGCACATACTACAGGAGAGAGGGAGTAAGCCTTGCTGCAACATATGAACAGATCACAAAAAGAAATGCCAGGATCCTAAGAAAGCTGTAGAGCAGCAAGGCTTCATTTGCCTCAGTGACTACATCTACATGGAAGTGGAGTGTCTGCTTTCCAATTCTGAGCCTCCACATTGCTTTCTGTGCCATGATGTCAGGGCCTTTTGGTCTGATCACTTAATACAGCAGCATGGAAAACATGGTACCTAGGTCAGCCATGAGGGGATGGATGTTACTATGCAGTATCCCAAAAGGAAACCTTGGCATAAGCTTGCCTCCTGTGGTCCAGATCTCACCACATCTGCAAAACTTAGTGGATCTGCACAATAAAACAACAAAAGGAATGGAACTAATCTAATTTAGCCATCTATGAGTTAGGCATATGATCTCAGTATGCAATTTAAGCTTCTTTTGCAGCCAAAGGGGAGAGAAACTCCGAAAGGCAATTCAACCCACTTTTGTTAATCACCCACATTAACATGGTATAAGTTACCCCCACAAAATTCTGCTTTTTCCCTTAATTGAGAAGAGAAGTCATAAAATGGGGACTGTAAAAGAACCAGCAAATTTCAAGATGGCTAAAGCTGTGAGAAGAATCTACGTTGGTGAAAGAACTGAGGGCTCAGTTCTAGGGCCGGTCTTGTTTAATGTCTTTATCAACAACCTGGACGAGGGGATTGAGTGTACCCTCAGTAAGTTTGCAGATGACACCAAACTGGGTGGGAGTGTCAATCTGCTCAAGGGGAGGAGGTGTCTGCAGAGGGACCTGGACAGGCTGGATCGATGGGCCGAGGCCAACTGTATGAGGTTCAACAAGGCCAAGCACCAGGTCCTGCACTTGGGTCACAACAACCCCATGCAACGCTACAGGCTTGGGGAAGAGTGGCTGTAAAGCTGCCTGGAGGAAAAAGACCTGGGAGTACTGGTTGACAGCCAGCTGAATATGAGCCAGCAGTGTGCCCAGGTGGCCAAGAAGGCCAATGGCATCCTGGCTTGTATAAAGAATAGTGTGGCCAGCAGGAGTAGGGAAGTGATCGTGCCCCTGTACTCGGTGCTGGTGAGGCCGCATCTTGAATACTGTGTTCAGTTTTGGGCCCCTCACTATAAGAAAGACATTGAGGTGCTGGAACATGTCCAGAGGAGAGCAACAAAGCTGGTGAGGGATCTGGAGCACAAGGCTTATGAGGAGCAGCTGAGGGAACTGGGGTTGTTTAGTCTGGAGAAGAGGAGGCTGAAAGGAGACCTTATTGCCCTCTACAACTGCCTGAAAGGAGGCTGTAGTGAGGTGGGTGTTGGTCTCTTCTCCCTGGTAACGGGTGATAGGACGAGGGGAAATGGTCTGAAGTTGCGCCAGGGCAGGTGTAGGCTAGACATTAGGAGAAATTTCTTCAAGAAAGGGTTGTCAGGCTCTGGAATGGGCTGCCCAGGGAGGTGGTAGAGTCCCCACTCCTGGAGGTATTTAAAAGAAGGGTAGATGAGGTGCTTAGGGACATAGTTTAGTGGTGGGATGGCAGTGCTAGGTTAATGGTTGGACTTGATGATTTTAAAGGTCTTTTCCAACCTAGATGATTCTATGATTCTATATTCCTAATAAATCATTCTGTTGCAAACTTTGAGACTTAAAACTATTGAAAACTCATTGAGGTAATCTAGGCAGAATAGTGTTTTGAAATTATTTGAGTTGTTTGGGTTGAAATAGTGAAAGATCACCCTAAGCTAGACGTCCCAAATCACAAATAAGAACAAAGCTAATTTAATAAGTTCTTTTGATGAATAATATAGTCAGATCTCAAAGTTGGTTACTGAGAATAGATTTTGAATATCTTTAATGAAACATGACAAAACATGTAATGAAAAATGGAGACATTGAAGAATAACATTCAACAAAACTCATCTTGCCCTATCTGAATGAAATAACTATATTTAATGTAAATAACTGTCAGTCAGAGGCCATAGATACTGAATACATTTCCTGGAATATCCCAACCTCCGAAGACAAATGAACATGACATCATCAGTAGATGTGAGGTAAATGCCTCCTTCAGTGGTTTCAAGTCAGGGATAATTTCTTCTTGTAGAGTATCAGTGCCTCCTCAGGAGAGCAGTGGGATCGTATTCAGCCACCTACTGCCCACAGAGGCCCACAAATGCCACAAAAGATGGCAGCTGCTTTTAAGATTTTTACTTGTCTCTGTCTGAGAGGCCATGCTTTATAAAAATGGTGATCAGTAAGATGGGGAGAGAGATGACATGACCAATTACATAAGTGTTTATAAATTTATAATAAACAGCTTCAATGGGGAAGGAGAAGACCCTCACCGAAATACTGTAGTCCCTGACCTGGTGCCCTGGTCTCCATTTCTCTTTTCTGATGGCCTTGCAGAGCCATGGCTTCTCTCCAGGGTCACCGAAACCCCAAATCAGCTGTCACCTTGCACAGTGTAAGTAAGTGTACTGTTTTGCTTAATGTGGTAATTATGGAAAATTTACCATGATCTCATTATTAGGTGTAGCAGCTGAATTACATGATATGAGCTTTTATATAGGCACTCTGTTTATTTATTTATTGAAATAACAGCTGGGGAAGAGAATATTTCTTTCCAAGCTGACTTTTTTGCACAATTCAATTTATCCTTTACTTATCGATGGGCTTCTATAAACTGTGTGTCAATATGTTCTTCTCAACAGGGATACCAGTGGTATTCTAACTCCAGATGTGAAATGGATGTTATGTTGCTTTGACTGTATGAAAAGCATATGCTTTTTTACACAGAAATCATTTGACATATTGTATTTCACTTCATTATTTTAATGTCATTCTGTCTGAAGTGACTTCTTACTGCTTCCATTTAAGAATACCTGCAAGAATTCTGTGTTTAGATTGTCCCCTGATAATTAAACAAAGGATGGTTTATTTCTGTCTTAAGATATTGTGTTGAAAAATTAGATGCTATGGCAGTCCTTAACATATGAGTAGATCAATGCAGAAAGATGATAACAAGAGGGCAGTGAAAAATTCTATGTTCAGATTAACATGAGGAGGCTTTTATTAGCATAATATATGTAAGATTTGCCAGGAGACATCAGCACATAAGCTACAGAATTCAGATGAAATTAGGTCACACTGGAATAACAACAACCATTTTAGATGGTGTTCTATTCATTCGCGTCTAAATTATTTCTTAATATAGAGTCTCTAGCTTTAGTGATTGTGAAGAAAACTTGAAAATATAAAGTAATCACAAACCACTGTAGAGGACAAAGGCAAGAAAACAACCAAACCAAGAGGGAAGAAGCAAAGTCAGATAATTTCTTACTCTCTGAGTAAAAGATTTTGAGTGCCATTTCTTCATCTCCTGCCTTTGTGACTAATGACATGATTGTATGGAGTAAAGAGTAGTCCTACAGAGACAAGCAAGCTAGTCAAGCTCTGTTTAGGGAGCTAATGCTACAGTCCTTAGTGGACAACAGGTATGAGTGCATTACAGTGAAGTTTGTGCACTTGCAGCATAGGCACCTACAGCTCAACAAGGCTGCGTGTCCCTTACTGTCTGCTGCACCCAACCTCCTGTGGAGGTGCTTATACTATTTGTCTGGCTTGTTAGCTGTTATGTCCATAAGAGATTATCTGATTTATGTCATTACACATGAACTGAGGAGACATTATGTTGGCTGAGCTTGCATGTAAACATATCTCTGGGAGACTCAAACCCTCTCCCAGGCCATGCATACAGACAGTTTGGATATTAGTGGACCTGAGCTGAAGTTTAAAATATAGCCATAACAAAGAGCTCACTGAAATGCCTTTATACCAACGCACGCAGCATGGGGAACAAGCAGGAAGAGCTAGAGTTCTGTATGTGGTTGCGGGGCCATGATCTCATTGCGATTACAGAGACATGGTGGGACAACACGCATGACTGGAACGCTGCCATTGATGGCTATGTGCTCTTCAGGAAAGACAGGCCTATGAGACGAGGTGGTGGAGTTGCTCTTTATGTAAAAGAGCAACTGGAATGTATAGAACTCTACCTGGGAGCGGATGAAGAACAAGTTGAAAGTTTATGGGTGAAAATTAAGGGGCAGGCCAACATGGGTGACACTGTGGTGGGTGTTTACTATAGGCCACCCAATCAAGATGAGGAAGTTGATGAGGCCTTCTATAGGCAGCTAAATGTAGCCTCACAATCGCAGGCTGTGGTCCTCATGGGAGACTTCAACTATCCGGATATCAACTGGAAGGACCACACGGCAAGAGACCCCACCTGGAGTACTGTGTCCAGTTCTGGGCTCCCCAGTTCAAGAAAGACGAGGAACTCCTAGAAAGAGTCCAGAGGAGAGCTACCAGAATGATAAAGGGACTGGAGCATCTCCCCTACGAGGAAAGGCTGAGAGAGTTGGGCTTGTTCAGCCTGAAGAAGAGAAGACTGAGAGGGGATCTCATCAATGCATACAAATATCTTAAGGGCGGAAGTCAAGAGGACGGAAGCAGTCTGTTTGCAGTGGTGTCCAACGACAGGACTAGGGGCAATGGATGCAAACTGAAACACGAGAGGTTTCAGTTGAATATGAGGAAGAACTTCTTCACTCTGAGGGTGGCAGAGCACTGGAACAGGCTGCCCAGGGAGGGTGTGGAGTCTCCTTCTCTGGAGATATTCAAAGCCCGCCTGGATGAAGTCCTGTGTAGCATGCTCTAGGTGAGCCTGCTTTAGCAGGGGGGTGGGACTAGATGATCTCCTGAGGTCCCTTCCAACCCTTACGATTCTGTGATTCTGTGATTCTGTGAAAGAGCTCAGCAGAACTGGATATCACCTATTCACTACAAAGTAATGGTAATTATTCTTTCTCTGTAGTTTGGTGTGTGAATCATAGGGTTGTGTTTTTAATGTCTACATTTCCTCCCTTAGTGGGGACTTCTACTTCAAGCAGATCTCCCTACTCCAAGGACACTCTGATTCTTTTTTCAATTTTTTCACCATATTAAACAGATTAGGAGTGGTTTTTACCTCAGTGTATCAGAGACCATCAAAGGCAACAGAATATGGGACCTGTTCGAGTAGCTTCTGAGACACCAAGATTCACTTGGGTCCCTGTGGATCAAAACTAGGCTTAGGGTGTCCATTTTGCCATATTTTTTTAATATTTGTAAATTTAATGTTAGTGAATATAATACCTCTGATCATCAGAATTCACAATATGTGTGGGACTGCAATAATAGTAGATTTTGATTCCGGGAGGGGGTCCTCTACTAGCACCTTGGCCCCTTCAGAGAGGGAGAAATTATATTGCACCAATATTTCTCTTGTAACTTCAGACTCATAAGATTATTATGTGAGATCAAGTACAATTTAGAAAAAAAGAAAAATCAGTGCATCATGTGCCTATATTCAACAGTGATCAAGGAGACATGAATAAAGGTCATCAAAGGGAACTATGTTTCACACAACTGGATAAATGTTACACAAGAATTGAAGTTAAAGAGGAAGATGCAACAAATTTCTGCTTTTCTTGAAAGCAGAAAATATTTTCTATTCTTATACTTGAGGGTTTTTTGTTTTGTTGTTTTTTCTACATTTTGAGTGAAGAAGGAAAAAGCATATTATCTTACAAGATTTCCCATTAAACATTGCTTAAAGATGAAAAAGAATTAAGTGCAGGTATTATATACCCAAGATAAACACTAGAGGAGTACAAAGATATAAGGATTTTTAACAGTCCTGTTGAGAAATTCCCAACATTTAAAGGGCAGATTTTAAGTAAATTTAAATATAAGTAACCCCACATCTAAAAAAAAAACAAAAAAAGAAGAGTGAAGCTTTAAGTAGTAATAATGGAATGAAACAAAGAAGAGGAAAATGAAGCTGGTGATAACAATGACATTGTAATTACAGTGCTAGTCATGCTTACACAAGAAATAATTACATACCAGTAGGAGAATTCCATAAAAGGCGAACCTGCATAAGTTGGAGTAGCATAAGAAAAAATATCTTTTTTTCCCAAAAAACCTTTATTTTTCAAACTTAGTCTTATATTTAACTTCCAGACTAAAAGTGTATCTGAATCCTTCAAATATTTCACAGTTTAACCCTGCCTATCAGCTGATAAGAGTTGAGCATTGTATTTAGCATATAAAAACATCATTAGCTTCTCCACCATTCAGCTCAAGCAACAGCTGTTTCTTCATTTGGAATGACCGTAAATTGTGAGATGTAAATAATGCATTTTATGTACATTAGGTTTCTGATCGGCCAGGTATGAAAAACTTTCTGTTAGATCACTTGACCTGGGATGATATAGCTGATTGGTTGTTCCTACCTTACCTGATCCTGAGATGACAATGCCAGAATTAAGACAGGAAGTTATTCTGTCACTGCAATATAGTCTGATCAATAGTATTCATGTAGTTTATTTCTGAATGAAGACAATCCCTGTCACACATCAGATCAATGTAACAAGGTAAAGACGAGGAGGAAAGAGGTCCTCCAGAGCTTAAATGATATGCAATTATATTTTTTTAAATAGTATTTTTTAAAATTCATTATATTTTAAAACAAAACAGATATAAATTCCTTATACCTTCAGTTAATTCAGCTAACGGTATCTCATCTACCTACAGAAAAGCAGTCTTGAAAATGTATGGTCTTGATTCTATAGCTAACGGTTCTCTGCTGACCTGCTGAGCTGTCAGGGTTCTGCAGCCTGTCAAGTGTCACAAGTTTCATCAAGTACAAGAACAATCTAAATTAAAATTTATTGAACCAGGATGCTTCATTTTTAGATAGGAAATTTCTTTCCAAGTTTCAGATTAGTATCCAAATATTGTGGTTTAAACTGGCAGGCAGCTGAACACCACCCAACCTCTCACTTACTCCCCCCAGTCCCTCAGCAGGATGGGGGAGAGAATTGGAAAAAAAAAAAAGTAAAACCTGTGGGTTAAGATAAAGACAGTTTCATAAAAGAAAAGAATATCAATAACAATAATAATAATAATAATGGTAATAGAATATACAGAATGTACAAAGCAAGTGGTGCACAATGCAATTGCTCACCACCCACTGACCAATGCCCAGCCCATCCCCAAGCAGCGATCACTCTGCCCCTGGCTAACTCCCCCCGAGCATGGTGTCATATGGTCTGGAATAGCCCTGTGGCCAGTTGGGGTCAGCTGTCCTGGCTGTGCCCCCTCCCAGCTCCTTGTGCACCTGGCAGAGCAGGGGAAGCTGAAAAGTCCTTGACTGGTGTAAGTACTGCTGAGCAACAACTAAACCACCAGTGAGTTATCAGCATTCTTTTTGTACCAAATCCAAACCACAGCACTATGCTAGCTACTATGAAGAAAATTAACTCTATCCCAGCTGAAACCAGGACAACAAACAAACAAAAATAGTCAGATTTTCCACAGTAACCTATTGCGAATCCAGAAAAAACCCAAAAGGAATTAGTTGTGGTTTGATAAATCTGTCATTCTGAGATCATAGTTAAATCAATTCTAACTTCTTTTGGCCAGGCTTTTTCCCAAATTTCTCCAAAATGCTGAACAACACCATAACTGCTCATATGGTACAACATATTTTATAGGGTCAGGAAAATGCCATTCCTGATTCACTTTGGGCTTGATTCAGTGAAATATTTAGAGCAAACTCCAGATGACCAGCATGGGACTTCAGTAGAATTTACATGCCTTCTTCACAGTACTGCTGGACTATTTAGGTACCTTATCACACAGAGTATCTTCCTTCCTGAAAGTTTTTGTAAGTTTCTAATTTTAAGGACATGCATTTTTAGATGCGTTTTGTATGGAAAGATATGCACCAAGATATGTACTTGCTTCAGGTCTACTATAATATGTAGTATGTACATGCCAGTTTCATATATGTAAGACTCAGAGTAACCCAGTCTGACAGAACACTTTGAGAGCACATTTGGCATTCATTCAAAGAGATCAAGAGAAAAGAAGGTGGAGCTCACTTCTTGCTGTAATGGTTCTAAGATCAAAAGCATTGCTAAGGAAGGGAAAATGTGAACGCTGGGATCTCTCAGTTACAATGTTTCAGGAAAGCACTAAAACTCACTAGCATCTTCACCCTGATAGAAAATATTTTTTTCTTTTTGTATTGAAATATGAATATAATGGAGCCATAGTTCTGGGGTCAAAAGAATAACAAATATTATAGTTAGACTGAGTTAGTCAGTTCAGGTAATACTGATCTGTTTTCTACAGTATTTATGGATTTTAAATTAGAATTTTAAAAAGATACAGATGCACAAAACCCCCCAAACTAAACAGCTAGATTTACCCTAGTTGATCTCAGTCCCCCATCCATTTGAGTTATCTCAAATAACTAGGAAATCCTAGGAAATGTGATCAGTCGATAGCTAGAATATTTCTGATGTTCTAAGCTATTTTTTGTAATTAACAGTTTTGCTATGTGGTTTCTCTTCATAAGATCATGTGAAGATGTTATGCTTATTTTTTATACAAGATACATCCATTCGTCATGCTTTTTTCCAGAGTTTTCTTTCCCAACTCTGTTGCTGTTTTTTTTTCATTTTATTTAATTCATGCAACATAATTTAGTGTGTTTAAGCAGACTGTATCGTATTTTTTCTCTAGAAAATTAAGTCTTCTGTGCCATAAACCAGCATGCATGTTTTTAATAACCTTCCATAGTTCTGGGTTGGTTTTTTTTAAATGTTTTGATTGGTCTTCAGGAGTTCTCTATCTGTATATCTGTTATCTTTCACTATTTTTCCTACACTACTGTAATATGTTATTCTTTCATGGCTGTTTAAGTTCCTCAGCTTTCATCCATTTCTTGAATATTTTTCTCTTGCTTTTGATGTTATTCCCTTAACCTCTCTGTTTTCTAATATGTAACCTCAATGTTTTCTAAGAATTTTGACTCAGGCTTCCTACTCCAGGGATATAGATAATTTTGTCTGAAGGTATGCTCAGGCATCAATCTGTATTCATTACTGTGCCTCGCTGATGTCATGGATTTGGAGTAGAACTGACTGATTTTTATTATTGGATTTCTTAACATAGTTTAAAGTTCTAAATTCTATACTCTCAAAAATATCCTTTCTGCTATACACACCTTTCTTTGATCTTCTGAAATACCCCTTGCAGTAATAATAAACCCTTTTCTTCAAGGTTATCAATGAAAGAATTGTTTTAGGGATCTGGCTTGTTGAAGTCTGGTTTTTGTTTTGTGTTGTTTTGTAAGAGAATTTAAAACTAGATTCTTTATTAATACAGCCATAATCCAAGATGGATTTATATTTTTTTTCTCAAGTACTTCGATATTAATGATCTCAATTACTTCATGAGTAAAAGCTAATAGACCTTCAATGGGAAGTCTATGGCTTGCTAACCCACTTGCACCTATGCTTTATGAGGCCATAAATCGAGCAAAAAGGAGCAGGACTATTGTTCTATACTACTTCGGTATCGATCAGATATGCAGTAGCAGAGACTAGTTCATTTTCCCCTATGTGTCAGAATTGTTTTTGTGGTGGTTTCTGTCCTGCTGCCTGGGAAGACATCCTATCTTCCATTTGACCAGTCACACATACAGCCCATTTCTTGTCCAATATCCCTAATGACATGCTTGGAGTCCGATTTTCCAGTCACCCTGTGTTTAACTATGACTGCTGTTTTCCCCTACTAGCTGTATTCTGGAGTATTTCTTTCTCTTTCCTCACTTTTCATCCTTAGCAATAATGATAGTGACAATGATGATAACTGCTAGTAATACACTTATGACCAGTCTTAGTGGTTGAGAATATCTTACTCAAACCTGATTTTGACATATGAATGTTCTACAGAAAAAAAACCATGTGTTATTCTTCACAATGTAAGTACTACTCCATGCAAGAATTTCATATGCATGGAATAGACTCTTCACCCAACTTTCTTAAAATATATGTTTGTGCACAGAATCATATCCTGTCATCATTGTGCCAAAGGGTTTGAACAAGAAAACATAGTTAATTCCTTTTAGAGATAAATCCCTTCCTCTTTCTGAATTTAGTTATTTAGGATTTAGCAGAGTATAATTCTATGTATACCTTTTTTAAAGGCAAGAAAAAGAAGAAACCAAAGTAAGAATAATCCACTAATTTATTTAATTATATGCATCTAGATACACTAAAAGGAAGAAAGCATAATCAGTGCTTTAGGAGTATGAGTTATTTCCTTGCATTAGTTGTCCAACTTGATGAAGTACCAAACCTAGGCCCCATTTGTCTGCACCGTGAAGTGAAACATTTTCCTTGTGTTTAAGGAACAAGCCTGCCATAGATTTCCCCTGTGGAGAAGATCAGTTTTCAATGAAAGCTGAGTAATCTGTATTTATTGACTGTAGCGTCCACCTACTTAAGCTTCTTTTGAACATAGAATAAACCATAATCAAGATAAAGCATCATTTAATTTATCCAGGAGATAGTCATCTCTAAAGCAGTTTCTTTGCAATCTTTGCCTGCTACATTGACCTTTGGAGAGGATACAATTAATCCTCTAACATAACCAAGAGTAACAGCTGATATCCTGACAACACAGTCTTGCATTTAAAACTCGCTGCTTTCCCTGAAGTGTGTGTTCTATGATATGTATGTGCATATAAATATGCATCTAAACTAACAATGGTTTCATAAGGTTTTGGTCACTTTCGGGAGAGGGGAGTCTTTCTGGTTGCAAAGTAAACTGAAGAGAATGTCAGCTCACAACAGGCATGATGAATGTTTATGTAAGTTTTAAAGATGGCACTGGTTGAAAAAGTACTCTCTATTTTATGCACGAAGAATCTCTTTGAATCTATATTTCATTAATCAATGCTGTCAAAAACATTTGGTGATTCTAAATACTTCAACTTCTGAGTGTTTAATTTAACTTGGCCTCATATTCAGAAGGCAGAGGCTCCGTCTTTTCTACAACTTAAGCCTTCCTTAGAGTCTCTGTTTGGGTATCAAAAGTATTATGGGTGTGAAGCATCTTCTTCCAAGTTTAGTTGCTTAAAGGCTAGGTATCTAGTTTGAAGCAGTCATCCAGCTCCCTCTGTAGCTGGCAGAGAGAGATAAGTGCAAGCTAAAGCAGTGATATGAAACTGGAAAAATACAAGATCTAATTAAAGTAGCTGTACAAGTGATGTAACGAGAAACCTGAGTGTGATTGACAAGCTGACAGAAAATAACCTAAAAAGCAAGATGTCTTTAGCCCACCAAAAGTCTGAAAAAGTCTACTCAAACACTGGTGTTGTACTAGTGTAAATAGGAAGCTGCATAGAACCAGTAATGTGCATATATGATCTTTAAAAATATAGAGCATGAACAAAACATCGTATGCTACTAATTGCTAATGTTTGTGTGTGTATCGATAAAGCGATATTAATGAAGAAAAGTATGTCCAGATTGATAATCAATTGGACAATATGCTACAGTAGAGGTGAATCATTACAGTGAAGATCTTGTGGGGAGATGGAGGACCTGGTGTACCAGAGAGCCCATTACCCCAGGGAGCTGGGAGTAGTCAGTGAGAGAAAAGAGCTGGGGGTCAGCAGAAGATAGACAAAGGTGAGAACAGCTGGTCAAAAACATCTTAGAAAACTGGTTCATCCAAAATATCTGGGAGAGTTACTGTTTGTAACTGGTGATCTTCCACTGACTACAGACCAAGGCTAATTGGCCAGTTTCAGTTAGAATCTTCACTTTTGGGGAGTTGCATGCTGCCCATTCCAAGTGCACTGGAGTGAACTTTTGATGCCAGCACAATTTGCAGTAACGTCAGCAGAGCTGTGACATTAACCATGCAGCTCAAGAAACAGCTTTAAAACTGAAATCAACATTTAAACCAGGCACACACAACTCTAATGATCATAATTAGTGCTGCAGGACAGATACCTGGACCTTCAGTCACTAGTCGTCTACAGATGGTAGTAGATATGCAGGAACAAATTGTGCTTTGAAGAAAACTAGAAAATTCTTTTGATATTTTGGTCATACGCACTGTACTACATGGAACTTACACTGGAGGTGAATTCATTATTCAGTCTTTCAGTGATTACTGCATAAAATCAAATGAGAAAGAAAGAAAAAGAATATTATAATTTCCCTTCTGGGAATATTAGACATTTAATAGATATCACATATTTATCAGATAGACAATAATTTGACCTTTTACTTTAGGATGGAATGCTTTCTGACTTTCACAGGCTTGTTTAACCAGTGTATTTCCTTAATTACCTTTCAGTTCACTAACACCTCAATCATCCCAAAGCTGGTCCATCTGCTCTTCCCTATGTTACTTGTGAGATGAAGTGGAATAATTCATTTCAAATAGAACTGCAGAGTAAATCATTTGTTGGGCTTCTAGTGGTCTTGAAGGTCAAATCTTAAAATCTCTGAAGAAATTTAAATGAAATGAAAGTAAGTTCTCATCATGACTTGGATATTCAGTGCAATTTCAAGACTTAATTAAAAAAATAAAAAACCTCCCACCACTATCAGGTCTTGTTATTCAGTGTCTGGCTTTCATTTTTTATATGTAATGAATGCAGACTATATAGACTCTCAGATGTCAATGCAGAAAGAAGAACAATGCTGTTCCATAGCACAGCAAAACTGAACATAGCTTGGTATATAAAATAACAGCAAAATCAATAGCTATGTTGCCAAGATAATATATTTTAAAAGGTATAATATAAGCCATAAAAGAAATTGGTTTGTGTCCCAGCTTTCGGTATGTCCCTTAATTTTAAACAAAAGCAAAGGAATAAAGTTAATGGACATTATTACTGTCATATTTCCATTAGTTTCCTTAGAAAACATCTGTCCTTGAACCAATTCTCTCCTGTGCCACACCTGTTTTAGAATGGTGTATTCTCTTACAATAAGCAGAGTTATTCAGTGGTGAAATAATAGTGAATAAGGCACTTTTAGTGGTGTCTCATTCATTTACCTCTGGACACTTCACAAAACAGACATGCTCCAGTACATGCCAGCAGTGTCATTCCTGCCAGGTTTCTCTGTTGTGTGAATTTGACTTCTCTGTTGAAGCCTGCTAGTAGGGAACAGGGAAATTGAGGGAAACAAACTGAAAAACATTCACTTCAATAATAATATGAAAAAATATGGTTCAGTAAATAGACAAAATGATATTGACATGGAGTCGTGATTCATACACTTGTCTTTACAACAGAACTGTGCTAGGTGGTGTAGAGATGGGCTGTTGGCTGCCTTACAGGTGAGTTTGGTTTGGAGGGAGTTCTTATTCCTCTGTAGTGTTTATGCAAGAAGTGACTAATCTGAGTGACTAGCTCAGATTTAGGTGCAGACCTTGTATATACAGCTAGATGATATGCGGCCCACTCCATTTATATATAGCACACACTTTACTAGTATTCATTTTACTTTCTGATTATAAAGAAAAGATAATATGAAATAAAACCTGTAATGTTAGATGATTAAAGTCTCACCTTAATGAAAGATCACAGAGGCATGCTGGCGGGCAGCAAACCCTCAGTACCCCAGCTAGAAAAAAAGCCACTTCCCCAGTCCCAGGGGAGGTCCAGACTGATAGGACAGCATCAGGAGTCAGTGGGGAGGCTCTCTGGATCATCCCACAGACAAGGGGCATTGCCAAGGAGTACAGGGCTTTCTGTGGGAAATAGAGAATAGCATTTCAGGATTGAAGAGGATGTATTATGGAGTACTTAGGTATGGAAAGAGAAGGATCAAGATGTTCTAGGGAGGAGCAAGTGTTATTTATGTCCACAATGATACCTGGCTCCCAAGCTAGGTGTCAAAACTGCTCTACTAATGTGCACTTTATCAGGAGGATATGTCCCAATGTCCTTGATTGTTTCATTCCTTAACAGGCACTATTCCTCAGCTCTGCAAAAAGAACTAGGGTTGACCTAAGCTATGTCCCACTTTTTCATAAGTCCAGGTGAGGAATGATGTCTGTCCTGTCATCTCTCTGCCCTCTTGAGTATTTCAGCTCATTATGGAGGAGTCCATAGACAGAAATACCATAGAGACAGCAGACTTGGGGCTTTTTTGCATGAATCAGATCTTTACATTCACCTGGATTTTGACGATCTGAGTCAGAGTTGGTAATGTTACATTCAGCTTGGGTGAGGGGGAAGGGGGAAGAATATGTTCAGCATTAATCTGTGTCACGTAGACTTTGAAGAAGTTCACACAGCCTTAGAAATCACGCACAAACAGCATCTACTTCTTTACAGAATGTCTTTTGTGTTGTATTGCTAGACTTTTTTTTTTTTCTGGTCACTTAATATACTGCAAATACAGTGACCATTCCCTGCAGGTTTGCAACAGTCTTAAACATAGGTTAAATTTTAAGCCCTGAACTACTTTGAAGCATCCTTTCAAGTGACAACAGCATGAAACACTAGTGGAGGAAAGTAAAAGAGCTCAAGGTAAGGGTTGCTACCTTTCTAAAACTGGAAAATACAAGAATTCACAGAGCTGAAGCTTGGCTTTTTAATTTCACCAGGGAGCAAGTTCACAACTTTCCAACCTGTCACTTACCTTTGCAATTCATCAGACACCTCACATTGCCAGAACAGTCACATGGACTTTCTGAGAAGTTTCAGAGAGAGAGAGAGAAGAAAAAAGAAAGAAAACCAATGTTTCTAGTTAGGAGATAGATGTGCCCTTTGACCTGAGCTGTTAGCAAAGGAAACTTGAGGTTGCCCTGGTTAGGAGAAACTGGTAATGGAGTTTTTGCTTCCTTACAAAGAATTCCTAAAGAGCTATTCTCTGAACACAGTATCTGAATCACACAGTAAAAGAATAGATTAAGAGATATGAGTAAAGAGACCTTCAGAAAATATTTGCTTCACAAACTGGCTGTTACACAGTTTCACAGCTGAGAATTTACCCAAGGAAAGTTCAAATATGTTTGTAGAATGCATAACAATATGAAAATTGCTCAAAAATCCTACAACCCACCAGAAAATGTGAATCAGTCAAAAGGAAAACCAAACCAAAAGAAGAAGACAAAACCATATTCATTTAGATAAAGTTTTACTTAGAAGAAAAAAAGGAAGAGACTCAGGTTCATTCCATTTATCTTTATATATGTAACAAGCACTTATTTGGTTCATTGTCTCTGTCTTTGGGCTCACTGTATAATCAAGGCAGAAAGAAAGTATGACATTTATACTGTCTTTGCAATTTATTCTAGGGTACTCAAGGATTCTTGTGCCCTCTGTCATGGGAGCAGGATGGCTTCTGCCTGCTCTGCTAGAGGCTAAAGAAGGTTCACCTCCTTTAAAGCAGATCAGCCACTTTGTGACCAAGTTTAACCACACAAGCACATAGGCCTAACTTGGCACATACTTGCCTATGTGCCACACGTGAAATATTTTCTTCTCTGCACCTCTCATGTGACTACAGCAAAACTGTGTCTCATCCCCTCACCATGTCATTGCCTTTTCACATCCCACTAGACACCTAGACAGATTATGATGGTTAGAGCATGTGCTGAATACAAAGCGGCTCAGTGTGAGCCTTCTGCCATGCTGGAGATTTTGGGAGCGGCAGCAGGTGACACAAGGCCCCACCTGTGTTACTGGATGAGGTGGGCACTGGACTGCTCAGAGGGTTTCATCTCAGTGAGACTTTCAGGTACTCCAGAGAGATTCCAGGAGCAATCTCGTGTGCACATAACATAGGCAGTGAGAACAGGCAACAGGGAGCAATTCAAAATAAAATGTGACACAGTACTATATCCCTAAACTTTTGTGACATGCAAGTCAGATTTTTGGCCGAACACATTGTCTCCTGGCTGTGAAGCCACATCCCTATTAATAAATACAAAGGAGGTACTTACGTAACACTTTTTGATGTTATTTCTTCAGCACTTCTGAGGAAGCAATGTCTTGTCTCCAGAGCAAAGAATCTTCAACAAACATCTAACATGACTGCACATTGAATACTAATGCACTGGACTTCACTGTGTCTTGCTGTATCCTTATTCACATGTCATTTCTGTATATTTTGATTCAAGTTACACAGTGTATGTTTTCCATGTATATATGTATGCACTAATAACTAATTTAAAGGCACTTAAATCTATGCTATGTAAAGCTGACATTCAAATACAAAGTTCTTGTGATCCAAATGCAATTTTGTGTTAATCTTTCAACACAGTGAAAAGCATGTCAGCCTTGTTCTTTTACATATGTGGTAGAATACTGCTGGCTGTAGTATGATCTTCCATGTAGTGTCAGTGTCAGATGAAACAGTTTATCTTCTTTTTTTTTTTTTTTTTTCAAATATCTTGGTCTCCATACCTGAAATCACAATCTGGAAACTTACTGCAGCATAATATAGTTTTAGAAAAGAATGGAATGGAATGGAATGGAATGGAATGGAATGGAATGGAATGGGATGGGATGGAATGGGATGGAATAGAATAGAATAGAATAGAATAGAATAGAATAGAATAGAATAGAATAGAATAGAATTTAACTAATTTCTCATTTACTTTTCTATTTGGGAATCCAAAAGTAGGCACCATCTATCTAAAAAAATTAATAAAATTTGTCATCATTCTCTCTCAACAATCAAAAAAAAGCTTGACCCGGCTGAAAATAAGAGCATGGGTGAAGGCGGTTAGTGCAGAGGGAAAGGAGCAGGGGGGAGGCAAAGCTTGAGTCACAAGCTCAGTATAATGCAACGGTAACATTTTCTGTTTTTCTAAGATGGCAAATTGACCTGTTTTTTGGGTTGTTGGGTGTTTTTTTTTCCTCATCTTTAGAGAAAGCAGCATGAACGCACAGCATTCTAAAAATGGCCCTAAAAGTATACACTGGCTTGGCCAAGTTAGCCAGAAATTTTGCAACTGCTCCTACTTGATTTGGATCAAATGTAAAGTTAAAAGACAAATAAAGAGGGTTTGGATGGCTTATTTTCCCCTGGAAAATGAGAAAACCTTGGGTTTACATTTTTAATGGGACAAATTTGTTTATAAATAATTTCTACAGCCAAACTAGATCAACATTTTAAAGCAGTAAATTTAGTATATCATTTTTTATCCTCATTACAATCTATAAACCTCAAGGATTCTGGAAATGCTAAATACTAGATACATAAATGAATTTTGTCAGAAGAATCCCTGAGGCTTGTCTTCTGAAACAGAGAAAAGAAGAACTAGTTACCATTTCACATGTAAAGACCTTGTGCTTGTGTGAGGCTGGCAGATGCCCTCAACTAGTGTATTACATTTTAGTTATATCTAGCAGCCTGGTGAGGCAAAACAGTTTCTTTCTACAGACCTCAAAATACCAACCAAATCAGAAAGGGACATAGAATTACACTATCTTTTAGCAATCTAGTTTACCCTGCCTTTGTTCCCTGTACTTAAATTGGTATCTAATCCATTCCTAAATGCTACATCTATTTGTTAAACAATTCAAACAGGTTCAATACCAGCCCAAGTGTGACTTGCTTAATCTTATATGCTGCATAGCAATACAACAGTACAGGCAAGTAGATAGGTGGGGCATCTGCTCTGAGGAATACCTCAGATTAGAAACCAACTCAGGATGTCTTTCAGTTCATGCTATTTTCAGCTTCTCTTTCATTCATATAACGCTGCAGATGCCAACCAAGTTCATTCTCATGAGACAGTATATGCAAAATGTAACACTAATTCACTGCCAAACGGAAAGATTTACAAAACAATTGGTGGAGAGGTGGTGGAGTAAATGTATTCACATTGAGGGAAGTTATCCCAAAGCACGGGACTGTTGATGTGGAATTTAAAGATCCTACTAAATGCTACAAAGGTCATGTTACCACTGGTTTCATGAGCAGTTGCAAAGGCATGTCTGGGTAAGGTTTATAACTCCACCAGATAGTGGAATTGCTTTTATACCCACTGTTGCCATCAAGCTTAACATTAACAAAATGTGTTTTGGCAGACAGGGGCCAACAACATGTTCTTGTATGGGAGGAGATGGAACTGGATATTCTTACACGGAAAAAACCTCCCAGGTAACTTTACCTCACAGCTATATTTGTTGAAATAAATTTACAACCGTTTGTGCAGAATTCAGACAGTACAGTGTGAAAACCGTATGGCTATGAAAAAATTAATAGTTTTGCCTTGAGGAAAGGATTTGTGTGGTATGCAATAAATAAGATGCAGAACAAAAGAAAAAGAATATATTGAATAGCCGTTCATTATCTGAACACTGTCCTAGTTAGCTCATTGAATCAGATACAAGACTTTTATAGGAAAAAAACTACATTTCACTGCATAACAAGTAATATTGCAATAAGAGAATTAAAACCAATCTTAATTCTGTTGGCCTTAATTCTCACTTCCAGAGCTTCTGGTATTAGATTTTCAAGCTTAATAAAGTTCTTTTCAAACTTACCATTATGCTATATATAAAACATAGGATGGGAGTTGATGGTGTAATAGCCTAACAATCACTTTACAAAGTGAACACAATAAAGGATCTCTCTAAATATTTTATTATTCCTTAATAATCTAAGCACAGTGTATAAACTTGATTGTCATATTGATTCTTGGTGATTTAGTGTTTCTATTAATAATGAATGTGACAGGTTTAAAATATTAATGCATTAACACAATGCAAAATCTTACTGCATTGGCCTACCTGACCAATGCATTACAACGTTTAAAATAAAGTTGAAATCTAGTAATGGATACTTACGCACTTTATTATTTTATATGAAGTATGATAGAAACAATAGCACAATTGAGTTCTTCCATGTCAGAGATGGATGTAAGCATGGGCTAAATAGCTTGTACCTTAACTGACCCATTGTATTCTAACCTTTTGATATTTTCTATGTTAGTGACATAACAATGATTTATGAACATTAGTTCTGATGTCATCTTTTCAGTGTAGAATTTTATGACATAACTTTTAGTAGGATCCATCTACATAAATCTGTCAAATGGAATTCCATATCTGCTTAACAGATACGTGATGGAATTTGAAATAAACTGGTAAATTTGAAATGTATAACTAGAATATTATGGCATGCTGTATTTAAAGATCAGCCACCAAAGTAATTAAATAAATAAATAAATAAATAAGCAAATAAATACATACATAAAATCCACTAGCAGTATTCAATTTTGTCCTGAGTGCTGCTTTTTATAGCTATCCCTGTTGAGTTTTAATATTTTGCTTGATTTTGAAAGTCATGTCATATTCATTACTACTAGTAATATTAAGGATGTCTTAAAACGCCTGCTGAATAGAAATGGCCTTCTGAATTACACTTGGGCTTCATCAGGGACTGATCACATATAGAAACTTATCTGCATATGCAATTTCTTCTTAAGTCCTGAATTCTTTTTTGAATCCATTTTTTTCCACTGGAATGGCACCCTGCAATTTATTATTCTTTTTATGTTTTTTATTTTTTAAAGTAATCAAGTCAGGCACCTATTTCAGCAAAGGTTAACATGCTACCAATCCATGCTGATAAGATCAGCAGATGAAAAAAGGTAGCCCAATTGATTTTAAATTTTAAGGGTTCTTATTGGATGTCAATTTTATATATTTTTTTTATTAATTCTTTGAGGTTATTTGGGAAGAAAGTAATTTAAGTGTTTTATTTCTATCAATCACCTTATGTATCACTTTGCTTTTTCCTGCATTGTAGACGTCCCTGAGTTTGGAACAAAATATTTAATGAGTATAATGACTACAACTAATACATCTGCAGTGTTATGTAATGTTTTATCTCACTTGCTTTGACATTCTTTTATTGTGTGTTGAATACACAATATTCTGCTTTCCACTGATAGGCCATCTTGAAAAGTAGTAAGTCTCTATTTCTAAGACTTCTAAAAACACTAACTAACATTCTTGGCAAGATGCAAGAATTTGCATACACGCATACATATACATATAAATCTATGCACATTTCTAGACCTATATATAGGTATTATTTATAATGTACATTTTAAAAATAATATTAAGTATGGCATAATATATTATAACATAATATGATACCATAAGGATACATTATATTGTATAATGTATTATATTTATGTAGTTATGAGTACATGATGTTGTATGATGTATTACATTATATTCATATAGTTATGCTGAATATAAATACTGAATATACTAAATGCAGTACATTTTTTAATTGCAAAACCCTGAATTAAACATTAAATAAATCTTTGGAGCCCAATATGTAAACCTGAAAAAGGATGTAAGGTTCTAGAAGTCTGTAAGTGTTCTTGAAAATTTTGATCCCCATGTGATAAAATTAGCTTCTCATCAGTTTACTCTTGCAGTACTTCTGCTTCCAAGACATTATTGATCTGTGGAACTATGAGAAACATTGCTGATATGGATTTCCATGTTAATGAAATTCTTCTATCCAGTATTATTTCACATCAAGATCTCTCCCTGCAGGTACAGTGCAATTGTGCAGAGAAATCTCTCAATTGTGTATTTTGACTTATTCACATATCAAGAGGGCTCAACTGTCTTTTAAAAGAAGGCATAACAATTTCTATTTCAAACTGTCCATCTCTGGAATTATACATAAGAGCAGAAATACTTAGTAAATATGAACATTTCTGTTTTTTTTTTTTATTTTATTCTATTTGTATAAAAGCAGTAAAAACCTGCTAAACAAGAATATTTTTAGTTAAATTTTCACGAGTTTAGCTGATAGACTTTTTAATATAGATATGTTCCCCTCAAAAACATGCAATAATACTTGCATAGTTGATCAGTTTTTCACACACAATTCCCCACTAATGCGTGTGGCCAAAGAAATGTAAGGATACACTACAGAAGCCCATTCCAGGCAGTCAGGTATAATTTTCCCGTGTGTTGTTATTACATTAAGAATAGCTCATGTACAAACAAACAAACAAAAAAAAATCAGGCAAAATATTTAAATTTATTCCAGCTTTATTACTCCTGACCAGTGCATTCAGAATATTAAATACTCTAGGTAGAGCTACCTATCTATTGAATATAACTAGCTGCATCTTGTGAAGGTTTCTGGGATGAAGGAGGAAAGTGGGGTTTTGAATAATGAAAAGAAAAATGATTCCTGCATCCACAGGTATTTTCCAAATGGAAAACCATCAAAAAGTTGGATGCAAGGAACGAAGTTGTAAAGAGAAGAGGCAAGATATCAAAAATATCATGTTGCGCTGAACATTCCCCCAAGGATTGCAAGTCAATGTTAATTTGAAAATAAAAAAAAAAAAAATCCAAGTTTACCACAAGTTTCTCCTCTCAACATTCTGTGAAACCATACAGTTTCAAAAGGCCAGATTGGTCACTGTTACAAATTGTGAGAGAACCCTGGGAGATCAAGAAGTCTTCTCCAATGCTCAGCTGTGTGTCAGGGATAAACTAGCCAACATTTGCTACTGGAGTGTGTTTTTTCCATACTGCTGTCTCATGTTATCAGCCCTAAAAGAAATCAAATATACCATGCAGCTCACTGTAAAACCTGCTGCATACTGAGTACCTTGAAACTCTTGTCTGCTGATGAATGTGTGAGAATGGTTTAATATCTGGGTTTATCGCTTTTCGAGGTCTTGGAAACAAGATACATTGTATTCTGATGGTTATTCTGATCTCTCTCTTCACTGCAGTTCAATGTTAGCTTTAAAAAAAAAAAAAAAAGAAAAAGAAAGAAAGAAAAATTATTTACCAAAAGCAGAATATAAATCACACCTGCTACCTATTAGTTTGGGAAGATTCTTTGCTGTTTCAGCTAACAGCGATGAGGATGGTTGTACAGTTTGAGCTAAGGTCTTCATCTTAGGTATTGTTATCATCAAAGGGGATTGTGGTGTGATGGTATATGCAATCTATCTTACAGCTGAAACTCTCTGTGTGGTGTTTTTCAGATTCAGACAGTTTTGCTAGAGTTTTCTGTTCTCCACAACTTAAACAGGTGATCTGTTTTAATACTTTTAATCTAGAATTATTGACTCTTCCACTAACTTTAAAAATGCTAGTATCCTTTTAGATTAGAAGATGAAACTTCCTCTTTTCTGGAACACAAAAGAAGCTGTCAATGACTGTGCTGGCACTTAACCCTAATCATTAATCCATTGTGAAAGAAATACTCTCATTTGCTGGGGGGGCAAGATCCAAGGCTCAGTATGTAACTTATGTGTTCTTTGAATTGTATAAACATGTAATTTTGTAACTTCATATGCTAGATGAGTGACAATAATACATGGTTTGCATTGTCTTGGTGCTCTTCAGATGACAGCGGCACTCCACTCTGCATCCGTTATTCATCCCAGAGCTGACTCCCAGACCCAAAGTGTTGGGGAATACTATTGTATTCATTGTTATAGAATACTTCTAAAATGTTGACTTCTTAATTGAAAATGCAAAGCTTTCTCCATACCAAATATTGGTATTCTTATTCCCAATGAATATTACTTTGTTCCAACAGCAATCACAGAATTTCTGACAGACTGCTTCTGTGGTAGGGTATTATTTGTTACAAGGAAAAATCAGCATTTACCCTGTCCATAAGAATTTATTAGAGATTTCTGTTAAATTGTATAGAAGAGACCAATGTGGTATTTAAGAGTGTTTTCCAAATGTAAGATTATATGAAGTTCTTTGTAATTTCCCAGCCTTAGCTAGAGGTGAACTGCATTTTTGCACTGGCAATAATGTTTTTCATAGAAAGGATTATATGGCTGCATAAATCTTTGTAAAAGCACATTAGCGGTATTTTCAGGAATAATCTAAGTAGAAAAGCATCTGGAGTAAGTGGAAGCATTAGTCCAGTTATGTCTAAAAATTATTCTATTGGTCATGAGCCAAAATTGAGCAACACAATGATAATGCCACCGCATATGGATGAGAAATATTTTTTCTTCTTGGCAGGCTATCCAAGAATTTGTGGAAATAAAGTCATTAATCTTATTTAATCTTGCTGGTGTCATATACATGCTAAAAAATATTTTCACTTTTTTTTATTGGGAAAAGGAGCCAGAACAGTAGCACACGTAATTCTAGGCCATTGAGTAATTCTTATCTGGTACACTGTGATACAGATTTTTATGTCAGATGTTAATATATAAAACTTATACTGAAGTAAAAATTTGTGGGAACCTTACTTCATCAGTTTGGCAGATTGGACAGTGAAGAAGGAAGAGGCCAGGAACTATGTGGTCTGTGAGATGAAGGACATTATCTTTAGAATTTTTCCTCAATAAAAACATCAACACCTGATTCAGAGGTGTTGTTGCCTCTTATCTGTTTGTGTCAGCAGCAACAGGCAGTCTGCCAGGAGATCAAGTAACTAGGAGGCCTGGACATTTGAAATACGTCATAAAAAAGTGAAGATATTAAATAATTTAGCAGTTATGTGCATAGAGAATCAATGTAGAATTTATTAGGTTGAACAAGGTCTCTTCCAGAGGACATTCCTTTAGGGACTCTAATTTGAGGAAGTTTTCTATGACTGTGGTAAAGGGATCCAAAAAAAGTCAATGAGGCTGAATCAGACTTAGAGATTCTTGGGACAGTGAAGGTCTTTCCTGCATAGTAAGATCACAGTAAGATCATAGGAATGTTGATTTGAAAGCACTTCTGTAGACTATCTAGTCCATACTCCTGATCAGTGCAGGACTGTCTCCAATTCTAAACCAGTCAGTTATGGCTTTGTCTATCTAAATGTTATACCTCCAAGAGATGCACAGCCTTTCTGAGAAACCTCTTCTGGTTACAGCCTGCACAAACTTCCTAGTGAAGAATATTTTCTTACTGTCCAATCTAAACTTCCCAACATGCAATGCGGCTCTTGCCCCTCGTTGTATTGTCTAGCACAACTGAGAAGAGTCTGGCTGCCTTAGTTCTGAAATAACCTCCAGGTAACCATAGGCTGCTCTTGAATCATGTCTTAGTGTTGCCAGACTAATTAAACCCAGCTACCTCAACCACTCCTCATAGATCATGTTTCCCAACCAGCATGGCGGCCTTCTCTCCACTTTCTCCACAGGCTTCTGGGGGATGCAAAACTGGACTCAATATTCAATGTGCAGCCTTACTAGCTCTGAGCAGAGAGAGATGATAACTTCGCTGGATCTGCCAGTCATTCTGCTTCTGTTGTAGCTCAGTGTGAGGTTTTGCTTCTTTGCCATGGAAGTGTATTGTTGAATACAAATTCAGCCTGCATTCACTGTAATCCCCAGGTCCTTTCCAGCAAGGCTACTGCCCTGCCAATCACTTCCTCGTTTTTACTGATTCCCTGAGTTGTTCTTCATTGTCTTTGTCTGAGGACAGCATGAAGAAATGAACAGCAATAACTGTACAAATGTTTGCCATTTACAAGGGGGAGACTTTTTCAGTCCTTTTAGGTCATATGTGAATTATTTAATTCCACAGATTTCTAAAAAGCCTAATAATTAATTTCCTGTGAATAGGAAAACCAAATTTGTTCAGAATCCAAGACCATGGTTTTGACTGAAGCAAAATGTACATTTTAGTTTAAGATAAGTATCAAAGGTTCTTCTTCCTTTCATTTGTATCAGTATTGCACTGAGGTAAAGTTAAGCCAGAGAACACTACTATAACCCAGAAGAAAAAATCAGCAATAATGATCAACCGCAACGGTAAGCTCAATATGGTGAAAATATTAAAATTAACATATTAATATTTATTGTTATATATAAGTTAATATATTCAATATGTTCTTCAATTATACTATTTAGCAATAAGTTAGTTTCCAAAATATCCAAATGATATAAGTTTATACCTGCTTTGCTTTAGTAGCAGTTGCCTTGCTTCTAAAATATAATAATTCATACGACAGCATATATTTTCCCTTTTTAGAAAAGAGTATGCAGAGAATAAACTACATTTTTATCACAATTTCTCAAAATACAATGCATTCATTGTTGTTTAAATCAGGTATATTGTACATTATTGATAACTTTTTTACAAATTATAATTGAAATTAATACAAATACCTCCATACAGTCCTAAAAGACATGTATTTTGATAAAATAGAAAATCTGAAAAATAATCTAGTATCTGAATTCCAAAGTTTTATCTTTGTATTACAGAATTTTAAGCTACAATCAAGAATTAAACAGGGCATATATATATATGTGATATGAGTAGATAAGTAAATGTAAATGAGTAATGTCAACAGCAATGCAATGATAAATGTAGCAGAATGGAGTCCTTCCCTTCCCTTTTCACTACTACACTCTCCTAAAGACAAAGTTCAAGACATTTACTCCTTGAAGTTATTTCCAGGTCAGAGAATCATATCTTGTAGCTATGTTGCAGTATAATATTGTGCTCATATTTGGGTCTTATTATTCAGCTTTCCATCTGCTCTTTTTTCCTATGCTGTCTTCCTCACCATTAAGTGTAGTTGCTAGTAACTTAGTAACTGGAGATCTAAAAAATGGATGTTGGGATTCTCTGTTGGGGTCCAAATAAAGTAGGTTCATTGTTCCTCAAGGACAGAATTTACATGTTACTTTATTGATGAACAATTTAAGAGCCTGGTTGGATGCCACTGGGCATCAATTACAATTCTTGCAAGGACCTGGCATGAATTTACTCACGATTAATGAGATGTCAGCAAAGTTGAAAGAAATGTATTGATGTCCAATAGCAAAGTAATCAGACCCTCACAAGGCCAGGTAATATGAACATCTTTCAGAGAGGTTTCATCTATCTTAAATGCCATGAACGGATTCACTACACTTCACAAAGGGAAAGAAGCATGCAAGTACAATACTGGGAACTTCCAAATGCTAAATTAAACGCAAACATAGTGAAACTATGAAAGTGGAAGTGTAAGTTTTGAGGTATGTTTTTGTAGTTGTATACATAATTATATATATATATGCATATATATGTACATATATATAAACTTGAATCTAAAAATGGCAACTTTGGAGATATTTTTTTTCTCACTTTTTATCTGGGCCAGGCTGAAGGGAGATTTTAAAAGTTTAAGCTTTGGGCTTTGCACTCTTCCATTTTAGGCTTTTCCTGTCTATGGCAGAACCTAGTGCTGAGAGTTAAGTGTATGGGTTTCATGGGGTATTTGTGAGGAGGGAAAGCAACAAAACAAGACAAACAACATGAAAATTTGGATAGGAATTATTCCAAATTTTCAAATACAAATATCATAGAATCATAGAATGTTTTGGGTTGGAAGGGACCCCTAGAGGTCATCTAGTCCAAGCCCCCTGCAGTGAGCAGGGACACCCTTAACCAGATCAGGTTGCTCAGAGCCCCATCCAACCTGGTCTTGAATGCTTCCAGG
>NW_009260788.1:309942-367652 GCF_000687185.1 Egretta garzetta
CTCCAACACTTCCATGTCCTTCTTGTGCTGAGGGCTCCAGAGCTGGATGCAGTACTCTAGGTGAGGTCTCACCAGAGCAGAGTAGAGGGGCAGAATCACCTCCCTCGACCTGCTGGCCACGCTTCTCCCGATGCAGCCCAGAGTGCGGTTGGCCTTCTGGGCTGACAGCGCACATTGCCGGCTCATGTCCAGCTTTTCATCCACCAGCAACCCCAAGTCCCTCTCAGCAGGGCTGCTCTCGATCCTTTCTTCCCCCAGCCTGTACTGATACTGGGGGTTACCCCAACCCAGGTGCATGACCTTGCACTTGGCCTTGTTGAACCTCATGAGGTTCACACAGGCCCACCTCTCCAGCCTGTCCAGGTCTCTTTGGATGACATCCCGTCCTTCTGGCAGGTCAACTGCACCAATCAGCTTGGTGTCATCTGCAAACTTGCTGAGGGTACACTTGAGCTCGCAGTCTATGTCATTGATGAATATATTAAACAGCACTGGTCCCAGTACGGACCCCTGAGGATCACCACTTGTCACCGGTCTCCATCTGGACATTGAGCCGTTGACCACTAACCTCTGGATGCAACCATCCAGCCAATTCCTTATCCACCAAACAGTCTACCCATCAAATCCATAGCTCTCCAATATGCTTCTGAAATACTATGTTTCTCCAGTGTATGAACTTATGACTCTGGGCTCTAAAAGTGGCTTTGCTACATAAAAGTGGCAGAATCTATGTTCTGGAATACATTCATGAATTATTTATAAACATTTCACTGAGAAAACTGAAAAGGTGTCAGATTTTAACAAATGAAATGGTGGTAATGGTATGCAACTTAGTATTACAACCTAGGAGTGTGACTAGGCTTTTAAGTCCTCTTCAGCCCTAGAGGATCTGGATCCTCTCCCACAGTAACCTGGTCAGAAACATCTGTAAGCATTCTCCTGCCTCATGACTCTGAGGGATCAAGTCACTGAGTTTTGAATTTACTCCTAACTATAAGAATGAGAATTGAACCACTGACATTCTTCCTATTGCAACTGTCTTATCAAACTCAACTGAGAGAAATTATGCAAATTTTTAGAGCTAGACAGTAGAAGCATATGTTTGCTGGAAATATTTTATCAGTTTGGAGGTATTACTAATTCTGCGGGCAGAGAAACTTGAGCCAACTATTACCTGCTATAAGCAGATGAGAGAGATTCTAGATAAATTAATGGTTACAATTATTTTTTACTTAGTTATAATCACAGTCATATTCTTGTAATTGAAACTCATTTCTCAGAGAGAGATTTTTATTTGCACTTAAGTGAGCTAGTTGAAAAAGAAAGGCAAAGAACTGCTTAGAAACACTCATCAAGAAAAATATTACCCTATCCTTGAAGCCTTTCTAAACAAAGCTGAGGGAACAAAAGTGCATAAGTGATTAGGTCCATCAAGCTGCATTCTTAATATAAGGGCCAAATATATTTAATATAACATAATTTCACTGTGGGTAATGATGATAATAGGAATATTAAATTGTGAACTTTATTGAAGTGTTTACAAAAATGAGGGGCAGTTAGAAACCAAAGCAATATCTCTCCATTGCAAGTGTTCAAATACATCAAAAGTGCCCATTTGTTTAAAACTGAAACTAAGTAATGGTGCATGAAAATTTCCTGATGAACTACAGCTTTTATTTTCCTCCAATTAAAATGGAATTAAGGAAGAGATTCTTTGCATATGCTGGAACATCAGCTTAAAATAATTTCCCCAAATTTCTTTGGCTGCTTGATACAATAATTGGTTTTAAAAAGCAAATATGTAATTGGTTAGACTAGAGTATGTATCACATTGTGGAGCATCATGTAAGAATTCTTTGATATTTAGTATTCCTATAATGAAATTTTAACTCTCACTTCCTCAGGATAATAATGAGAATATAATAATAAGTCTCAATAGGCTTTTCTTAGCAAATAATTTTTGATGACATATTAATTTAAATGTCTTAAATAAGGATTTGATTGCTCTAAAATTAGCATTGCTTTTTAATTTATAGTAATTTGATATCAATTAAGATACGTGCTTGACAACTTAGATACCCACCCAGTGTTGTATAGTGCAGTTAAATAAATAAATGTTTTTATAAGGAATTGGTAATTGGTTATATCTGAATAATAAACACAGAAAGATATAGCTTTTCAGATTAAGACAATGAACATGTAATGTTGGCTTTCAGAAATGTATACAGAACAAATATTTCACACAATCACTTCAAAGATTTAAAAGTTGGTCAGGGACCCAAACTGAGAAACTCCAGAGTACTGTAAAACATTTTATCTGAACAGAATTTCAAATTATTCTTGCAGTCTTTTTTTCCCAGATATTACTGATAACAAAATTAATGGTAGATACATCAGCTGGGCTTTCCTGTTACGATCAGTGAAGGTCTGGCAGACCAGTGTTCAAAGACATTTTCTTCATGGCCATCACTAATTTGAGCTCAAAAGGGGAACACATCCTTGCTCTAGGTAGGCTCCTGCAGTCTGGGAGAACATTTACAAAATCCTCTTATGTTCAAGACATACTGCACATCAAATTGCCTGCTATCAGGCTGGCTATGACCACTGAAGATGAGTACAAATACAATCCAGCATTTTGCCATTTAATCCCTTAAATTAAAAACCCTTCCAAGGGGACACCTAAACCCCTCCAACCCACAACATCCTTTGGTATGCATTTCCTTAATTATTGATTTATTTTTTTTTAATTCTCCATTAGTTATTGCCTCTATGGACATGTAAAAAAGCAATTAAATAATATGTGCTTGCACTTCTGGCTGAGAGAAGAAAAATCATTCAGCAACATGCTGCAAAGTTATTGTCAATGAAACTCAGATAATCAGCAGTTATGGAAAGGAAGTACGAGCACAAAGATGTTTGAGCAGGAATTATTGCTTCTTGTGAAGAGAATTAAGGGAAAAAGCTGGAAAAAATATAAAATAAGAAAAACAAAACCCCTGAAACCTTCTCCCATGTGTTTCCAGGAATCTCTTGCAGAATATATATGGTTATATCACAGGAATTAATTAGCCTGATAGATCCAATGGGAAGTACTAAAAAAGCTCATGATATCAACGATACTTCTCTGGCTTATTTTACTGGATTTCACACTCTGAGCACAAAGGATAAAGAAAGAAAATGTATGTGCTGAAGTATACAGAGCTCAAGAAGAGCAGCAGTCGCATGGATAATTGGTGCTGCTAATATGTATGCTACGGATCCTGCATTCTGCTCTGCTAGAAACTTTGAAAAATAGTTAAATTTGGGTATTTGGGTGCATCGCTACCAGTGCATTCAGTTAAAAAATAATCATTTCCTCTTCTGTGCCGCCTCGCTGGATGCCTGAATAAAAACCATTAATGTCCCCCCTCCCTTCTCACAAGTCTAGACAACTCATGCCTAAAGAGGAGGGTAATCAGAGGAAAAGGACATTATTTCATAGTGATACAGCAGAGCGAGAGAAGTTACTTGTAATAAATCATTTTTAAATGCTCCCCAAATGTTTAAAGTTTCTAGTTTAACTTTACTAGTTATAATCAGTAACTAGTTCTACTAGCCTTGAACTTTGAAGTCCATTATCGTTTAAAACACGTTTACTCTTCTTGAAGAACTCAGATTTTCACGAGTCGGTTTCAGTCAATATTCCTGATTTGCATCCAAGACAGCTTCCTTGTCTATCTAAATTGTCTTTTGAAAATCTGTTCTTCAGATTAACAGATAATTTCCATGTGATACTTGCTTCTTCACAGGGGCAATAATACAGTTGCAGATATTAAGAAGCTGAAAATATATAGGCCAAGAAAAATACTCATGAAAGAATTCAGGTGACAATGTTGACAACACATCCATACAGCTTAGGACACATCTGTCTCTCTCCACACCTCTCCTCCCCTTCCATCCCCCATAGATGCACATTTTCCCAGTCAGTTAAGCTTCAGAGAACCAATAGATCCATTTCACAGACGAAAACACAACAGGAATGAGAGTGCTGCCAACAATCTTTGGCTTCCAGTCCTCTCTTTTTGGTGCTAGTTTATGGATAGACGCCTCCTGCAGATTTGTACTAATTTCATCTTTGAAGGCTTATGACCCCTCTGTTCCGTTTGTGTTTGCACTTATTTCTGGTACTTCATGGTACATCTCAGGCAGAAAAAGCGGTGAGGTAAATGTAATCTCTGAAAGAAAGGTTTCGGAAAACAGTTAACATTTCTCGAGTATTTTTGGAGAAAGACATAGAGAAGAAAAAGTAGAACAAAACAAAAATTTGTGCTCCTGGTACAAATATCAATGTTTCCTGATTCAAGAGAAATGAGCAGCATATTTATTCATACAGCCTGACTAACTCTCAAAAATCTCTTGTAAGACGTCTTCATTTATAGTTCCCCAGATAATAAGGGAACAATACAGGTAATCCAGGTTGTTTCTCAGGACATGCACACTAAGAAAGAACATTTAATACAACAAGGCCAGAGTAAGCATTCCTTATCAGCAAGACCTAAAGAGAACAGAAAACCAAGGCGAGAGGACTTGGGTCAGTCTCATCCTCATCTAGAGCATCACTCTATGGCAGTAATTTTAACAAATTGTCTCATATTCTGACACTTGTTCAACCACAGTGTAAGAATTAATATCATTTTTAATCATTTTTTTTCTTGAATTAAATTTCTCTTTCTGCAATTTTAAATGCATTTGTGCAACAACCTGGTGAACTTGTCAGTGCTAGGTTTATAGCTGGACTTGATTTTAAGGGCCTTTTCCAACCTAAATGATTCTGTTATTCTATGAACCTCCTGATACTCATGATTATCTGGGCAGTGCATATGTAATGTTAGCAAAAACATTGCCGATGCAAGTGATGTAACACAAAAACTTTTACTTTAATAGATGCTCCACAACTTTGAATTTGAAAGAATTGCCTTGATTTGAAATGCCTCTTAGAGCACTGCTGTAAACACCAGCAGGTACCCTTTATAGCAAGTATCTTTGTTACAGTTTGTTAATGCCATAGTATTTAAACCTTTTTCTACTCGCCCACTGAGTTTTAGAGGTGATGAAAAGTGTTAACTGAAGTTCAGAAACTCATTAGGACAGAAATTCTATAATTTTGTGTGTCTGAAATACACTAATAACATCTAGAGTATTGTTAAATAAATAAAATTATTATTACTAATGTTTTATTAGTAATAATAATAATTATTCTTTTATTTAGTATCAAAGTTTCTGGACGCTTATTCAATAAACCACCACTTTTCTTGGTGTAGTTTGGGAAAATGAATTGAGAAGAACTTCATGGCCTTTGATGTTTCCTTATAGCTGCTTCTCCTTTGCTGGTCTGTTGTTTTCTGTGTTTGGGGTTAATTCTGCCTGTAAGAGATTTTAATTAGAGTTTAAAACAATTTTATGTCCTGCTAAGTGACCTATCAAAAGTAGAATTTCTTCATGAGCATATTACTTTCCTTTTACAGTTTTGCGTTCAGGACTATGGTTTTCATTTAACTGTGATTGATTCTTTCCTCACCTTCATCCTTTTGGGTGGAATTGGGGGAAGTTGTTCAGCCATTCTTTGTAGTCTTGCCGTTTCTGATAATCTCAATTTCTGCTCTAATAAAACTGAACATTGGCAGTGGCCTCAATCTATCCTGTTCTCTTCCTGTTGCATACTACAGCTGTGGCTACCCAGCCACATATTGGTTTGTTCTTATGGGGTTTCGTTTTGCTATGGGGTTCTGAAAGATTTCTGGTGTGTGATTAAAATATTCTGTTACTTCTTCTGGTAAAAATACCTGGGTGCAATGTTAGAGGAAAGGACGTTATGATCCCTTCCGGTTATGTTGTCCTATCCCCAGTTAAATTGATCTAATTCAATGAGACTCTTCCTGAATATAAAGATTCTGAAACAAACAAAGAAATAAAAAACCTGGGGTGTCAGGATTTCAAGTCATAAATTGAATGCTGAGTGGATACTGTCCTAACAGCTGTGAGAAGAAAAGAGCTGGAAAGCCCAATAAACTATGAATTAAGATATTTCGAGCAGGCTTAAATGAAGGAAATGCATTTGAAAATGTGTATGTAATTAAAAAAAAAATCAGATTTTATTTGTTTACTGCTATGATATTCAGTAGGAGAATTACATGCATCCTTCCGTAAAAATATCAGCCACTCCCCCCCACCCCCCTCCTAATGCATATGCATTATGTATCTTAAATAAAAAAAAAAAATCTGGTCCAACCATCTGAATGTGATTTAACACCAATAGACTTTCTAGGCACTCTGACACATATTTTCTGCTATGTCTGATAGAATTCAAGACAACTCTTCTTTTGGCAGTGACCTTTATTTTAAACGGGTCTATCATAGTCATGATGTTCCACAATCATTGTATCTTTCCAAGCTAACTAGGTATTCTTATTTCCATCTTTGAATATAATAAGGGGGAAAAATAACCTCTGAAATATTAACACGCCTCTTCATGTTTTTATCACCTGAAGTATTACTGCATTTTAATTACCAAGATGAGAACAATGGGATTTTGTCACTTTAGGAGAACAGCAGCTACATATTTAAGACAGAACATAGAGAAAGCAACCTAACTGGAAAATGTCATAACATATTTATCCTTTCTAATATTCCCCACAGATCAGACTGAAACTTCTTTTTCTGGGATGAACAAATTCTCAGAAAAAGGAATATTGTTTGTTTCTTCCCTTCTTCCCTCTTTTTCATTGCACTAATTAACTAATAATTCCATTATTACTCTTTCTACTCTTCAGAATGTATGTGTTTAATGCTTCTGAGACTCTGAAAATACTTTTTCCAATAACTCATTCAAAGAAGTTCCAAGTCAAAATAAATTGGTTCTCAAAATAACCACAGATGAAGGGTAAAATTCTGGCCCCTGGAAAAGCTTTTATGAAGTTTGTTGGATCAGTTTTGCAACATTAAAAGACCTAATTTCAGAGAACAGATGCTCAGTTGTTTCTGAAAATGATCTTAACTGTCACTTTTGAAAAAGCTTGTTCTTAATACACAGTATATTATGAGGGAAAAAAAAAAAAAGAGGACTGCAAACTCATTTTACCCAAATAAACACACACTTCCATGAGCTTTTGAAAACCTGGATGGAAAAACATTGCAGAAGGCAGAAGTTCTTTCTATGGGTAGATTTGGTCTGAACTGACTAAACAGCTGCACTATTAGTGGTACGGTACATGGAGGGAGAATTCTTCATGACAGTGGCTCAAATGCAGTGAATTGTAATTCATTCAAAGTTATACAGATTTTCTTCAGCCTGTGTGGAGTTTAGTATTGTGTTCCACAATACAGAAGAAGTTTGATATCACAAGTCCACAGAGTAGTTGAGGTTGGATGGCACCTCTGAAGATCTAGTCCACCCCCCTGCTCAACCAAGGTCAGCTAGAATGGGTTGCCCAGGACTGTGTTCCATCAGGTCTTGAATATTTACACAGATGGAGGCTCCACAACCTCTCTGGGCAACCTGTGCCAGTGTTTGACCTTGTCTTTCAATGGACTCACTTCAGTAAGTCCCTATCTTTCTTGTACTGTGAAGCCCAGGATTAAACCCAGTTATGGATCGTGTTATACATTAAAATAAGGTATGTGAGCATGGAAGGTGGTTCCATTCCTCTGAACAGGAGTGAGTCACCTATCACAAAATGTTACTTCAAGCAGGAAATATGAGAGTAGGGAGGTCTTTGGAGGTAGGATCGTAGACTCATAGCAGTGAGGTTTGCAGGAAGAAGGTAGGTAGTAAGCATTTACCTGCCTTGGTGGCATAAGTTACTGCATCCAGGATGGTAGAATTAATCCAGAGAAACTGTGTGGCTCCTACTCTGGAGCGTGCAAGGCAAGACCAGGGACAGACATGGCACTCAGCTATATTAAAATGATAGCATAGTACTTTTAGGATCGGGAATTTTGATGATTCCATTCTGCAGAATATTGCTGCAATTCTCATGAACGCTACCACGAAGGAACTATTTGAATAATATTTGTGTAGGAAGTGTTTCAGGCAGTATTTATGAGCCTGAGACAATAACCATATAACATGCCTTATTATAACACCCATGACTGACATTGATATTTCTATTCCCAGCTGCTGGATCATGTTAGAGAAATACAGTGCTTCATACTGTGATTTAACAATTCAACTTGGTAATACCTTTGAAATAAGAAGTATACTCATACAGAATAGAACTGACTTCCTGAAAGGCTTCAAGTTCGAGACACCCTAGGAAATAGTATTATAAAATTTCCCTATCCCAAACAGAATGAAATTAAGCAGACAAAGAAAAGACTGGTAATTATGACTAACCAAGATCAGAAGCACGAACACAGAGTCAGCCTGTTTTTTTATCACCTTATTCAGGTCATTAGCCACAGTATAGTACTGTCTCTTGCTGACCATAAACAACAGATGAACAGACTACATTATCTAATGGTTTAATAGAATCTAAAGTTTTGTAATCTTATCTGAGAAATTGAAAAGCATCAGTATTGATTGCAATCTGGATTTTAAAGAAGCCTTACATGAAAAAGGTTGAGTGACACTAGTTGCCTTCTCGATTACGTTTGTTTATCGTATGTTATCTTAGAGCAAATACAAAAGCTTTGACTTTTGGTTTTACAATATTAAAAAATCCTCCTGTGTCCTTTTCTCTTTCAGTAACACCTCCTCTCTGCTTTTGGATGTCACAGGCAAGGACTTTGCCGATGGAGTGATTAAATGATGTGCAGTCTGTCCTTAGCAGTGAAGGTGATAATTGCACAGAGAACACCAACTAAGGAGTAAGGATGTTCCCCTGGAACAGGTCTCAGAATAAAAACATCAGATGTGTGCTGTTCTAATAGCACTGGGCCTCTCTTCATTACTGCCCCATCACTCTTCTGAAATTGATCCCATTTCATCCACTTTAATGAAGTTTAACAAAAAATGATGCTGAAGAACTTCAATGTCGTCTTCTCTCTCAGTAGTTGACTTTGTCCAGAGAACTGAAAACAGAAACTTCTGTTCAATGAAGTATGCAAAGTGAAACAGGTACCAAAAGTTAAGTTCTAGTTTTCTTTTATTATCCAAAATGTTTACAAATCATTTTTTAAAAATGCATTCTCTTTCACAAGTCAAACTTTTTTATTCCACTTTGTAATTCTAAGAATGTATCTCATACTATATAATAAGAAATAATATTTATGGCCCAGTCACATGCTTCATTGAGCATAGAATGTTTTTTATCTTTTCCTAAGTTGATTATCTTTGCTTTAGGAGAGCTAACATTATTTGCATGTTAAAAAGGAAAAACAAAGTTGCTCTGAAGTCAGCTGTGTATCCTTTTATTTAGAGCTGTATTTTTGAGCCCTCTATTTCAGAATGGAAGAAATAAAATGCAAGAAAACCTCAAAGTCTCACAGGAACGTACCTAGAAAACTAGGACTTCTCAAGGAGTATATGTTAAGTCAGAAAAGGGGAATAACCCCAAAGATTTGACTTAGTTTTGTCAAATAATAATGTTTTCTTTAATGTCATCTACCTGATGCTTGCCTAGTGACAAACTGTTAGCGTGGAAATTTCTTTCAGACAGAAACCCAGTATCTGCATGAACCACAGCCCAGTCTGCAGGGCAGAATACTACAAATTGTTCAATGCAGTACAAGTGCAACAATTCTCAAAGCAAAATCACTTCAGTGGTTCCCAGTGATTATTCAGTTTATCTGCTACAGTACCATATGCTAGACAAACAATATCCAATGCATCTATTAAATCGTATGCCAATACCAGCTAGCTCTTCACCACTTCTCATACAGAATGAATGTTATTACAAATAGTTGCAATTATTTGGTGTAATTGTAGTAGATTTCATATTTGTGTCACTTAAATCCTAAAACTGGGGAAATATCTTTATTAGTTAACCAGCAAAATTGATAATACACTACTTAATCTGTCAATAGGCTTATTATGTCTGCTTATTTTTATACCATAAATGGGAAAACTGAGAAATAGGAGTTAATATGTAATTTCTGAACTCAAAAAACATTTACTAATGAACTGAAGAACCCTATAAACCATGTAAGAATGGTACAGTTTCTCATGCTATATTTCCTTCCTTTAGGAAACCTTAATTTTATTTAGCGAAGACAATACTATTTTTTTCCAGAGGAAAAGAGAGAGAAGAAAAAGATCCTGCCAGCTTCAAATAGTCCTTTTTTTTTTGTTTGTTTCCCCTTACTGTTCTTAAAACACTAGAAATAGTATAGGTGCCTTAGAAAGATATAAGATACAAATCTTCTTCTGAAAAGCATAAACAAACAACTTTGTCAGTATGTTTAAATAGTTAAGACAACAGGGATAGACTTATCCTAGAAAATCTTGGTTTGGGTACAGTCTGAGGAGTGAGGGAAATTTTCAAAACCAAATGGTCTCACACTGATTCTTTATTACCTATCTTGTGCTGTATAGAAAAAGAAAAAAGAAAAAAAATAAGAGGAAAAGAAAGCCTCTTGTTCTCAGTAAATCTGATCCATCCATTAGACATCTATCTTATAAAATATTTATAATCAGTTCTGTCTTGGGATCTTGAAGTTTGCCCTCTCCCAGTGATATTTGATAAGAGCTATTGCACCATTTCAGCTTTATCTCCAAGGATCAGATTGGGATAGTAGTATTTGCACAAATACAGTTTAAGCATCTACAAATAATTTTACACCAGAAATCCACCACAGAATTGATATAGAACAGAACAAGTGAGTCTCAGTAAACACAGAAATACACATAAAGCATGATCCTCCCTCCCTGGCATTGCTGAATATTTGCTTTACTGTCTGGAAATATGTGGAGTATATTTCTCTCCTCCCACTGGAAAATCATGTCCTTGGGGCTTTGCAATAATGACAACTACCTTTGAAAGAAAACCTGTTGCATTATTTTATCGTATTAAAATCACTATTTATGAAAAAAAATAGTGCATAAGTCTTATAGTCCCAGCAACAGCCATAATTAACACAGTGCAGTTAGGTGCATTTCTCTGGCCAGGTTAAAATTTTAGTCCCACCAGTAAAAAATAATCATGGTTTAGACACGCAATGGCTAAAACAAATGTAAGCTGAACTGTGATAGAAGCTCTCTGTACATGTGCTCTTCCCAAGAAGTATACACAGGAGAACTTGAGTCACCTTGAATCTCTTGATGGTATTCTGGATTTAAATTAAATAATTTTAGAACAGTTTAATGGTAAAAGTTTCTGGGTTTGGTCACTTAGTGTGTTATTCCAGCAGGCAAAATATGAAGAAATATGCATACAAATGTATATTTGTTTTGATTGCAAAACTCAGAAAGATAAGATTTATCATTACATAAATCCCCCAAAATTCATCCTGGATTTAGGCCTAAACTTTTTCAGATGAAATTGATAATCTTTGTGGTATGTCTTAAATTAAAATTCCTGGTTTTGCTTTACAAATATGATAACTATAACAACAATTGGCACAACAAATTATGTAATTGAAATTGGTGGGTATGACCTCTGAAAAGCAATCCAATGTAATTTTGTTATTAGTGAAATTTCTAGGTAATTTGTCTGGATTATCTGTCTGTCCTTCACACTACAGAGATTTTAACTTTAGTGGGAATCTAAAAAATTTTAGCATTCAAATTTTAATTTGATGACATCAAATGTTTTTTTAAAATCAGGGATCTTCTATCCTGATAATTCCCTGAAGTAATTTCAATTAGTCTGAATATTCTTTATTTACTATCTCAGACTATTTTTTTCTGAAGACTTTAACCAACCTACAAAGCATGAGACATTATCCTTCATCAAGGCAAAAGGTAAAAGCTTTATAATGTCTCAGGGTCTGCATATTGGTGATGCCAAACTTTTATTGCTCCTTCAGATGTATCCTTTCTAAATCCAAATAAGAAGACAGAGGGTCCTTTTCCAATTCTGACTCTAATACAAGAACTTTAATAGTCTGAAGCGATATTCCATAAAGTCGCAGCACAGCTATATTTAGGCAAAGAAATCCCTAGTCAGTCATAGCACAACTCACATTTCCATGCAGTATTGCCTTCTTTTCCAACTTAAAGTGACATCCTCCAAGGGCTGTTAGAAAGCAGTGGCAGGAGCAAATGCCATTATGAGAGAAACCCTCCCCTGAATTGGGTTGACACCACCTGAAGCAGGCATCAGGCAGGCAGTCCCACACCCTTAGTGAAAGTCCCAGTTTTCTCTCATTCCTGAAGTGTAGGCAGCAAGATCAGCTGAAGCAGCCCAAGCCGTAAACACATATTTTGAAAGTGAAAAGTAAGGAGTGTCTCAGATAACTAGGACAGAATCAATCTTTCTTAGTGCCATTCCTGGTTTTCTAATATGATTTATATGCCCATTTTAAGTTTCAGAAAGCTCTCCTTTATTACAAATGTTTGTCAGACATAGGGGTCTTAGGTAGCCTCTAAATGGTCTTTTGGGTTTGGTGCTAGAGGCTTCAGAAGGAGATTCTTAACTGGCTCTTAGCCCAGGACACATTTAAATTGTCTTCATGTCCTGGGATATTTTGGACCCACAGCTGAAAATGAACAAAATAACCTTTCCTATTTCCTGACTTTTTCCACATGCTGAGATATTGTTCAAGGATTCTGCAGGTGTTTATTCAGTAGAAATTTGCAGATATCTTTCAGGATGAAACAGAGCAAACTCAGGAGGACAGAACTGAATTTCTAAGTGACTTGGTGAGTTTACAGACGTGGAGACTGTAAGATACTCAGTAAAATCTGTACTAAAATAAAAAGAAATATAAGGTCCAATAGCAACAGTACAGAAACAATGGATTATGTTTGATTTCAAAAACACGTAATTATTTTTATCTTAGTGGAATTGTAACCAAAATGATGATGAAATATGTATCCTACCTTTAGCATTGAGGTGATGGGAGCAAATCAGTTAATTATAAGATGTAACCATGGATGTTGCTATGTTCTTTTCTGTACAGCCCTACCCAACCAAACACTGAGTTCGGGACAATGGGAGCAGTATATAGTCTGTAGTTTTAAGGTCATTATGAATGTAGCAGAAACTATAGACAATGTGCACCTGTCAAGGAAAAAGATGAAGGGTAATTCCGTGCAATGGACCAAAAAAGTTGTCTAGGACTACCAAGATAGAGAACCCAGTAGGTGGAAGGTAATTCCGGCAAGGGGAGATCGCGACCACCGACTCATTGACCACCTACCCAAATGATACCACCTACTCAAAAGAGAACAATGGAAGTGCACAACTGAGTCTGCGCAGTAATTTACATAGGAAGTGAGAGAATTTGGACCAATCGTTAGAGAAGATGTTATTGATTATGTATGAATGTAATGAATATGCATGTATTTGATCAATATAACCTGATTGGAACAGGTGCCAGGTATGCACGTTAGGTGGAGCGATCCCCTGTGCATCCGGCGCCGTGAATAAAGAATGCCTACCTTTTAACACTACATTGGTGTTACGAGGTTTATTCCTCCCGATTTCGGTGACAGAATTGTGATATCTTCCTCCTTAATAATCACCTGTCACATAGGTGAAGACAAAGAAAAACTTAAAGAGCTTTCATATTAAAAAACTTTATTTCCTTCAGTCTGAGCAGGTCTACCTTTAAAGTTTTTGCTATTTTTGAACTAGCTGTCTGAGAGTCAAAGGTATTTTGGCATTTACCTAAAGGCAAAACAAAACAATCCCACCCTAGCTTAAGGATTTACAGACAAAAATACATATATTAAAGAAGTTGAAAGCTGTAAGGGACTAGAAACTTGTCTCAACATTGGTGGCAGGCAGGCTTAACTACCAGGGCTTGATCACCGCAGCAACTGAGTGGGGCAGTTTCAGCCCATTGAGTCCCACCCCACAGGAATGTGTGGCCTGTTACCTTGGAGTACACGTCCTCTGAGCATGCGCCTGGGCCCAGAGTCAACTGACAATGGGGAGGGGGCTCGGACCCCCTGGAACTTTGGAGCATACTCTTAATGACGGTACTGGGCATGCGCCCCACTGCTGAGTGGGAGGCGTGGGTGTGCAAACGAGTCATTGACTATGCAAGAAGACAACCCTATGAAAGGGGAACCAGCGGAGACCACGAGGGAGCGCCCAGGAACATCTACCCTCCAGCAGATTTGAAGATACATGAGGTGCATCGGGCCGCACCAGCCACACGGACCACGTGGATCGCTCAGGCTGCACGGACAGCACATAGACCCGCGGTGGTAGCTATCACAACACTCCCGTGCCGTTTGTTTCTCCCCCTCTCTTCCCCTTTCTCGCTTTTCCTCTCTTCCTCTGCTTTTCTGTCGCGCATTTATTGTTGGCTGAATAAAGTGACTTGGCACTTGACTATGTTTGAGTCTTAATTCTGTTTCCTAGAATGTAAAAGGAACCTAGTCACGATAAAATATTGGAGTTAATCAGAAGTTAAGCCCAGCTGCCCCCAACCTCCCAGAATTATCTGAGGTTGGCTGGAAAGCAAGGGGGTTTAACCTCTGCCAAATTGTTCAACCCAATAGCGGATCGTGACAAAAGCCAAATTTAATTATCACTGGGCTGAATTTCATTTTTTTATTCAGGTTTATGCTCTTGTCTGAGTCTAAAATTTATAATTGTGTTTAGAAGAAAGTAAATCCTGATATTTCTTAGTTTTCTGCACAAAAGTGATTTTGAGCATTTTGAACTGTCTTTGTCCATAACATTTACTTCTAGAAAAATACAATTTTACTGGCCCACCATCCCCCTTTCAAATTTAATCTTCCCCTGAAAATCCATGTTACATAACCCTAAAACTGGGCTCTTGACTGTAATATCTTCATAACTTTGAGAACCAGAGGACTGTGTCAGAATTAGAGGCCCTGTATGGCCTCTTTCCTAATATGAATTTATAAATTTATAAGAGATTTTTTACTGGACTACCTTAATAAAAAGAGTCCAATAAATAGTGCAAATGCCTGAGAAAGTTAACAAGAAGACAAGCCAGTGCAGTTTCCATTTTAGTCTGTGTGTTTGCACACATAAAATCCTTCTGCCTTTATTAATAGTATCAAGGAATGGGTTCAAACAATTTAGGATATTTTCTTTAAAAATAGCGTACCACATTGCTTTAGTCTTCTGTTAAAATTGCTATAAACCACCCTTCTGCAGGATGTTCATTCCCCTTAGCATCTATATAAAAAGCAAACAAACAAGAATTCCAGTAAGAGGAAAGAGAGCACAGTATCAATGTGGTAAAGCAGAATAGCAAGGAATCTATGCAAAAAATACATGAAAAATTACCCTTGAGGTCCTGCACCGGTGTTCTGAAATTGCTCAGATCCAGCAATGCACCAAGGTCTGCTTCACTGACCTATTTTGGACTGTGGAAACAGCCGACCCTGAGCTAAAGACAGGCATGTGAGACACTACAGCTCCTTCCACAAACATGTTTTCATGTTTACATTATTTTGTGCAGCTCAGGTATACTCCAACTTGAGCCTTAAAGCTAGAAATATTTAAGCGTGCATTTTTCATGTACAATCTATCCCGGGTTCCAATTTTTTCTTGCTGTAACTTGTTTACAGAGACCTATATGTCTCACAGACTGTGTCCAAGCAAGTGTTTCCATCTGCAGACCTTTTCTGAATCCTTTTAATCTGTGACAAATTAAAGCAACATAAGATTTCAGTCTGTTAGGGTTATCATTCTCCAGAATGGGAAAATGGATACATTTTATTGTTTTTTTTCTTTTTTTTTAAGCATTCATTGGATTTTAAAAGAAATATGTTCAAATACACCCAAAGAGATGAACATAACACTGGGAAATCTGCCAGTTTAATTTTATTGTTTGCATTACAGTAGCACTTAAAAGGTTTATTGGCAATGCCTGAACTAGTAAATTACTCTGCACAGGGGTATGGGAGCAGGCAACACCGCACAGTTATTGCTACTATTACCTTGTTAACATGGTTGCCACCCGGGGCCGCTAGCCATTTCAACAGACAGTTCCTGGGCGCAGTTCAGGGGACAGCACTGACCAAGTCAATCCCAAAAGGCAGTCTGAAGGCATCCTATTTTGAAGGGTAAGAGATTTAGCCATCTGGATGTGAGCTGTGCCATGACACTTGTTCTCAGAGCTGGAGAGTAGTCCCTGGGTTGCTTCCTTTAGTAATATAAATGTAATTGTTACAGACCTGTATCTTGGTGCAGCTAAAATAAATTGTATCTATCTCGAGAAGCTAAAGGCTCCAATGTAAAAGAAGAGCAATAAAAGGAATCTCAGAAAACATCATTGGAATTCATGCCAACACAGCAGGGTCCTGCTGCCTCCTGTTGTCTGGACCTGGTAGAGATTTATGACAGTACTGATGCTAATAGTGGGCCATTAGCTTAAATAGTTATGCTTATATCCTCTGGTTCCAGAGTCACATTCCATAACTGATCTAACTGGGAGTATTATTACATAGCATTTGTTCCACATTATGTTTTTCCTTTTTTTTTTTTTTTCTTCACATTTGCACTATGAAGTATAGGTATGGTGCTGACAACAACAACAAAATACCAAAACAAACAAACAAAAAGAACAAAAACCAACCCACAATAAGGCAGTAGGATGTGAAGTAAGAAAAGCTTGTTCTGAAGAAAGAAGAAAGGAGAAGAGGAAAAAAAAGGCAAGGGAGAATTGACAAGACACAACACTGGACCAAAAGCCAAATAACATAGAACTGCATCTGGTGAAAGGAAAAAAATCTCTTAATATCTTGTTTTTGCAAGAGGTTTACAACCCTTTCCCTTTCCTACTGGAAATTGTAGAACAGTAAAGGGTGGGTGAACAGGTCTGTACTCCTAGTGAAGCCCTTCTGTCAAAAGATTCTTGCCCTGCTGAATGTTTTCTTCGTTGTAGAGGGAAATGGCATGACGACTTACACCTGCCAAGGTGAGTGTATAACACTTCCAGAGAAAAGCACACAGGACAGTCCATAAAAAGAGAATTTGAAGATTTATATAAGCTATACTACAAGATTTGCTGAAAAAAAGTCTGTTTTAAAAATACAGACACTCTGAATTCCCTTGTTACTCTGGTTATTTAAGATGTCTGGCCTACAGTTTTTCTGCTATGGTTTATATTTACGGTTCACCTCTAAATCCCCTAAGTAACAAATAGTCCATCATGCCCTTCCACATGGATGGGAAGTTTCTCGAGGAAATGTGAAAAAAAAAAAAAAAGAATCCACCAAACTAAAAGCTTTCTCTCCGTTTTCTTTTCCTTCTTATTCTCCATTATTCCCATCACTGTTCTATTTCATGTACTTACCTTCCCCCACCTTATTTGATTTTTGGTTTCTCTTCCCTCACTGTCTCTGCGTATCCCCAGTGACAACACAATATTTCTTTTTTCCGGTTTTATTTCTTTTTCTGGACTCCCATAATAACTAGTTTCTTATAGTTGCTCTTCCCTCAATACTATACTTCTCATATTGGTATATATCCCTCTCTGTCTTTATACTCTGCTTGATACTTCTCTCTAATGTTTCTGGCTGGTATTTCTCTCAACTTGTTTTAGCTTTCTCTTCTCCTCTCTCAGTGCTTAAAGCATCCACTTACACTTAATGGATTATATCTTTTTAGCAACAAGAGACAATATGCATTATTTCAGGATATGTTGTAGGGTAGGGCTGCATCTCTGGGATTTTTTTGTGGTTTGGGTCTACTTAAGGTAAATCTGCTGTTTAGTATGAGTAAGATGACATTATTACAACTTCAAACATATTAGAGCATATTCTGCTGTTACAGGTCCATTTCCAGCTGCTTCCTCCGGTACTTTCTTTTCCTATCAGAACTTTTTCTTCTCCTTTTTTTTTTTTTTTTTAATTTGTTGGGTACATTGTTCACACAAAGGAATCTGCTTTTCTTTTTACATTTCTACATTGCATAAGTAAAAATTAATGATCTATGAAACAGCCTTGTATGTTTATGAAGCTTGTTGCATAGACTATCACCAACAGCGTCAAGTGAGATGTGCAAATCCTATCATCTGGTGCATACACAGGAAGGACGTGCCAACTGATAGACAGACTTTAAGTATCTATAATCAGTGACTGAAGTAGTCCACAGAATAGCTGTGCTCTTAGTTGCCAAAATTTGTGTGACTGGTTGGTTAATTAATATTTTGTTTCTCATGTTAGTGTCTAGGATGGGAAAATGTCTCCAGAATTTTGATTCTCAGGTTTACTTTACCTGAGTTCAGGAAGGATTTAGTTGCTTGGTAATTACAGAATATAAGCCAGAGAAAAACCATGATAAAGTAGCCCCAGCTGTAAATCAGTCTCTCTTGGTCATATAGGCTATGCAAGCAGTCAGTTGCTGCTATTAGTTTTTGGAAATAGACTTACTTGGTTAAGCATTACAGGCTTTCTGAAGAGATGGAGGCAAATCAGTCATATTTTAGTTACACATTTATAGCTAAGAGTGAAAAGGTATCATCAAGGACACATTGGCTTTTGTAAGAATAATCTAAACAAAGTATTTTTTTCACTCATCAACATATATGTCTAAGCAGGAGTCTTAAAGAGCATAGCATAAATATATCTTATAACGAAGCACATGGTTTTGTTTACTAAGGCAAAATCATCACAGTCATATTACTTTAAGACTGCAGTAGGTTTATAAATGGCTTATAAATTATTTATTTGTTGTTGATGTTTTTCTTTCCCCAACATTTCTGTTACCAAACATTGTGTGTGATTACTAAAGACAAAAAGTCACTATGAAGTCACCCAGAAGTAATATAATCTTGTAAAAAATATAGTAGATGCAGTTTGGATTTTCAGTCAAAATCTTCCAGCAGTGTGAGACTGATGAGCAAATATTAGCCCTACACTTGACTTTTTAATGATTAACACACTGTCTGCAGAAGAAACTTTCCAATCTGGAACTCTATTAGCAGATATCTTGTTTATGGTGTTTGGGATGGAGAACATGGTAGAAAGAATGTGTGGGAACATGAGGCTCCTTCTTTGTGTCTTTTTTGTGTCAAGTCATTACAGTTACTACCTGTTTGATATTCAATATTAAGTAGATTTGTCTTTGCTGGACTTTGAGCTTAATAAGAATGTCAAGTCTAAAGTCAAATTCTTCCAGAACTGCAAAAAAGTAAAAATCAAGTAGTATTTGTAAAGGTAAAAGAGAGAAGGTTTTGAAATCTTTATCCCTTGGTAGGATAAAGCCTTTTTTTCAGTGAGAACAGGGTTTCCTTCAGTATCAGATGTGACACCAGAAATCATGTCAGTGTAGTTTTGTGCTACATTAGCACACTGACCTCCTAATGGATAGGAAATTTGCCTTTGATGTTTGAAGGTCATTAGTTTCCTTCTATGCTTCTATTTTTTTCCAAGCTGCTCTTTTACATAAAAGTTTAACCTTGAATTCATTGGTTGCTTTTTCGTCATGCATAAATGTTTAACATTGAATTCAGTGCCTGTCATTTAATAACTGGAGGAAAGACTTCCAGCTATCAACTTCATCTAATGGGAGGAAAATTTCTGTCTTCACTCATCAAAGGTCCTATGATCCCCATCCCCTCTCACTTTAATTGGGAAACTGTAATTTATTGATAAACACAAATGTAAGTATAAAGTAGCCAAAGAAAATGGGAAATTGGCTCCCTATAGGGAAACTTGGCAAACCTTTCCAGCAATATACTTTTACTCAGATCTCAAATAAAACAACAATAGTCAGCACTTAATGAATTTATATCACATTTTATGTCTTTCTACACATCACTTGATGTTTTGTTGTCTGCTCGTGCTTTTAGAGATTTCCCTTGTTGATAATGTTTTTGTGTTGCTACCAGGTCTAATTTGGCTTTCAGCTAAGCCTTTGAATTTTTTATTATAAAGTAATTTACAGATGCTAGAAGATAAATTAGAACTGCAAATGCAGTTAAATTGCATAATCACACAGATTGATTTTATGTTAGCCTTTGAGATGTATAGATACCTTGTGGCATCTCTGTCAAGAAAAGGCAGTGAAAGCAAAAACCTTTCAATTTCTCTAGAAAACAAGGAAAAACATGTCAAAGGACCAGAGGAAAAAATACAGCTGTTTCACTGAAATGCTTGGTGGTTTATAAATGTTCAATGCACAGATAGCATTCAATATTGACATTAACTGTCCCCTCCAACTTGGCATACACCACAAAAAACTCTTTCACATAAAGCACAATTTGTATGTACAGAGAAGTGTGGGATTTGTTTGTTAATTTGTTTTGCTTTGGCATTGTCATTGATTTGGAAGGAAAAAAATAATTTAGACTTCAGTGACTTTTGCAGATTTGTTATGTTCAGAGGGGACTTCTTGAAACAATTAAAGCAACCTGGGATTAATGTGTCCACGAACACATGCAGAATATAAAAGTATCCCTCTTGTGGATAAAAGCACTTCAGTTAATGTAAGGAGCTGTGAAGTTTTGTGCGAGAATAAGTGCAACTTGGCTGCTAGCATTTTATAAGCAGATCACTGTCACTTGCAGGGAGACGCAGTGGTAACCACAGCTTTGTTTCAGTATGTTCTATGTTGCAGTTATGGGGATAGATGTGCCAAGAATTTAAATGGTGGTGGGACTTTTACAGATTCTAAGTACCAAATCTATGATCCAAACATGTTGTCCTCAACTGCTGGCTAAGGCAGTAGGTGCCCCTGGAGTCAGAAGAATAAATTACCTCAACCTGCAAGGGAAAAAAAATTGATATAATTTATTTTGCTACATTCAGAAAAGCAGGGCTTTTTATTGCATACTCACAGTCATAAAGCCATGAAGATAAACACAGGGCAAGCCCTGGTGATGTAGATAATTGAACAATGCGTAAGTGATCTTGAAACAGTTTGCAATTAATAACTCAGTAATTCAGCATCATTCATCATCATCACTAACTTACCGTAAGTCACCATCACTGGTGACAATTACTCATATGCACTGATCTATCAATTTTTGAGCTTATGTTTTTAATGTTTTACTTTGAAAAGACAAGGTAGGAGTTCATCAGCAGAAGCAGGTAAATCACAATCTGGTGTAGAATCCATAACAACCCATAACCCATAGAAACAGGATAAGAAAAGTGGGGAAAAAAGTTTGCAGGGCAAATATATAGGCCTGATCAAAACACCTGTAAAAAAATAAATTTAAAAATAAATAGTATGGTAAATATATCTTGAAAAATGGGTAAGTGGAGGCAACGAAATGAATGAGGTAATGCATGGGAAATGAGAAAAATGCCTATGGACTGTGACTTACAGAATTAGGTTAATTCATCTTTCCTGGAACTGTAATATAATTTCTATAAGGAAATAACATTTTTAGGCAGATATTTCATGGTTGGATGAAGATTTGATGTTGTCACACATTACGTAGCTTTATTTTGGTGGTTTTTTTAAGATTGTCTTAGTTTCTTCATCTTATACTTAGTTCACTGACAATTATGGAGCAGAAATTCAGTTAATAAGATATAAACATTCAGTGTCAACATATGCATTTAATAATATTTTTATGGATGATTGTCAGAAGCATACTTTGCATAAGATGTGTTGAAAAGTTTTTATAAAACTCATCTCAAAAAAAAGAACCAAGAAGCTACGTGACAATTTCATCTTACATTTATATTAAATATATTGATGAATATGATGAATGCTGTGGGTGTTTTTGAGAACACACTGAGAAATAAATTAGTTATAATTGAAACTATAGGGCACAAGGAACATGTTCTCTGCTATGCTATGTGGAAAGTAATTTAAAAAAAAATCTGAAATGTTAACAATTCCTCCCCAAAAACAGTTTAAAGAAACAAAGAGTACATTATCTAATTTAACTACTGTTTCCATCAAATAAAGGAGGAAAGAATTAATAAAACACTACGGAGGCATGAACTAGGTGAATCAATAGTTAACCTAGTGAAACCACCATTTTAGGTCTCATTAAAGCACGGGTACATACACATTATTCTGACTTAGAGCCTGAAATCTAACTGGAGAATTTGTTGCGTGCTCAAGAGCATGCTTACAAGGATTCCTTCTGAGTCAGTACCTGTCCTGGGAAGATTTTTGTGTATGGGGCAAAGAACAATTTAACATTAAGGGAGACAAACCGGCAGTTTATATGAAAGGTGGTTTGAAAACGTATGAATATAAGTTAGGGAGACGTTGTCAATCAAGAGGAGACAGCATTTGAAAAGGAAAATTACAATTTTATTTTTTTTCTGTATATAAAACTGTATTTAATCTAAAGCATCTAGCCTTGCTAAAACAGTTACAAACTAAGGTCAGATGGTTACTACACTGCAGGGAAACACTGACAAAGTTGAACACACCCAGAAAAAGGAAAGTCAGGCAAAGCCTCCATGTTTGACAATAACAGTGCAAGGAAAGAAAAAAATGGAGAGAGAAAAAAATATCTTTTGGGTTACTCTTTCGTTGTTTCCCTAGACTATGTTTGCCATTATTCCTTTCATCTTGACCAGTTTTTTTAGGCTGGCATGAACTGCCTTCCAGAGAGGCCTCTCTTCACTACCTGTACAAGGAGCTTAGATAACTAAGGTTAGGTAAGAAGGACCCCATGTTTATGTTAGGTTGCCCCCTGCACTCTTTATGTCTGAGAAAGCAAGAATCCTGTAAAAACTTGATATAGCTCACCCTTGTGCCAGGATAGACTCATGTCCTCATCTTGAAGGAAATGGCCTTAAGTCACTTTACAACATCATGCCCTGTCACTGACAGTATATTCTACTTTATTTGAAAAGAATTCTCAACTCAAGGTATTGATAAAATACACTTGCTAGTGAACACGCAATTGCAAAGAAACTTTATAGAGTACACAAGGGGGTAAGACTCCTAAATAAGATGCCAAAAAAGTTCTCTAAAACCCTACTAGTCCTGACAATCCATTAAGACATTTTGAAAAGCAGCTTGCCTTAGAAATACTTCTTATCAGAGGACAGAGTGGTTTTGTAATGTATTTAACACTTTGTAGATTTATAAGAAAACAAAACTATAAAGACTTGTTTGCTATTAATTCTTGATGTATCAAGAAAGCATTGGTAGAATTATGTAATGTGCCCATTTAAAACAACTATATTTTAGCCCATTGCATATGTCCTTCTAGTCTGTAAATCTGATAATGACTCAGAGTGAAGAATATTTAAATAAATCAACAGCACCAGTTCCCATACAACCTCACATTTTCCTTTTAGGTATCTTGTGCAAGAATTGATCAGGTTGAGACTGGATTACATGATAAAATCTGACATTACCACTATACGAGGCGTGATGAATGGGGGCTACTATAGCTCCAAAGTTCCATCATAATCCGATTGGATCCCACACTCTACCATCAAATAAATTTGTGTATTAGAGATGCTTTCCTATGGTAAAATTGCAGAATTTTGCTAGTTGAGGTATGTTTAGTTGCAATAACATTTTGCCAGTTAGGTTTTTAAAAGGCAGGTTTCTGTGCATAAGAGGACCCTGTTGTCTATCATACCACTGAGCAAACAAACTTGCTACAAAATTAACCTCACTGGAAGAAAGGCAAGCATGTCCACATCTAGAAGGGGAAAAAATATTTGGATGAGCCAAAAAGTATAAAGAAAATATGAAAGAAATAAACAGCCATTAAAGGAAATGAAAGGAACTTAGAGATAGTTATATCTTCAAGGAGTCCTTTGTAAATACAAAAGAAAGTAAAATAACATAAACATCAAAGTATAACTCCTTATTAGCATCTGAGGGGTTCACGCAAAGAAGATTCAAGCCTAAAGATAACATTAAGCTTACTTTTGAGCTTCCTTACAGTTGAGCTGACATGTTCCAGGCTTGTTCCTTCCAGCTAGACTTGGTGTGCTCTATTGTTTATAGCTGTGGCCAGGTCAATGCAGTAATCAGGGATCAAATGCTGAGGCTGTGGTTCTTTGTGTCAGCCCAAATCCCCGTGTCAGCTAGAGCGAGGAGGATACCCCTTCTGCCCTTCACACAATCTCCCAGTAATGAGTGACGTGACCTGGGACTCACTTCGCCCTGGTGAAACAACTTTGTACAACAACCAGTAGCAGGAATATCATGAGCTGTGATATTCTCTCACACAGAAATATGTCAATAACAGATATTCTTATTCTGTTGCTGAATTGAATGAAACCAGCATTTTACAGGTTCAGATTAAAATATGAATCCTCAGAAATGTCAGCTGAATTAAGAAATGAATATCAATAATACCATTTGACCCAAACAAAAAATTTTACAGACACTTTATAAGACAAGGTCTGCATTCATTTTTGTGGGTTTTTTCTTGCGTGATTAATTGAACAAGTTGTCTGAACTATCTGAGCCCTATCTGACACCACTGTGTAGAGGGTTTTAGACAGAGAGATGGATTCTTTCTTCTGTATTACTAAAATTGTCTTTTCGTGTTTTCACTTGAAATATTAAGACATTGAGGGATACTCAAACCATCTTATATGCAATGCCATTAGAAATGTGTGGTGACCAGGAAACTGAACTGCTTTATCATTTATAGTCTACAGATTATTAGAAGCTCTTTCCTGACTATTGGTTAATGGTTCCAAATGCCTTTCTAGAAGACAATATTCTCCAGTCCTGGAGAGGGGTGGGACGTTATGATATCTAATGGCTGCTCAGTACATTAGGGTGGGGATTAATGATTAATCTCATTCAATTTTAGAAGTCCATGGTGTAGACATTTATAGCTGAGATAATTATCTGGGGCTTGCTTTCTAGTCAATGGAGAAAATAACTTTACTTTCAGGAAATTATTCAGCTGAGGACATGTAGAATCATAGAATCATTTTTACAACTTTGTACAACAACCAGTAGCAGGAATATCATGAGCTGTGATATTCTCTCACACAGAAATATGTCAATAACAGATATTCTTATTCTGTTGCTGAATTGAATGAAACCAGCATTTTACAGGTTCAGATTAAAATATGAATCCTCAGAAATGTCAGCTGAATTAAGAAATGAATATCAATAATACCATTTGACCCAAACAAAAAATTTTACAGACACTTTATAAGACAAGGTCTGCATTCATTTTTGTGGGTTTTTTCTTGCGTGATTAATTGAACAAGTTGTCTGAACTATCTGAGCCCTATCTGACACCACTGTGTAGAGGGTTTTAGACAGAGAGATGGATTCTTTCTTCTGTATTACTAAAATTGTCTTTTCGTGTTTTCACTTGAAATATTAAGACATTGAGGGATACTCAAACCATCTTATATGCAATGCCATTAGAAATGTGTGGTGACCAGGAAACTGAACTGCTTTATCATTTATAGTTTACAGATTATTAGAAGCTCTTTCCTGACTATTGGTTAATGGTTCCAAATGCCTTTCTAGAAGACAATATTCTCCAGTCCTGGAGAGGGGTGGGACGTTATGATATCTAATGGCTGCTCAGTACATTAGGGTGGGGATTAATGATTAATCTCATTCAATTTTAGAAGTCCATGGTGTAGACATTTATAGCTGAGATAATTATCTGGGGCTTGCTTTCTAGTCAATGGAGAAAATAACTTTACTTTCAGGAAATTATTCAGCTGAGGACATGTAGAATCATAGAATCATTTTTGTTTGAAAAGACCTTTAAGTTCATCACGTCCAACCATAAACCTAACACTGCCAAGTCCACCACTAAACCATGTCGTTAAGCACCACTTCTCCACACCTTCAAACACCTCCAGGGATGGGGACTCAACCACTTGACTCAACCACTTCCCTGGGAAGCCTGTTCCAGTGCTTGATAATCCTTCCAGTGATGAAATTTTTCCTAATATCCAATATCTTTTAAGGAGATTTATCTCACCCTGCATCATAAACCCCCACAGAACATGTGTCAAAACTTAGGCAAGAATTTCTTATTTTAAAAATTATAGTAATTTAATAATAATTCTATAATTTCAGATGTAAAAATACTTATATAATTTCAGATAGGAAAGCTATGCTAATTTTTCATTTCCTGAGATTCTTATATACTTTTCTTATTACTTACATTAAGAAATGTGATGGCTTGAAACAGTGATTTTCTTAATGAAGGGTGATGAAAAGAAACATAACAATGAAAATAATTTGGCTTCCTGAAAGGGGTTTGTCTTTCAGCCCACACAGCCCATCAAAACTGTGATCACTGGAATGAACATTTCTATAAATTTCTTCTTTTTTCTCTGTCAGTTTAGCATCTTGCTAAACAGAAGAAGGTAACACTTTAACTTCTAAGTGGAAACCTGCAGGCATCATTTAGCTTCCAAACAAGTGATTTTATACTAAATTGCAGTATAGTTAATGTACTTTGACCTTCTTGAAATTACAGGGTTTTGTTATTTTTAATTTTAGGGGCATGTGCATAAATGACATTATTTACTGTTAGCTTTTATTTCAGAAATGGTAGACTTTCTTATAAGTGACTGTATGAATAAATAGCTTTACTTCATAGACTATAGTAAACAGGCTGTCAATTAATATGTTATGCACACTACTGTATCAGAAATATATCATCTCACTGTAGCAGGCTACAAATGGCTTAAATACTAACCAAGCACCTACTGAAAAATGATAGAGAAAAACAGATTAACGTATGTAAATAAAAAGTCCAAAAAGTCCATTTTTCTTCATCTCTTTTGTACAGGGCATGTGCCATCACAGATATATGTAGTGTTTTATTACAGGTTAGGTTTTAAAGCTCATTTCATTAACAAATTTCATGAAGAGTATGACATTTGAGAAAAAATAGTTGATTTTTTTTTGTTTTGTTTTTGTCTTATGTTAATCAACATGACCTGCCAGGCATAAAAGCGGCTTTGATTATTTAATCCAAGTTGGGAAGCATGCAGCTAGTTTTATGAAAAGCTGACTGCTGTGTAGGGTTTTATGAGGCAACAAGAAAAGCATACTAGAAGAGCTTGAGCAGAAAAATGAATATTAAGAAGGCTAGAATATGGAGACCATGAGTTGGTTCACCAAGAGGACAGAGAGGAGACAAGAGAGTACATCCATTTAGCATTAATGTGTGGCATATAAAAGGAAAATAATAAAAGAGACCACAACATCTGGTAGCCGCCTTCTCTGTGTCCCACACAAGCCCTGAGTAGCTCCCCTTTGTGCTTATGGAAACAGACAAGTTATTTCCCCAAATGGCAGGGTTTGAGTGGGACTAATGCTATTTTTTGTTACTCTATGCTATTTTTAACATTGGAAAGGTAACATTTGCACTGGGAGCTATGGGTTTGTGCCATCAGTTTTATGAGACAGAGAAACCTTTGGCAAGCTACTCAGCACACTCCCCAACTCATCACTGAAGCCAGACTTTGATGCAAAATACATCAGGTTAGGATAAAACAAGCATGATTTACTGGACAGCAAGAGAGGACACATGTATAGGATACTCTGGAAGCACGCAGAGAGACATTCAAGAAATTCGGAGGAAAATCTTTGAAGTCTGAAAGATGGTACCAGTTGGAACCTAAACTGGAGAAACAGTTCCTACATGACAAGAAGGAAAATGGTGTGAGCAAGTAGAGAAAATCTACAGGCTCAGGAAATCCAGTGCGTTTGATATAGCTGGAAAACTTAGAGGCTAATAAAGGGAAAGCATAAGAAATACCTGTTCTACTCTTCTTTGTTATGAGGCATCCACTTGTGGTCATTTTTGGAAACTGAATGTAAAACTCAATACCAAAATTGGAAAAAAAAAGATGGTGAATTAGCTGCCCTAAAAGTCACTGAAAAACTTTTATGCATAACTAGCAATTTAAAATGCAGCAATTATACTTTATATATAACTATAAGCATAAAATATTGTATAACTTTAAGCGAACCTGCAAGATTTAGCAGCAAGGATTCCTTTATATGAGATCAGCATTTAATCCCTGCAATGTTAAGAGGTTTAATTAGTTAGTGTTTAAATAGTGATACAGACATTAAGATAAGAAAACACATTGAAAGTGTCAAGAAATATATTTCCATGGAAAAATATTTGCATTCTGACAGAGGTGTAAGCTCAGAGAGATCTTTTAATCTATTTTGCAAAGATCAGGATTGCATGGTGATAATAGCAAAAAAAACCCCTTGTTATCCTCTGCTTTACTTGCCCAATATGAACAGTTGCTTTGAATTAATTTCTCATAGAACAGGTAAAATTACTTGTTCATACAGTATTTAGAAACTGTCTTGAGCGCACAGTAGGTGACTAGAGAAGATACTCAACCTACTGTTCAAGAGACTTTTCTAATCCACTCAACTAATATAGCTAGTCCATCCAGTCAACTGATGCAGCCATTTATCTAAAACAAAGTCACTCTCTGGTTCCCTTTGTGTTGATGCTTGGTCTCAGCTTCATGAGCACATCTGCTATACCCATCTCCTCTGAACCTTCTTCCATGGGCCTATTGCCCAATCACAGAGACTTTTACCCTTAATCTTCTAGAGAAGCAAGCAGAATCTACCTGAGTTATCAATAATAACCTACATCTTTAATTGCAAGCGTGGTTATAAGCCCGTCCGTAATACACAGAGGGGTGTAACCTCCACAAAAAAGAAAAAAAAAATATTTCTAAAAATCAAGCAATATCTGGAGAAATAAAACCTTAAAAGCCAACAGCTAACTCATACTTCTAAGTAGATTCTTGATACTCTTTTTATTCTTGCCTTCTTTACCCACTCTTACTTTATTATTGAGAATGCACTCTAAGATTTTCTGGTGTTTCAACAGAAGGAAACTTGCATTTGGTTAAAACAAAGAGGCTGTCAACAGGACTATGTTCTACTATAATTAACGGGTTAAACTACGCAATTATTTCAGAAAATATCATGCAATATAATTTCTATTTCTGCATCATGCATAGAGTTTCTCCAGAGTTACTTTTTTCTAAGATAAACAAAGCTTTCCCATATGTCCTCAGAAAGTCAAAGATTTGCTGACAACTTCAGAATTGGGGAAAAATTACTTAGCATAAAATTTCTTGTTAGCCATAAAGTTGCAAACATAAACAACTTGTAGAGAGGAGGATTATAGGACCAAATTTTCATCAATGTGACACCAAGTGACAACAATATAAATTGGAATAACTCTAAAGGTCCTCTGTGGAGTTGTGCCAGATGTTCACCAGTGTATTTGTGATCAGAATCCACTCTTAAGACTTTAATAATAACATTAAGGGAATATATCACCTACCATCAAACACACCGTATACAGCGCATAGCCTTAGCTGCCTACAGAGGAAAAAGCAGTTGTTTTTTGCAATGCTAGCACAATCCTCAAAAGCATTTAGAAATACACTGCATAGACTGTCTTTTTTCATGCTTATTTTTGGTATTGCACAGCTATATTTCAGAGCTGTATTGATTTCTATTCTGTCTATGGTTGATTAATATTACAGGAAGGCATCAAGTGTATTAGTACAGGACTGAATAGAAATATCAGTGTTTTTTCACAGAAACAAACAAACAAACAAATCTTTTTTTGATTTCATCTAGGAATATATGCATACAAAAAATTATGCCACTGACATATCAATGCCACATAGTCTGGTTGGTAGAATCCTTCACACCTATCTCTACTTTTGTAAAAGAACTTTCAGAAACTACTAGCACCCAGTAAAACTGCAGCTTTCCAGTTAGAGAGTTAATAGACTGTCATTTTTTCCAGAGATTTCATCTCCAGGTTAAGTGTTTTCAGCTTAAAAACTTGTAATATGGAATTTATGTTCCTTAGCAGTTGGATTTGGATTTATAGGAATTCTGTGCTCATTGTTATTGTTATTATTATTGTTGTTGTTGTTGTTGTTATTATTATTGTAAGAGTTAGTGAAGAGAAGATTCCTCAAGAGGAACATTTTTCAAATGATCCTGTTCTCAAGGTGTAAAAATTCTTGGGATAATAAACTTTCCCCTGCCACCTGTGTTATTTGGTGGTAGTAGCTCTTTTTGAACCTTTTTGCTCGTCATTGCCTCAACCCCTACCAATAATATCAGTTCTGTTCTTCTTATAACATGTCAATAGTATGTCATGACAGATAATGCTGAAGCTACCAACCTGCTCAGAGTATCAGTAACCAGAAAAATCACATCCAATTAAGGTAACTGCAGTTCTCAGGCTGTATCAAGAATACAGGATGATGTCTAAAAATAAGCAACCATTATTCTAACCCAATACCTATCCTGCCTGAATAGTTTACATTTTATAAATAGCTGATGTATGATTGAGAAATAGGAATGTTTAAATTATTTCTATCTACTAGAATTTGTGAAATGAGGGCTTGTGTGACAGACTACAAGTCATCTCATATTAAATGCATACAATTTAATATTGAAGTACATTTTATTTCTCTATGGAGTGGCTATTTTGATTAGCTGAATGTTCATGTCATGTGAGTTCTTGTGAAAAAAACCAAAATATCACTATTTCACTATCCTGATTATTAGTAGGAGATGTGAGGAAAACTCACCAATTTGCCCAAGAAAAACCTTTTCAGTTACATATTTAAATGTTCTAAATTATGTGTTTTAGCTATACTGCAATGGACAAAAAAAGTACTCCAAAGGAACAATCTAATGCTGAGGTTAGGAAAACCAGGCTGCAAGGAACGGTGTCTGCTTTGCTTGCTGAGTGTTTTGCTGTATGTTGCTACCTAAAGAAGGCAGGGCTGGACAACAGGAAAGGAGGATGCTTGTTCAGTTGGTGGCAGTTACTGCCAGCTTTTTGGAAAGTTTTGATGGGAGAGAGTAGATTTTCTTTTATTTAGAGGCAAAACTTATCGACCAGAGAGAAACTTTCCTGAAGTGGGGCAGCACAGAGAGTGGAAGAAGTTTGTAAACAGGAATCCTACAGTAGAGAAGAAAAACTGGGACTCTTGTGGTGTACACAGTGAGGTCTCAAAGGTGGAAGAAAAAAATTTTCCTAGAGACTTCAGTTTGCTCTCTGAAGTTGGCTGTAACCTAACAAACTGCTAAAAATTGGTGGTTGAGATCCAAATTCAAAGGAGGCCATTCTGTCAGGATACACAGACACGGGGGAAGTCTGTTTATAAGCACTTTTATTTTAATCTTTTTCATCCAACATGTCATTTTCTCAGCTTTTGGTCAAATATAAACTTGTTGCAGAGACTGAAAACTCTTCCAGGTTTTTCAGGTGTGCTCACTTTAAAGGAAAAGGTCAGATGGATCTGCTTCAGAACTGGCCAAATCAGGATTCTGTCTTTAGGGGTGGATGAACTTTTCAACCTGGGTGAACCAAGTGCACTGAGAATAAGAAAATTATGGTACAGTAGTGTGCAACCAGCTTCTAGTTTCCAAGATTACAGACGTTGGCATTACTTTCTCCAAGGTAGCTACTGGAACCTGGCAATGGGGAATGAGCTCCTGTATTTGCTGCTGAGAGCAAAGATGTGCAAATTACCCAGAGCGCACAGGCTGCTGAAAAGCTAGTGAGAATAATTAAGATAAACTCCAGTGTGCTCTACCTCAAAGCTCCATTGCAGCTCTAAGTTATGGGGACTTTGTCATTCACTTGCAGTACAGTTTTACAGATTTGCAGTGTAGATTTTTGACACATTCAACCTTGTGATAACATTATCTCTGTTTCCTGCTTTGGCTTTCTTTTTGGCTCAGTGGTAGGTGATACTGGAATTTCCTTGTTTCCTGCCAGGAGATATAATGACTACAGGAAGTAAAGAGTCTCCTAACAAGGTTTCAGACAGATAAACTAGAAAATGGAAGCATCTGTGTGTGACAGGGGAATCAGCATTAGTTGTTTTTCATTATGTCATAATTTCTATTAAATAAACAAAACCAACCAAACATACTTCTCTATGCTCAGTCCCAAAATATATCTGCTGCACTCACTGTTTCACTATGAATATTTTGATGATAATATAGATACATTTTTATAACTAAGTCACCAATAAAAATGCTATGCCCCTGTTCTGGGGCATCAAGACACATGGGGTCTAAGACCGTGAACATGAACCTATGCACACAGCTATTGTGAGCCCTATGCACACAGCTTTCAGAGCAGAGCTTTCTCCCAATGATTGGCAATATCTACATGGATATACTTTTAGATACTTTTTTCTCTCCCATGAGAGTTTGGGCATGGGCTTGCCTTCTCACATACTCCTCTGCTCAGCTCTTACAAAGAATGTGTGTGTTCAGGAACAGATTCAAGAGGAAATAATTCATCAGTCGTATAGATCGGGTTTTGAGAGTATCTTGTTGGACATGCACTGCATGTAGAGGTAGGCATCTAGCAGGGAATTCATAGCTCTTTGGAACCATTGCCTATATTGGCCATGCACAGATAGTTTGTATAACACAATTATGACTATCTGTATCTGTCCGCCAAAAATAAATATAAAAACAAATGTCAGACACACAGATATTACATATCATTTTAACAGCAATGATCCTTGAATTTCATTAGATTTTTTACACATTCTTCAAACATCTAATTCTCCATGCAACATCATTCCACTGGATGGAAAAAAAAAAGCCAGTTTGTTGAAATTCCATAATAAATATATTTTGGCTTCATACAGTAACCATAAGTCATTCCTGGAAGTAAATTATCAGTGAATGGTATTTTGAAATGGTTCATAGTGCCTGCATCCTACTAAGAAAAATTATTGTCTTAATATCATTGCAAATTACAACAGAAATATTATACATACTAGAATTGTGCTGAATGTTTTATTTAGGAAAACACTGATTCTAAAAACATATCATAATTTACAAATTTATACCAGAGTGTACCATACATTCTTAAAAATTAAAGCTGTCTGGCCTGGCTATATTTGCTCATGAAAAATAGCTCAGCTTTAAATAAAGTCATAAAAATTGCATTCTTCTCATTTCTAGAGGTAATCAGCTATGACATTCAATGACATAAATCTTTGCTCTATTCATTTTCTTCTTCGTCTAGGAAAATAAAAATGAAATGTTTATAAAGGTGATAATCAGAGCAACTGTAATGCATCCTCCACCCTGTCTTTCAGCCATTTTAAAATTGAAGGCATGCTGGGAAGACCTTTATAAGTTATTCTGAGAAATTTGTGAAAAATTATTTCACTCTGACTACCTTCATTTGCCAGTAGTTTTTGGTTTGTTTGTTTTCAACTGTTTTGAATGGACATCTGAAAAATATTACCTGAAGTTTTCATAACAGTCATAAGGTCTTTGGGACCCAACTCCTACTCCAGCTGTAGCCTTTTGCTCTCAGTAAAGAGGGTTTAACCCACTGGCATTGACCTAATGAAATACTTAAGCATGAGAATGAAGACTCTAATATTGGGTTGGTTAGTCTGAGAGATGAGGATGTTTCTATGCTTCTTATTGATAAATTAAGAACATAATTTTTCAAAACACAGTATAATGATAACAAAACATGTACTCCCTTCTAATGGAATGGTGATTAGTACTGTCAACATTGTGGAAATGTTGCTACCTTTTAGCTTCAATGTTGCTGAGACAATAAAAGGAACAGATTCATATCTTTCTTGTATGAGGAAGACAGGAGAAAGGAAATCCAAACATAAATCTTTGCTTATGTCCTGGTTTTGTCTGGGATAGAGGCAATTTTCTTCCTAGTAGCTGGCATAGCGCTGTGGTTTGGATTTAGTATGAGAAGAATGTTGGTAACTCACTGATGGTTTAGTTGTTGCTGGGCAGTGCTTACACCAGTCAAGGACTTTTTCAGCTTCCCCTGCTCTGCCAGGGGCACAAGAAGCTGGGAGGGGGCATTAGCCAGGACAGCTGACTCCAACTGGCCAAAAGGCTATTCTACACCATATGATGTCATGCTCAGTATAGAAACTGGGAGGAGTTGACCAGGGGTAGTGATCACTGGTCAGGGACGGGCTGGGAATCAGTCAGTGGGTGGAGGGCAATTGCATCATGCATCACTTGTTTTATATATCCTTTTATCATTGTCATTTTTGTTGTTGGTGTGTTGTTATTATTATTACCCTATTCTATTTTATTAAACTGTCTTTATCTCACCCACAGGTTTTACTTTTTTTTTTTTTTCCCTTGATTCTTTCCCCCATCCCACTGGGGCCAGGGGAGGAGAGAGTGAGCGAGAGGCTGCATGGTGCTTGGTTGCCAGCTGGGGTTAAACCACAAGGGTTTAGTTCAATTTAAAAAGACTCTGCTGGGTTTTCATTCTGGAGGATGAATAGATTATTGATGATTACTTTAAGAAATAAGGTCATATTTTTTTCTCCACATTGTTGCTAACACGAATATATTCCCAAGAATTTTTATGGAAGTTCTACAATGTAAAGTTAGCTATCCTCACTAGATTATGCTGGTTTCTTTGGATCTGATGTTATGCTCACAGTCTTCAATAACAAATTCAATAACTTCAACCCCTTTGTGAAGATATGACAGCAAACTGAAATGAAATACAGTTCATGAGTTTTCTTCCACCAAAAAGGTACTTGACCTTGAAAACTGTTACGGAAGCATAAATACTTTAAAGTATTGACCCTGCTGAGTAATTATGGGGAAAAACAGTTAGGGATATGGTAAATTTACTTTAAAGCTACTTAAGAGTAGGCAGAAAAATGCATCACATAAAGAGATTAAAAATGCACAACTTGAATTAAATCTTCAGGGACATGTCTATTTGTGACGTGCAGAAACCAGAAGATTCAATCTGGAATTCTTCTGCATTTATGTGGCATAGTTCTTCATATAATTTCATTTGTTTCCCGTGAACATGGTAGAAGTAAACTCTTTCAGTCTACCTGTTGGATTGAGGAGAAATTACTCTGAGTTTGGATAATGACTTAGACAGAGAGCCAGAAACAACACTATCACCACCTCACTCACCATTTTTATTGTTATATACTGGGTCATGAAGAGGACTAATAAAGTTTGGCTTGCTTCAGTGACTTGCTGACTGATACCCATGTCATGTTTTGCACATTGTGGCTCTGTCTGCTTAAAAGGAAGGACTCTAAAGCACTGCACGGGTTGATTTGTCTCTGTCCCTTCTCCATATACATTGGAGAATTTGCTTATTATTAGTACAACTTATCTGCCTTTATCCACTTAAATCTTAGGCAGCTACTAATAAGCAACTCAACTACATTTCCTTAATGGTCAGAACAGACAGAAACCTTGTATCTTAAATATATGTCTTACAGTGAAAAATTCACCCAGAGAAGCTACCTTTATTCTTACCTAGACAGAAAAGCTAAATCTCATTTTAGATGCTTATAGTAAGGGGCAATGAATCCCCCCCATTTTGGGTTAAGCACTCAAGAGAGACTGATGATATGTTTCAAAAGACAGAGTTGAACTCTTCTGTCTGTGTTCCAGACGAGCAATTTGTGAGAGGATTCCAGGTCAGAAATTGTATACATGCTTTATAATAGGCCTGAGCCTCAGCTAACATGCATATGTGACATGAAAAAGAAAAGTCACATAGTTGTACTTATTTATTTCATCAATGAGCTCTGCCAATTTCTCAGGCATAAGAAATGGTCCATAAATCAGCTTTTCCTGTCATTTCTGGAATTTAATTTCCCTCAGTATGAGAATTCTACATGTAATATAAGGATTTATCATCATTCACAATTACAGAAAAAAAATAGAAAAATGCCATACTTCACCCTCCACAAGAGGGTGAAGATCAAATTTCTCAAACTTTTGAGAAACATGGGAAGACCCACTATGTGTGATTTAGCTGCCAAGAAGAAAAAAGCATTATAATATTTTCAATGAACATTGAAAGGAATTTAACTCCTAGTGGAATAAAAGGAGATATAATCTTAGAGGCTAACATCCTTTAGTAATCTACATGTTTAAACAACCTGAGCATATTATATTAGTGTTGCACCTGACAGTCTGCCAAATATCTTATTTGTAGTCTAGAAGACATTCACAAAAGTCAGGAGAGTTCAAAAGCTATCACTGCAAGTAAGAACGGGCCCCAAAAAAGTTTCACCAGGTCCACCACATGTTGGTTGGCCAAATGCTGCACCTGCTTATTCTGGGGAACTTTTTTCTGTGGACTTCTGATATGTCCATGTGGGAGATGAGGCAGATGATATGGGACTCCATGTTTGATTCATGTCTCCACATTTAAAGCAATACAAAATGAACAGTTGGATTACAGCAAAGAAAAACTTGTTGTAACTTCTACTCAGGCATTTCTGACAAGAACTCTGCTCTAGTTATTGAATATGAAACAAAGAATTTTATGTAGGTGCAGCCCATGCATAGCCCCCCAAAAAAGAAGAGGAAAAAAATTATTATTATTAATGATAATGATAATAATAATAATAATAATAATAATAATAATAATGTGATGCTTTTGCTGAACTACTGACATTTGTGGTTCCCCCAGAACCACATCAACTCAGCTTGAGTGCAGTCTGAAGAAGTATTGCAACGAATGTGACAGTGGGTTTATCTACATCTGCTGATATCAAAGAGAGGATTTTTCCCTGTTTAACAGGCAGTCAAACATAATAGAAAAGATGAAAAATGCTAAAAGCATTTATATAATACGGTGTTTTTTAAAATAAACAGAAGTGCGTGTTTTATAAGAGCATCTGACATTTCTGACATTCTGACATGCAAGTAAGAAATTTTCTGACTCTTGCAAAACTACTAAAATGAACCAGTATGATCCATATATTCTGCTTCTCTCGCAAAAGCATATATTAAAGCTGTGCTTTGGTTTTCCCTACTAAACTGTGAGCCTTCTTAGCAAATTACAAGCATTATGTCATTAAATTATTGTAATCCAAAGAGCCTTTCCTGAAATTGAGTGAAAAGACAGATCTCCCATCTATAATTTTTTTTCAATAATAGCAAAATTAGCTGTGCCCACACCTTTTAAGTTACACAAGAATAAGTCTATCCTTAGTGCTTCTGCAGATAACCTGCAAATCTTTAATCCATTGTTTCATTTAGAGCCATATAGCAGGACAAGACTAAATTATGATAACAGCCATGTATGCAAACACTTCTGAAACAATGTTTCACATCTGTCTTCTTAAATGTTAAAAAATACTGATAAATCGAGTGGAGTTTGTACTATTGATGAACAAGTGAAAGCAGTCATTTGGATCTGAAACTAAGATCTATTTGTCATTAAGATGGTGAAAAAAAGGTGTTTAGAAAAAATATAGATAAGCAGACCTATCTTGTCTGGCATTAATTGGAACAATAATCATATGTCAGTATGAGAGAGAATACTTGTCTTATTAGGAAGAAAAATACTCATACAGCTCAAAGGGATAGTCTACAAGAATGTGAAACTATATAATATGATCTATTGCCCAAGAAAAACAGAACAGATAGTTGCCTTCTGTGGAACCTCCCTAATATCTAAGTATTAGGGAATGTCTGGTTTAAATTCACTCTGAAGATCTGCAGGCCGTAAGAAACTGACAAATTAGAAAATTAGAAGAATCTGAAAGAAAACAAAAGGCAGCTTTCCAATTTATTTGTAAAGTTTTCTATAACAGTGAATGATTAAAATTTAAGACAAGCACCTTGCTTGAACCCTGACTGGATCAATAAATAGGATAAGGCTTTCCATACAGAATTAAGCCACACCCAGCATCTAAATATTGAGAACCTCTGCATACTAATGTGAAACACCACATTTTCAGCTTTATAAAAATGCAAGTGTAACCACATACACCCCAAAATAATCACTGCTTTCCCTAGCAATTGCTTAAGACTTGCTAACGGATGCTGCTGTAATTAAAAAAATCTTTAAAGCTTGCATTTTGAGTGAGGTTCCTAACACAGTTTTTCCAGCACACACAAAGATAAAATTTGCTATTCCTTTATACTAATGTAATTTTCTATGTTATCTTTACATGTAGTCAGTCTCCTTGGCCTAACACTTTCCTAATAGCGTATAAGTTGTGGGCCTAAAAATTGTTTTGCAAGACAGAAAGCAAAACTGAAAATTAGACAACTGTGTGACTGGAAAGCATCAAAAGACATAAGAGCATATGGTTCAAGTAATATATTTAGTTCAAAATCATCTACAGAACACTTACCCTGATGCCTCCCATACATGTCACAATATATCACAATGCTCTTTGGTAAATTTCAGCCTTCAGTGCAATGATCAAAACCCAGAATAAATGCAGTGTACCGCAGAAAGGAACAGGAGAAAAACAAACATATCAGATAAAACACAATAATTTTCCTTCCTTAGATCATCAGCATGGCTCTTTTCCATATTGTTAAAATATTCTGCTAACCAATACCAACGTTGTGCAATCCCCAAATATACTGTAACTGACTATTGTCTACAAAGAACATTCAGGGCCCCTACAGCTTTTCTTGGTGATAGGTTCTTTGGTGACCGTGAAGACACATAAGGAAGTAAAGGTTCTCTGATCACAATTAGTCACAAAGAACTTGTCATTGCTTTGTGAGCCTATGAGTTTGCACAAGAAGGGAAAACGTATGTGTGCAATGGAAGAACTATTTTTCTGAGTGCATTTGAGCAGGTAGATGTGATGTTAAGTCTCCTTCAGCCCAAGTTTTCTCAGGTATGCATAAAAGTCTGTTTTAATCTGGAAGATTTAAATGCTTAAAGCTCAGTAAGGTGATCTTTATCTTTGATCTAATAAATATGGGAAACTGGAAAAGTCCATTTTAATATGATTTTAATGCTCCCAACTTGCCTTACATATATATCCCCTATTTATTGTTCTTGTAATCAGCTCTCTGTTAAGAGTTATTCCCCAAAGTAACAGAACACAAGCAGGGGTTCTTTGTGAACACTGAAAGAGGAGGTCCCTAGGAGTTTGAATTCTGTAGGTCCTGAGACTGTTGACTCAGCTGAACTTATAATTTGTATTTGTTGCTATTCTTTAAATTTTATTCTCCAGCCTTGACCCACAACATGCTTTAATGTTCAAATTATGTTTGAATTATTAGCAGGTATTCTTATTCAGTGCTCTCTTTGACTAATTCTCAGCAGGCAGCCTTAAACTTTAGCAAAGATTTATAGCATCTCTGAGAATATTAAACAAGTCTATGCTACAGAAAGCAAGACATAATTAGCATGAAGTAGAATTTCTGAATATACTTTTTGAGATTTTTTTTCCCCTAGTTACAGATAAATAAGTGTACTGACTTCAGCATTCAGGGGATGCCTAGGATTCATCTCTCCCAACCTTACTGAACAGTTCAAAGACTTTCTGCTAATAAGACTTTCCCAGCTGATGGGTAATTAATGAGCAAGGGCCTTATCTGTGGTGTTTTATGGTATATCTCTGACTTTCCTGTGTAATTTTTGCATTGTTTTGAATTCCTCCCACTCATTCAACCAGGGTTGACATAAAATAAGGAACCCAGTTTATTTTCAATAGTTCTAAAAAGTAGGTTTGTACAGATTTAGAGATCATGGTTGCTAACTATAAAGCTAATATTGACATTCTGGAGCAGAAAAGCTGCCTAGAGCAGAGCCTAGAGCTAAACAAGAAATTGTTTAGAATGAAGAACTCCATGACTTCTTTCTGGATGGAGGTGGGATGATAACAAGAGGCTTAAAGACCCTCATTAAAGAACCTCAGAAATAGTTGAATTCACAACTCATAACGATTCATGCCAATTTAGTCTGCCTGTAAGTGCACACATTCTGAAGAAAGTTTAGAAGTACAATATAGTAATAATATTAGTGCCACCACTCCTTTTGGTACCACTGATGACAGAATTTACTTTAAAAACACGAGCCTGGTGAACATCCGGACTCAGAAAATTAAGGGACTCTGTTTGGTTACTTTGATCTACATCCAAGCTGCTCATCCAAAACGTCATGCTTGAGTGCCAGAAGATTCAAACCGGAATGCTATAATCCATACTTCTTTTATTATTCAGTATTTTTTCCAAATATTCTAAAAATAAAGAACATCTGAGATCCAAAGTCAGTTTATAGAAATTTTTTGATCTAATATAGTGAAACTGATTTTTAAGAGTGCCCAAAGCTACATTTAGCATAACTGACAAGGACTCTGGAGAAACTTTAGCCTGTGTTTTCCCAGTATGAGGGCTCTTCATCTGTTTTTATTCCTAGAGAGAGGGTGGTAGAGTTGGAAAGTCTAGAATTTTTACAGACTTTGAGGAAATCATGTTTAACTTCTCTAAATCCATTCTTACAAATACTTCAGCTGATATGAAAATTTCCAGTACATGGCTGTCAACTCTATAGGCATCAACTGAGATTCCTCTTGGTTGAAAGGTGTCTGAATAGCAGCTATGCTTACCTAAGCATCAAAAGATGCAACTGAGTGAAATGAAGCTGAGGAAGATAAGACACAAAAGGATACTTTAAAAGGCAGCTAAAAGTTCTCTCATGCACATCCAGTGGATATACGAGGGTTTGAACCCCTGGAAATATACAGGGAAAGACAGTTCTTTCCATATAAATGGTAATAGGAATATTGGACATTTCAGTCACAATCAAGAGCAAATGAAAGAAGAAAGCAAGCCTTTTTCATGACCTATTCATGCTGCTGTGCAGAAAGTATAAAAGAGTAAGATGGCCTGCAGATGGTGATATTAATGTTGTATGATGGACATGTTTTGCACTACACAGTACAGGTTAGACCTTGATTCTTTTATGTAGCATTAAAAAATGTATATCTAGACAAATCCTTCATGCTACTAATCGCTTATAGTCTGAGCTGTGTAAAATGAGTCCTTTTATTTTACCAGGTTTTTTTTTGTCTTCTCCTAAAAATCCTCATCTCTCTTTCAGTGAAACTGTGCTATCAACTGATATGTGTTAAAAGCAAGCAATTATTTTACAGAAAGCAGGATAGATGGAAGCACTGAAATGCCATGATGATGACCATCAGAAAGGAATCTACAGTTATAATAAAATATAAATAAGATTAGATAATGTCATGGAGGAATTAAAAAATCACCTTTTTACAAGGGTGATTATATGTATTTAGAAAAACATACTGTCTCTTCTGAAAGTAAGGTGACTCCTTTTACAACAGCCAAATAGTTGCATATACCTGCTATATTTTCTAGAAATGTCGTAACTGGGAACTTGCCTTAACTGAAGGCTAAAGATAGGTAGGTAGAGCACAATAGTCTAAATTATTTAACTTTTACAGGAAAAGGCACAGTTTATACAATATATAAATTGTAATTTACATAAAATTGATACACAAATCACTATTCCTCTTTTGCTTGGCCAATTTCACACTAAGGATGTCTGCCAGAAAGTTAGGTCAAATTATTTAAGAACAGTTTTCATGTGCTGCCTGAGGGTCACAGCTCAAAAAACTGGAATCATCTTTGCTATTTTTACATTAAAACAGATTTTTATGAGAAATAAAGAATGTAGAACAGGAAGTTTATGTGTTTGTATTTTATATATCACAGTAAAATTTATTGACTAATTACCTTGCTTGTCTTGGAACAGCTGAGGACAGCCATATTTCCTCACTAAAGAACAGATACATTATGTGCTATTCTCCTTTTTGTCATATACAATAGGTGGGCAAGGGAGGCTTAGAAAAGTAATGTGGGTATATGAATGCCACATTGAACGTAGGTCAGGTTAGAAACAATGATCGGTTTAACTTTCTCTATGCCGTGCTTTTTAACTATTCCAATGGCATTACCTCATGGTGGATTGCTATCTGGAATTTACAGATCAAAAAGCACAAGTCTTTCTTGCTAGAAATAGCAATACCAAGTCCATCAGCTTGGCTGTAGTATCTGATCTGTCTCATTTCTGTGCTGAGACAGTTCTTTTAAGCCATTCAAGTTTTTGATCTGCACAGCTGCTGCTTCACTTATTTGTATTCTACAAAGGAGCTCATTCTGGGATAGTTCACTCCAGGACTGCTCTCAAAGGCAATATGGTTGAAACTGCCTACTGCACACTCGTCCAACTTTATTCCAGTTGATTTCGTACTTTCACATGCCCTCATGTACATATCAGGACATGTAATACATACTTTTCATCTCATGCTACAAAAATGCTTCTCTAGTGAGCTGAAACACAGTCCATGATGTCATAGACAGACTGAAAAATCATAGTCTTGTTATCATCTGCAATCATTTGCTATCAACACTGTCTCTATGGGTAATTTCAAAAGACTAATCTTTCCAGCCTTTCATAGTTACTCCCTGCACTTGTTTGTCTTTTTCCTGTCAGTGTTCTATAGTTGGAAAAAAAAGATGTTTTCCCACTGAAAAACTTTCACTATCTCTAGATACCTGGCTCTTCTTTTGACTCTTTTTCCCACCAGTAACAACAGGGATCTTCTCAGGGCTTTCAGTGCTGGACAGTATCCCCATCTTAAATGAGGTCTTCATTTGAAATTCACATTTAAAAGTCATTATTTTCCTTGCAAGTTAAGGTGACTGCAAATTTTAAAAAAAATACATTTTCTTTTGGTAGTGAATTTGCTTAGAAATACATTGTGCAGTGGTGTTAGCTAGACATATATATTGTCCAGTATTTGACCAGTAACACAAGATTTTGAAAAAAAATAATTTCAAATATCCATAGGCATCCTAGAAAATTAATTGTGCATTGGGGGAAAAAGAAAAGAAAAAAATAATCTGTACACAAAGTCTGCTTTATATTTGGTCTTCTATATACTGATCTATTTTAAAACTATGTTTTATCAGCTCTAATTAATGCTAGTGACACATCACAGAGAAAGAATTCTTGCCTATGCTGGAACAAGTTTGTACGGTAGATGCATAAAGAGTTATATACTCAATTTTAATACTTACTCTAAAATTTCTACAATGTTTTTTACTATATCTAGTAATCTTTCCCTGGTTCTCCAGATCCCAAACAGGCATTTGATTAATGACCTATGGATCAAAAAAAGGCCTTGGTTTGGGCTTCGGTTTCCAACTCTAGCCAACATAGAAAATGCTCTAATATCTCCAAAAACATAGATGTGAATTTCTATACAATGTGCCAAATATAAGGCAGAGTTCTAAACTCTCCACCAGTAAGGAGAATGAAAACTCTACACAAAAAGGGCCAGGCAGGATTCTGCTGGTGAAAATCAATAGTTCTGATAAACTTATTTAGAGTGCATCACTGTCTGTGTAAGTAGGTTGTTTGGAATGCAGTCTTCTTTCACAGATTTGTCTGGTTTATAACCTATTTGTATTTTTGTCATCTGTAACATCCTGTAGCAACAAGTTTCACAGTTTAGCTGTTTTGTGTAAAAAATATTGCCTTTTATTTTCTTCAAGAACTACTCCTTAGGAAGTTAATTTGATGCACTTATTTGCATCTTCCAAACCATTCATGATTTTATTGACCTCTAACTTATTCCACAGTTATCTCTTTTTCTATCTATATAGACTCCGTTTGCACAAAACCTACTGCATAAGTTTCATTAGTCTCTTTACCATATTCTTTTTCCTGTATTCTACCTGAGACTAGGAGACACAGAACTGCAAAGTGTTTACACATTGTCCTAAATATTTTTTTTATTTTGTTGTTTATTCCTTTCCTAGTCATTCCAAATTCTATATTTGGGGGTTTTGAGCACTTCTTAAGATGGATCTCATATATTTGTAGAACTGCCTAGAGTGAGTCTAGAATCTTTTTCCTGAATACTAATAAACTATTTGAGGTCTCTTATTGTTTATATACATAGAGGTTATTCTATCTGCTCATTATTCTACATTTGTCACCACTGAATTTCATCTTTTACCCCTCATTCAGTATTATAAACTTCTGCAACTTTTCACAGCCAGATTTTGCTTTTACTACCCTGAACAATTTAATACTGCCAGAAAACTTTATCACCTCACTACTCACCTCTTTTCTGGATAGCTTATGAATATCTGTAATATATGAGCAGGTGAGAAAATGCAATGTGCAATGAATTTGCAAAAGCGTCTAGCTCTGGCTTCCTCTGTTTTTTCCCCTTTTTCTATGAGACTGCAACCACTTCCTCATTCAAGGTCTATAGAGGATTTTCAGAGAGACAAAGGGTAATTATTCATCACTTCAGGCGTGTGAGGGCAGTGCTAAAACCAGAATGAATATATGCAAGAAGTCTTCCAGCATTTCTGGTGTAAGCAGTTGCCCCTTAAAGCTAACATCAGCTGGGGCACATAGCCGAGAAAAACTCTAGGTGAATGACTGCACTTTCTTTTAACATCCAGATGTGTTTTTACAGAATGAATTTTGTTTCATTCTGTGCCTTTTCTGTTTAATGGCATGCCTGAAAGTTACCCTTTCATTTTCTTATTGGCATGGCTAAAGCACTATCATAGAGAGGTGAAGTTTGCTAGTATCTGAAAAGTTTTGCTTTTTCTTGTTTTGTTTTTGGATTGCTGATTGTTGGGTTTTGGAAATTACCAGAACCTCAAAAAATGTACCATTGTCAGTGTAGCTGTTCCTAAATTAAGCATTGTGACCCTGGAAATGTCAGTAGAGAAGAAGGGAGTCCCTGCAAACAATAAAACCCAGAGAAATATTAGTGGAAAGGCAGACAGGACACTGGAAGGTAAGCAGAAGAAAAATGTTTAGGAATGGCTGCCTAATATAGCCTCATTTCAGATACTTTTTAGTACCAACTACTACTTTAAAGGAGTACCCTGTTACTAGAAAGTTAGGCAAAAGCACGCCCATATTTGCTCTGCTTTTAGGTACATTTACCTATTGTAAGTTATGGGCTTGGTTTTGGTTTTGGTTTTTTTCTTTAGTCCTTTGCTTGGTTTGTTATTGCACAGCTTTTTAACTGAATGTAGTGTATGACCAATTTTATTGACTATGCAGACTCATGCACCTTTTGCAGAAAAGCAATACAAATACATAAGGGAATAACATTTTTTTTTCTACTTTTGATGAAGAGAAAAAAATTATCATTTACTGCTCTCATCTGACATAATGGCAATCCAAGGTGGTATTAAAACATGGAAAACCTTTTAATCTGGAATTTTATATAGGCTTTTATATAGTTTATCACTGAATGAAACTTACAGAGAAATTATCTTTAGATTCAGCTATTTCTACCTCCAACTCAGTTAAAATCCTGTGTTGTAATTCCTTCTCAGATATTTTTCTCATCACATTACCAATCTTCACTTTATGGCTTGCACTTGATAATGAAACTGTAAAAAGTTCCCTAACTAGAAGTAACAATGTTGTACTTGAGCTCAGACAAGTGAGAGGCAGAGGAAGAGCTACCTCCTTTTTATAACTAAGTATTGGTCATAGTGACAACAGTTAGTTGGTGATTTATTCATTTATTTATTACAAGTTATATAATGAGCAAACAGCTATTACTTAACTTGTTTTGGCTTTAGCTTAGCTGTATATGATTGGTGTAATGTCTATTGTTACAGTCATTTTGGTATATTGTTGTAAGTGACAGATAGTAATATGTAGTAGTTATCATTTATAGACAACAACGTGCAACTGAAGATGTAGTGCAGATAGTAGAGTTCTCTACAGTGTGGGCACGGGATGAAAGCAGAGGCTTCAATCCGTAAGGCTTTAGGCAGACCTTCAGTGAAAAATTTCTGATCATTGGAGGAATGTAATTTTGGAAGCCTAGTCAAAACTAGTTTTAGGGAAAAGAAAGAGAACAAGGAACAAGTATCCAACATATGTAAACTACACCATACATCGAAAAAAACCCAAGGATGTGATATGGAAAACATAACAATAGCAACAAGTGGATCCTAGAGTGAATGAAAAGAGCATAACAGTGCCATGTTTCTCGTGAAGGACTTGGGATGTTGATGACTTACCTTAAAGTGATAAAACCTGCTTCTAGGTAGGCCAGCACCATCAACCTTAGGACCCACGGAAGTACTGGAAGAGTGAATATACCACCAAAGAAACTATTAGATACCAAAAAATTGTGTATATCAGCAGTGAATGCTTTATTAGAAAGGCTTTTTTTCCTGCAATAACCACAGAATTTGGTTAGTGTCATTGTAACTCAATCAATATTTTTTAATAGTTTGGGTATCCTTTCACTAGGCTAATAATAAAATATTACCTGAAATATGAGGAGAGTTTCATTAGCCCACAGAGGTTGCAGAGTGTGACTGATCTGGTGCCCTGCCCTGGAGTATACAGACACTGGCAGCAGTCCAGTTTAAGCAAGTTGAAGATTTTAAGCTTCAGATAGGAGTATCTGATCCTATTCTAATAAGAATGACATTATTTTAATTATAGTAAAAACCTGCATAATAGTGTTTGTGAAAACACAACATGACCGTGATTTATAGATACCATTTATTATTTATTTTAGTTTTGAGAAAAATTGAGACACTTTTGTGATGCTTAAAAGCTTTACTTCACCGTGAAATAAAATTGTTGTTCAGCTGATGGGGAAGAAAATAAGAAAAAGAAAAATGTGTAAGAGCCTTTGCATACTTGCCAGCATCAACGTCAGAGGGTAGCACTGTCATCCTGAGCTCTCTCATGGCAGCTGGGCACCGGTGATGGTGATCGGGAGAGGTGGTGGCAAGAACCTCAGCAGGAGTGATGCAAACTCCAAGGTGTTTCTTGGTGCCCCAGAAGCATTACAATATGGAGTCAGTAATCAAGTTTTAGTTTAACAGTAATCCTCATCACTACTGTCTATGTACCACTTACATATATTATTTTGTCTGTCTGTTTTCTTCAGTACTAAGAAAATACCTGAAAGACAGATGAAAAGGACATAGGAAATTAATTTCTTTTATCAAAAGCACAATAAGCTGTTCTAGGCTTCACTGCTTGGAATTAAAGGTTTTCACCTGATTTCTGCAACACCCCATGTCCTGTGCACTCCTTCAAGGAGGAAAGAAAGAAATAAATTAGTTTTCTTTTGTTACCTATTCAACTTATTAAAAGAAACATGAAGAAACTGTGAGTCACACTGTGACATGAATGGGGAGGAAATTGTTTGAGAAGAACTCACTTGTAGTGAAATAAACTCACCTAAGATGAAATAAAAACCCTAATGTACTTCAGGGTATTTCTAAGGATTTATACTCTGTTGATAGCAAAGAACAAATCAAGCTATGGTACAAAGAAAATTTGCATACAGAAACTTCTCAGGAAAGACAGTTTACGTTACACTTCCTGCCACCTTCTAATATCCCTCTCTTTGTTCACAGTACAAACTTTTATGCCACTCTTAAGGCTTGTGAATGCCGCCTTCTCAGTGATGTATTCTCATCAGGAATAAAGAGTTGGTGGTAGAGAACTGTCCAAACCTGGGAAGAGGTTACCAAGGTTTGAATCAGATCTTCTCATTCTAATAAAATTCTACAGTTTCTTAATCTTTACGATGTGCCAGTGGACAGAAAATTTTCAAGTCTCTGTTATCTGGGTGAACAGCACTGTAGGAATGACAGAAAATACACAGAGGATTTAAATTGCAAAATTGTGCCCCCAGTGAATTTCTGCCATCAGAGTAACAAGAAGAGAAGAAGTTACTTAAAAAGAAAGAAGTCACTTATACTGAAATGGTGCCTAAATAAAAGTCTTAATTTTTTCACCGTATTTTATTATTCTGACTACAATTAATAGCTCAACTACAGTACAGTCTTATTAGAATTACAAGCTGATATTTAATGTTTAAATTTAATGGATTGTTCCTGTAGATACAGAGGTGTTGTGGTTTTATCCAGCAGGCAGCAAAACAGCACACAGCCATGTGCTCACTCCCTTCCCCTCCCCTCCCCAGTGGCATGGGGGAGAGAATGGGGAAAAAAAAAGGATTAAAAAGTAAAATTTGTGGGTTCAGATAAAGACAGTTTTATAGGAGAGAAAAAGAAGGGGGGAATAATGATAATAATATTAATAACAATAATAATAGTAAAAATAATAGAATATACAAAATAAGTTATGTGAAATGCAATTGCTCAGCATACACCAATCGATGTCCATGCAGCTCCCGAGCAGCGGCCACAACCTTCCAGTCAACTCCCTCCAATTTATATACTGAGCATGACATCATATAGTATGGAATAGACACCATATAGTAAGGAATAGCCCTTTGGCCAGTTGAGGTCAGCTGTCCTGGCTGTTCCCACTCCCATTTTCTCTCTGGCATGAGAAGGTGAAAAGTTCTTGGCTGGTGTAAGCACTACTTAGCAATTAACTAAAACATCAGTGTGTTATCAACTTTATTCTCATCCTAAATACAAAACACAGTGCTATGTCAACTACTAGAAGGAAAAAAATTAACTCTATTCCAGCCAAAACCAGGACAAGAAGAACATACGAGACACAAGTGTTATATACATCCAAAGAGAAGAAAACTATTTTTTTCTCTCAAATGGTGCTGTAAGGAAGATATAGAAATTAAAACAGGTATAAAAGCATCATATACAATAGAGAAAACTCTTTCTTAGTAGTTTCCATGCAGTATCAGTAACAACAATTTTTTCACCTTCAGTTGTGAAAGAGAGATTACAAATCCAAAACAGAAATCAAGTTTCTTTATTCTCCTTTTCCAAAAAATTCCTTGTTGCCATACATGATTGAAATACATATTTTATTAAAACAATTCTTTCATTAAAGTATTTAATCCAAACACATTTCATATGCAAAATAGTCAGAGAATTATGTATTCCAAATCCATAATACCTAAAGCTAGAATAATTTGCTAATATTTAGGAAGAAATGGTTGCAGCTGAGAAAAATCGTAACTCAGAACTGGTTTTGGTGCTGGATCTCTTTTCTTTCCTGTTTCTTTTCCTCAGAGGCTCTATATACAGCCTTAAAGTCATTAAAAAGAGGGTACAGCATTGCAACATTATGATGCTGTGGGAATTAAAGGCCCCTTAGTTTGTGACTCCTGTACAAGTAGGTGTTCCACCTGTCTATTCCAGGAAAATGATGCAGGAGATGAAAAGCAGAGATACGAAGCCTGGAAACAAAAAGTCTGAACTTCTTGTAAGCAGCTAACATACATGGTGTTATTTCCCCCTGACCTCAGCATGACAGCATAAGGCTGGAGCAGAGAACAAGGGATTGTATCCAGGGGTGTAATGCCCTTCTGCTGCAACAGTCCAAGCACATAACATATGTCCATCTGCCCTTTTGGATAAACATTAGTAGTGGGGATAGCATTAGTAGAGATAATAATATTTCAGAGTAAAGTATTCCAGCAAATAAACCTGCAGTGTATATCATAGAGTAAACTTTCCCAAGGGCTAGGAGAATGCACAAATCAATGGGATGCAAAAATTATTTTACTATTTGATTTTAAAATTATCTGTCTGGCCAATGTGTCAGATATGTATGTCCTCACAGACATTGTTAGGATTTTCCCTTTCACATTTAAATTCTCTCTAACCCTCTAAACCCCTTACAGTGACCTAAACGTTTAAAAAAGCAAAAACAATGGGTTTTTTTTATTATCTGTATCAATCTCACACAGCACAGCTCAGTTCCCATCAACATTCATGCAATTAATGTGGATATAACCAACCTTCTGCAGTGCTGCTTGCCTTTTTCATGGTTAAAACTGGGGTAACTGTTTTTCTTGCTTACCTCTGATGAATTTGACACAGAGGTGATGATTCTAAAATATATGCAACTTCTAAAATATTATTCCAGCATGTGTGAAGAGCTTTTTTCTCAGGAGGAATGAATATGCTCTTTAATATTTAGTCCTCTTGTCTCAGATCTGTATTTGTGAGTGGTTTGAAGACTGTGGTTAAAGTACTGTAGACAAAGTCTTTCTTGATCTAATTTGTCCCATGGTTTTGTCTGGGACAGAGTTAATTTTCCTCCTAGTAGCTGGCATAGCGCTGTGGTCTGGATTTAGGATGAGAATAATGTTGATAACTCACTGATAGTTTAGTTGTTGCTGAGCAGTGTTACACTAAGTCAAGGACTTTTCAGCTTCTCATACTGCCCTGCCAGCAAGGAGGCTGGAGGTGACCAAGAAGCTGAGAGGGGACACAGCCAGGACAGCTGACCCCAACTGACAAAGGGATATTCCATGCTGTATGCCATCATGCTGGACAAAAATTACTGGGGAGAGTTGGCTGGGTGGTGATGTAGCTACTGCTGGGGCACTGACTGGGCATCGGTGAGTGGGTGGTGAGCAATTGCATTGTGCACCACTTTCTTTGTATATTCTTTTATCATTATTATTATTTTCCCTTCCTTTTCTGTCCTATTGAATTGTCTTTATCTCAACACATGAGTTTTACCTTCTTTCCGATTCTCTCCCCCATCCCATTGTGGGCGAGCGAGCGGATGGCTGTGTGGTGTTTTGCTGCCTGTAGGGTTAAACCACATCTCATTAGTCACTTGGCCTAACATCTGCACAAGCACTCAGTCTCCTCACATTTGTGAAAATCTGGTTGTCTTCAGATGCCTGCGCACTTTTGAGAATTGGAGCCTTCTTCATTAGACTCAAAATAAAATTACTACAAAGGAAGCTATTCATTGATCTTTTTTGTTTTGGAGATACATGTGTGTATACTCAAATAACTGAAGCATTTTCACTGTCTAACCCAACATAAAAGACACAAAAATGGAATGAAAATTGGGAATAGGCTAAAAGTGTAAATAAGCTTGAAGTATCAGAGTTTTGAAACTGTGTGGAATTTAAAGTGTCGTTACACAACACTGTTTAAATTGCATTTTTATTATCTGAAGATGGAAAAGTGCAGTATCTTTGCCTGAAAGAAAATTTGCAATGGAGGAACCATTCAATGAAATTCATTGAAATACAACAAAATTCCTATATTAACTTTAATAAAGCTCTCATTAGACTCAAAAGCTTTTGGAGATTTAAAAAGCAGACAATGTGTTTCTAACAGCATCTTTTTTATTTTATTTTTTGCAGGCTCTTTCAGGTTTAGTAATGAACACTTAGATTCACATGCACATTCACATAACATGAGGGTCCTATTAAACCAGCCTGAGACCAAAAGATATGGAAATCCTAATCTCCAGTATTCCATCAAATAATTCCAAAATCTAGCTTGCCAAAGTTTGCAAACCACAGTACTTGTAAATATGAATAACCATCCAATGGCTAGAGATCATACTTCAAGTTTTGCAAATCTTCAACATTCCCACCATTTTGTCATGAATCTGCAAATGCAGATCACACATGTATTTGTGATTTACTATGCACTCCTCATTACTCTGCAGTTTAAAATGCAGGAAGGAATTTGCAGGGAAGGAATTTGGTGACCAGCTCAGCTCTGATGACAAGCAATACCTTGAACATAACTGAAGCCAAAGTCTCAAAATTTGTGCCTTCTGCATCACAGCATTCCAGCTGTGATCCTTGTGCAATATTAGTATTTAATTCTAAGGGTTCCTGAGGCTGGTGTGTGTGCTGTGTGAGCATAGGGAATAAGGACTCAGCTTGGGTGCTGCATCAAAAATAAAAAAGAGAAAAAATGCAATGGCAGAAATCATCCTTTACCCCTCCTAAAGAACATGAGATAATACAACAGGAAAACTCACTTTTCCAGTAAAAAGAAAGGTGGAGGTGAGAAAAAAATAGACAAATGAGGGTGAATGAGAGATGCCGCTGCATTTTCAGCAAGGAACAGATGTTGCTTAAGAAGAAAGGGCAGATAATAGTGCAATGAAAATTTTATCATAGAGCTGGAGATTACTTCATCCAGGAGTGAAAAATCAAAAACAACCCATGGGTGCCTGATGGAGAAGCCGGTGTTCTGTGTTTGTGTTCAAACAGAAGTACTGTATTGTGTTTTGAGCTGGGGTTACAGGGAACAACAGCAACAATGTTGGATGACCATCTTTGTATCTGCAGAAAGCTGACACCAGTTATGATCCGAGCTGGTCCAGATATGATATTTTTTTAAAAAAATCAATATATTTCAGAACTTCATTGTAAAAATAGGGGAAAGGGTGCCAAGATTAGGAAAATTAATTTCTTCTACTTTGTTTTTCCTATTCCTACTCTTTCATCATTATTTTCCTAAAATGATAAAAGATGAAAAGGACAAAGAAGAGCTATAAAAGGGTAAAGATGATTAGAAAAGAAAGAGGAGTTTTTCTAAAAGGAAATACATCTCCTAAAATCATAAAAATAGAAAAAAAAAATCTAGTTCTTTCAAAAGCAATGGAGTGAATAGCAGTAACTTAAAAATGTTTGTATTTCCCTTTTTTTTTTCAAACAGAGATATGTAATATGACTGGCAACTTTATTTACATTTATAGCATTTTCTAGCTACTCTTGCCTCTCTTCATGCTTATCTTGAGCTGACCTGACACCCACTTTCTGGTGAAGACGTTGTCCATTAAAATGGCAGATACAGTCTCACCCTATCTCCCACTTGTGACATTGCACATGTTAAATGAAGTGCCTGTCATCTTTCTCGCAGGATATGACGTTCAGGCATTCAGAGTAGGCGCCACAGTTTTGTCACACATCTGTCACTGCACGACTCTTCAGGGCAGCTGTGTGGGAACATCTCTGCCTGCCAGAGGCTGTGCTAGCTCTCATAGGAGAGAGCAGTCGTATCAACATGAAGCTGTGAGAACGAAGGAAACACAGCACAAGAACTGTCAGCAAAATTCAGGGCTCAATAAAAATAGAAATACAAGTCTCCTAACAAGGCATTTTCCCATTCTTTATGTGCAAAAAAAAAATGTGTTTTATTTATTTCATATAACAGTTTGCTGAACCTCTTTAAGAAATACAGTAAAATATATTCCAGAGATGGAGACTGTAGTCAGCTCTGGGCTGTCTCTGTTTCCAGTACTGTGCTTTATATGGTTCTGCTGATTTTGAACATTTCAAAAGCAGAATTTGGAAATCTGACAGGTTTCACTTAGTAATCTTTCTATACTTTTGAGTACTGATGAATGCCTGTTTATCATCCCATTATGAAATAACATGTCTGTACACTTTCATTCTTACAGCTGTTTTACTACTACATCTCTCTAAAAGTGTCACAAGAAAAATGCATAGGGAATAAATGATTTTATGGGATTTTTACAGCAGAGTTTTACAAATTATATAGAAAAAAAACCTGTGTGATTGAAATCCTTTTCAAAAGCATCTTATTGTATTGTTCAAATCCAAGCCTTCCAGGAGCTGGGGCAATAGAACGTGTGTGGGTGGTTTGCATGTCTTCTGAGTGGCACAAATGAATATGTTGACAGAAGCACTAATTAATGCTCAAAAACATTTCAAAGTAAATAACTAGATGCACAGACAGTCTGTAATGCTTTTGGTTGTGAAATAAATTGCATTATGGGAAGAAAAGATAAAGTGGGTAGTATTTCAGTCTCCAAGAAATTATATGGGTAGTTCTCTGAACTGAAAGGTATGAAATCACTTTCCAATCTCACTTTGTCTTAAAATGAATAATGTAGTAAAAGTTGGGATATTTTCTTGATGTTTTTTTCACATTCAATTTTCAGAAAATGTGAATTGAAAAATTTCCTTATTATACCTACTGCTTGTCAAAGAAACTGAGGATGTCAGAAGTATGGAGCTGGCAGAGTTTGTGGGAGGAAAAAGACATTACATTGCAACAGTCTGCAGTTCTAGACAGAAAGAAGCTCTCATTCAATAGAAACATATCCTGAAATGTATCATTCTTAACAGTTCTTAACTGTGACTGTATGCAATTTGTCATAATCCTTTCATTGCCTTTGGGACTTTTCTGTTTTCCATGAAAACTTTGTCCCAAGCAAGTCGCTATAAACCAACCCCATCAGGTGTATAGAAGATCCAATACGATCATGATAGTTGAGTATCTCCCATCTCTCATGCATAAAATGTCACTTGTAAGATCTAGTCCTTCTTACCATAAGAAGGTTTCTTTTTCCACAGCTTGAACATTGCAGATCTGACTTTTCTTTATTCTGATTTATGATTAAAATTCCTCAAAGCCTGCTGTTTTGCTGGTTAAAGTCTGCTAACAGGAAAGGAGCTTGTGGATGTGAAAGGAAGGAGAAGACAAGACTGCAATATGAAGAAGTCTTCTGCAAGTGGTTGGTTTAAGAGAGCTGTGAACTGAACTGGAAAAGAAAAACAGTGATAATTACGCTGCTAGAGTTGAGTTTTTCTGAAAGTGACATTATTATGGCTTGCCAGGAGCAGAATAGAACTCAAGAATTGTAGGGCACTGTCCCAGAACATGTATCAGCTATGACAGGTTACTTTAAAGAGAAAAGGCTGCCTTCTTAGTATGAATCAAACTCGGAAGAATAAAATCATTTAGGACCACTTAGCTCATAAGCATTTAAACTATCTTTTTCCTTGTCTGTTTGAATAAGCAGCACTAAGCAAAAAGAAATTTATTTATGATACAGCTCATACAAAGTCTGTGGACCTTTGTCTCCATCAATAGGCATGTTTAATGGTAAGTTTGTTTTTTTTAATGAAACCTTAAATTGCAGGCTGTAAATTGTAAATATGCTGAGTTTATGTCAAGAAATACCTGTGGCTTCTATTAACATCATAAAAATATCTTATTTTTCAAAGGCTTGCCAGTTATATGTATAATTCTTCCAAATCACATGAAAAATGTTTCCTCGTGTCTCCCCAATCTATAATGCACTTAATTAGTTCTAAAACACCTAACTCTCTCTCTCTACATCAAATACATCTGGCTCCTTCAGCTACTTCCAGGTTGTTTGTTTTGTGTTTTTTTTTTAAACTAGAATTAGGTTTAAACTATTGCTTGAGAAATACATGTTTCGTGTCTTGTCCAGAATCTCTGAAAAGGAAACATTTAACCTTACACTCGTGACATGGTTAAGATAGGATATCTTACAGTTTTTCATGTTGGGAAAAAGCATCATGCAGTGTAGAGTTCAAATATATCAATGAGCTTTAAAACATGCCACAGCTATGACATGGAAAAAAATTGCTGGGTCAGATTTTGGCGTCCAATATTTCACAGTCTTCCAGGATATAAGAAAGTATCAGTCTTCTTTAGTCCTTCTCACTGGTTCTAGCAGAGCTCCCACTGTTTCTTAAGTAGGCTTCTGAGTTACAAAACATTAGTCTAGTTTATGCATTTTTCCAAAAGTACTTCCTGACCTGAAATTGAATATCTTTTATTTGGAGAAGTGACATTTAAAGACAGAGACAGAGGGAAAAAAAAGAATATTATTTGATACTTGGAATAAAAATATTGTAAACAAAACATATATTTTAGCAATTTTGGAATGAATCATGACTTGTATGAATTAAATATTAAAAGCTCTTTAATAAATATATTTATCAAATCTACCCATAATTAGTTGCATGGAGCTATATTTTTTTATTGTTGCATAGAGCTACAGAAACTAAAATAACTCTAAGCATTTCAAAATCACAGTCATACTCCCAACATTACAAGATTAGATACCATTGATAAAATAACTTTAAATGTTGGAGGTTCCTTTCACTTAATTTTTTGAAGTTTTTGAACTTAGCTATGTTCCCACAAATATCCAGAAAATTACTTGAGCAGAATCCCCAAAATTATTTTCTATCAGTCACCTGATTCCAGGAGCTGATATTACAAGAATGATATTATATATCATAATTATTTCCAAAATGATTTTTAGAGGGGGTCCTGGAAATTTTTTGTTTTACTTTAGAAAATGTAAGAGTGTGGAAATTCAGACTAACTATCTGCTATTAGTAGTTTAGTTGTAATAGCTAGCTTTCAACATGGACTTTGTGACTATAACAAATTTTCATTTTATTGAAAATGTGTGTATCAAATATGAATGATATATTTATTAATTTCTAAAATTTCTAAACTAAGATTAATTTAATTAATACCTAGTCCTGGTCTTTCTTTAGGCACAGTGAAGCTTCTATTCACAATAGGACCATAGTCACTGTTTTTACAATGACAGACAAAAGTCAATTATGTTCAATTTTCTAAAATTTCAGTTTAAAAGTTACCTTTCTTCCTCTTATCTTCAATACATATATACATTCACACACATTGCAGAAGTGTTCTCCATCATAGTCTTCATATGGAGCACAGAAATTATTTTATAAAAGGTAATTAGATAGAGAAAAATATGGCCTCAGCTGGAAACAGTGAGAATGGACTTTGGTATTTGGTATCTGGGGTCAACATTGGCAGCTGGTTATAAGATAACGCTGTGACTTATGGCACTACAAGTTCATAATGGTATACAGAAAAACTAAAGATCTCAGGAGACGGATTATTTTAAGACTTAATAATAGGAATTGGACCAAAGAATCAGCAGATTTTCTTTTTCAGGTCATATTTGATTAATTTTGATGACATGATTTTCCAAATGTAGCAGCATCTTTAGCTGGTTGGTGACACATATTTAAACAACAATTTTGATATCGGTACTATGTCCTTTTAATTTCTTGCCTATGGCTGCATTCCTAAACAATTGTTCTTTAAAGAAAAGCAACCACCTTTGGCTGAACAAGTATACTTATACACCCATTTATTTAAGTACTTAGCATAAAAACAGTGGAAGCGGAATACTTCTCTTTAACCCCCGACTACCTGCCTGCAAGCAACAGAATAACAGCAAGCAAATAGGCCAATCACACAGTCACTGTTTTCCAGCATAAGAAAGAGTCACTTGTACTAGGTATGTTATAATGGTGGCACTTAGGAAGTACTAATTAAAATAGATCCCAGGCCATTATCTTCGTTCTACATTTAATGTGATTTGCTAGGAAAATGTGGTTTCTTCTAATTTTATGTGCTCTGTAAGATTAATGACAATTGTCATAGGCGTTTCCAGACCGAGGTAGCTACTAAAGTCACCAAGCTTCCTCCATAAAGTGAACCGAAATATTCAGAATTTGGTTACTGTACAGTTTCATCTCATTCAAGTAAACAAACACACAAAGAAAACTGAGCTACGAGACACAAGATGGTGCTGAAGAGGGTTTTGCCTTTCTTCTCAGTCTTTCAGTAGATGTGGGAGCATTATCATCTTTGCCCCTGAAGTAACGAACCTCAGCCTCTGTAAGGATTCTTTTCCAGTGAATCTGAATGGTAAACGAAGTGTGGACCTGAAGGATCAGAGTAGTTCTAAACAACTTGCTAGCCAGTGGTAAAGTGTCTACTGAGGCCCAGCCCAGCCCCTCCTCAGGAGGCTGTGCCACCCCAAAACAGGTTTTTCAGCCAACTTCAAAGGGCTTCAGGTATGGTCTTCAGATTGGTCTCTTAAATGATCTTAACTCCCCCAACCAGAAAACCTGCTATTCTCTGCCTGTGTCACAGTCTCACAAATGCTACCTCCTGTCATCTGACCTACAAGTGTAGTTCTTAATTACACAGTCTTACAGAGCACAGAATAAAGCATGGCCATTCAAGAAAACAGTCTACACAAAGCTCCTCTTCTTCTAGTATTGCAGTTGGTTGTGGGCAGTAGGGGAAGGATAAGATGACAGAAACGAAGAACCATGGCACTGCTAAGAGTAGACTTCTAGCTCATGAAGCCAGCAGAGCAGAAGTAAAGGTACTCAGTTCCTCTACCAGTAAAACAATGATTACGGTTCCCCTTAGTGTGTAAGGTACTTTGTGATTTACCAGTTATGTGCTAAATACCTTTTCCAAAATGTGTTAGGAGGATTAAGGATGCATCTCTGCAAGTTAGAATAGTATTAAGCTATTTTAAAGCCACAGAATTTACTACTAAAAAGAACAAACCTTACTCAA
>NW_009260788.1:367662-401007 GCF_000687185.1 Egretta garzetta
TTTATACATAGATATTTTTATTTCTTACTTATTCTAGACAAATACACTGCATATGTGATACCATTTATATTTTGTATAAACTGCCTTTTTGTGGACAGGAACAGCTACATCATAACTATCACTATCCTATAGCATACCAGTACTTTAGTTCCTAACGTTAAAAGCAATTCTAAATGGTTCAGTCTGTAAAATGTTATTTTCATCAATGTAACACTGCCCTCTATGTTCCAGAGATTGCACTGAGGGTAACATCATTCCTTGTATACATATACTTAAAGCTTCCTTTTTTATTTCATTTCCTTTTTAAGAAAGGGTGAACTTACCCTGAGAACTTTTTTTTTTACTCTTAAGTTCCACCAAAAAACAAAAAAAAGACAAGTTTTTATAAGCAAGGAATGAAAAGGAATTTTAAATTTGAAGCTATTAATCTCATTGTAAGTACCCAGTCACATTCACATATCATTTTCTGACATAAAAAGAAAAAGAAAAACAGAAATGTTTTGTTTGAAAATGGCTGTACAAACATTCTTCAAATCCTACAATTAACATTTAAAAGTAATATTTGCTTTCAGCAGAAGATCATTGCCAGTGAGTTATGGGTTTATTGCACATATGAAAACCTTAAAGAGGCTTCATGGTGAAAGGGAAGCACATATGAATTATGAGGCACTGAGATGTATATACCCTCATGTCCACTGAATCTCTATTATACAGAGCTGACCAAATTTTCTTAAAATATTTGCAAGTAAAAATGGGAAATTTTTCTTCATATTGTATACAAAATTATCACAATTAAATTGTAACACAAAGGAACTCTGTCTGATTCTTCCTCAATGTTAAAAAGAAGACAACCTCCTGAGGACATAACTTCTTTATTGAGAGTTTTTCTAAAATAAAAAGAAAGGGAAAAAACATAAAAGGAAAGAGTCTTTCATGAGAGCTACTGCACTTACATTGTAGGCAATGGGACCAAGCTAGTAAGTACAAGTCATAAGCAGTTATTTTGGGACCAGGAAACCACAGCTTATTATTCAGTCAATAGTGAAGAGTAATTGTAATGATGGCATTAAACATACAGACGGGATAACCTGAGTCCATGTGGAAAGCATGCTGAAGATAAAGATTAATTTAAACTATTTCACCTTACTTTGAAACATTTCAGTTCTATGATCTCTCCATTAGCTTTCAGTCTCTCCACACCTTGATAGGAAAGAATGGGAGAACAACAGGATACTAACCTCAATTTCTTTTTTCTCAACCCCTGCTACTATTTAGTGCTTAGAATGCTTGTGAACTTCTAGAACAATATCTCTGGCTTGGGGGTGAGCTGAAATGAACCCACAGTAAACTGAGCTGGTTTAAATATTTCAAGGCAACTTTTTCCTGGAGCTTATGAAGAGAAAGAGGAGAGGGGTGGAAAGGTTAATATATTTTACTTCAGGTGAAATATTGCTATAAAGAAAATCACTTTGCTTTTTGAATTAATAGATGTCTTACTGTTTTGCAGAAGGAAGGTTCCTGAAATCATTTATGGTGAAAAATATTTAAGAACCAAAGCAAAAAGCAGCTACTAAATACATTTTAATAAGCATTATAATAGAGGCAACTGCCTCTATTTCTCTCTTGGAAATGGCAATGTTCAATGAATTCTATGAATCCTTAGAAATAACACAGTTCCAGTACTGAGGGTGGGACCTTCTCATTGCCCAAAGATTTCATTGTTTGCTTATTCTTCGCACTGTATATGCTTGCAGAAATGCAAGATGTTGTAGAACAACAGCCTGTTAGGCATGTTCATTCTAGCTAAAACTGCCACTTCCTCAGGAATCTCAGCATTTTTTTTCATAACAGTTGAGCAAAAAAAGTTTGCTATAATATACCTGTGGCTTTTCATTAAAAGAATGGTGATGCTTTGTGTGGCAGCGCATGTACATAGACAACTGCATGCTTATTTATCTCTGTATTCTTTCCTTACTCTCCCTACTCTTCCATCTGGAAAACCTTGACTTTGTTGGCTATCTTCTTCTCCATATTAGCATCAAGTGGCTTTGACACTATTTCTATTCCCCATTTATTCTGAAGCCAGGAATATCTTCCTTCTTTCTCTTCCTTTCTATCTACCGACACATAAGACAAAGACTTGAGTCAGGCAACAAGGGTAAATTAAATTTGAGCTTCTACCTTTTAAACTTTTAAATTATGCTCACATCATGTAGAATAGACCTCCTTCTACTCAATTTTTTATGGAGAGAGCTCAACTTTTTATGGAGAGAGATGCTGTGATATGGAAGCATTTTTCAATGAGGTAAGGTCACAACAATAGTTAAACAAAACAAAAAAAAAGGAGATTTTCCAGCTATTCAAAAATGATGGAAAACTGAAAAGGTCAGGGGACAGGGCATATTCAAGAAATATGAGGCCCCTTTTTTCCTTAGTGTTTCACTCACAGTTGAGTGATGATGAATTTCTGAGAGATTGTGTTGGTAGGTGATCTTTCTTATGTTACACACTACCACTTTAAGAAGCATAGTTAATCCAAAAAAACCTTGAAGATGGGGTGGGATCCTGTCTTCAATGCATCCTTGTTGCTGCGAGACAGAGGAGCTCTTGGTGCATTGATCATGGTACATTGTATTCCTCAGACAAAAATAGAGGAGGTACAATTGCAAGGCTGGTAAGAATTGTAAGGTGGTTTAGAAAATCACTGGTAATAATCTGTTGGAATGGATAAAAGGAATATTACATTAGAATGCAGAGACAGTTCCAGATTTTCAAGATCTTGGAAGAATTTTTAGGTAGAAAATTTGCTTAACAGTTGTTTTTATCCCACGAATGGAAAAGCAGGAAAGCCTGAATGTAAATTGCCCTCTGTGCTGCTAGTGTCAGCCTTGTTTGGCTGAAAACAAGTTATTATGGAGTTGTAATGATAGATTACCTTCTAGTGCAGAAGGAGAATACATAAGCATGATTTCTGATGTCTCCTTAATGAAGAGACCAGTCTTTGCTGAAGGAAGGCTAGAGCAATCTGAAGCTGAAAGAACTTTTAAGAAGATTTCCATGCCATTAATTTTCACTGTTTAATAAATCTCGGAGTAGGCACAGTACAGTACCATAAAGTATAACATGTTGAATGGATCAAGAACTGGTTAACTGACTTCTTAAAAATAACCCATCAGTGGTTAATCATCATTATACGGGAGAATGGGGTTCCACAGGGAACAGGACACTGTCCAGTGAGACATAATAAGGAAGTAATTATCTAATCACCAGCAATAAAACCTGTGGAAGGCATAAAATTTATCACAATGGTAAATAATAATGAGACTGTAGATGCCATAAAGTAATTTGGATAGCTTGATAAACCAGTCATACCCAAATGAAGTATTTCTAATGCAGCCAGATAGAAAGCTATTCATTTAATAATGGAGTTTGCAGCTGCAGAATAATTTTTTTTTCCTGCAAAGAAGAGACTGAAAAGATCTAAGAGTCATAGTGGCAAGATAACCAGCTTTCAGAACAATGCTGTAGTAATAAGAAGTAATCTGCTTCTTGGAGAAGGAAGAGAAAAGTTAATTAAAGCGCATAGTTGATTTTACAATAGCTGGGAGTGTTATCAGGATATTCCCTGTGATTCTGGTCTCTAGATATTTTAAAAGAAGGATAAAAGTTAGGGAAAGTTCATGAAAAAAAGATTAGTAAAAATGATGGAAGCATTGGAGAAAGTACCTTAAAATGAAATACAGAACGTATCAAAAAGATGGTAAGGTGATTTGATTACAGTGTCTAAGTATCTTCACAGAAAAAAAAATACATTAAGTACTACAGAGCTCTTTTATGTAGTGGAAGACATCATAAGAAGAACCAGTAGTTGGAAATTGAAACTAGATATTCACATTGGAAATAAGTTGTGCATTTTCATCAATTATGGAAGAAAATCTATCAATGCTAGTGACAGGTTTTCGCATCTCTTGATAGCTTCAAATCAAGACTGGGAGGTTTTCTAAAACTCTATTACATCCTGATATGGTGAAAAAAAGGAAAAAGAAAAAAGTTTTTCTGCTTAATTTAAACCCTGCAGGTGAAATCTAAGGACAAGAAACATTCAAGGATCCAAATAAAATCATCCCTTGTAAAAATCCCATATGATTAACAGTCTTATAAAATTGCATCTTGATTTTAAATTGATAAATCCCGCTTGTTGTTACTATGATACAGAGTGAAGGTGCCACATTACAAACTTGCTCTGTAGATGATCAGTTCATGGTATGTTGCTTCTGCAATGCCCTCAGGATGTTATAGCACTCTCAAGAAAAATGCAACACTCCGTCTAAGAAAATAAAAGCACTTTCTTCCTCTTCTTAATTTGTTGTCTGGATTTTAAATAATGCCTTTCCCTTCTTCCTACTCATCATCACCTCAAACTCTCCATCCTACCCTCCTCTCTGACCCTTGGTTTCTGGTTGTTTCTAATCTTAAAATTCCTTTGTCTCTGCCTAACCTAAGAAACTCCTTTTCTCTATCATAGGGACCCTATCAATGGGAGCCTGCCCAGTTCTGCTCTGTGATCCAGCCTTGGAGACAAGCTGTTTAGTCAAGACTTAAAAGAAGGACATCAAAAGTCAGTCATGTATTTGAAGAATGGTCATAGCGATTGCTGGGGGATAAGGCAGGCTGCCTAGGATGAATCAGAAGAAGCTGACAGGACCATGCTTTGAACTGATGAACGGGAAAACACCTAATGTCTTGTTTTGAAGAAGGTGGTTTAAAGCCATTTTGAAACAGCAATTTTACATATTTTCAGAGAAAGATCCCAGTCTGTATTTGATGACATAGTAATATCTATTATGATGGAATCTGTAACGCAGGACTCAGGTTGGGGTTGGGCAGACTATAAAACCATTCCTGGAAGGTGATACCATGATGCTTAATGTCTGTATGAAGGATGATAAGACCTTGAGCAAGAACTGTAATTCAGTCACTCTGGTATGTGTAATATTGCCTGCATTCCTCTTCCATAACACGTTTAGATAGTAACTTTCTTGTAAATGTTCTGGATTTTTTTTTCTAATGTTTCTTATTCCCACTTCTCCCTCCTTACATAGCTAGCCTTATGTTCAGGAAGCTTTTCTGTGGACTGACCTAACCCTCATATTCTTAAATTTAAACACTCTCTTTTCATTCTGTCCACCAGAACATGGAAAACTTTCTTTTCATAGCAGCACTTTACATGACCAAAGATTGTTACCTTATTAGCCTTCTCTAAATAAGTAATTCCAGTCCTCTCAATCATTCTTTAATATCTTTTTCAAATCTCACTGCTTACATTAGCTTATCTAGTTGATGAAAACTCTTCTTGAAGTATGATGCCCAAAAGTGTACCTTGAAGTATGGTGCAGTTCCACATAACCATGCCAGAAGAGGACAAAGATGGCTTTCTGCATTTTCAAGATGACACTTCTATTTATTCCAGTAGAACTGACTTTTGTCTTTTTGCAACCTATTATTACTTGTATTCACAAGTTTTGTGGTAATCCTTGGTTTATAGAACTAAAAAACCAAAGAAACTCAAACCAACCAAGAAGACTTGTTTGAAGTCACTTAGGGGAGAAAGGTCTTGAGTACTATTCTGGTGCTATAGTCAGTTATTCACGCCTTTTTTGAATACGCCTAGTTTCATTTTCTTTTCAGAATATGCTTGCTCCATTGACATGTGCACTTACAGTCTGTTTCCCCCCAGCAGATCTGACTGCTGCAGACATGCTGCTTGGCAAACACTGTATCCTGCCCTCTCCCGTGGCATTGTGCATTGCTGTGGGTCACTCCTGGGGAGCTCGTAATAAATCACTCAGATATTTCCTCAAATATCAGATTACAAAGAATAAATACTAAGAAGATTTCACCTAGCAAAAGGACCCCCCTGAGATGTACACAAAGAAATAGTTTGAATCTAGAGACAGCATAAATTATTCCAGTGTGTCCATAGCTATACACAAAAACATTTAGCAGCCTAGATGTCATTCCTATAGGTCTAATGCTGCAGGCTGTTGCGATTTTTTCTGTGGTCTGGGATGTGACCTCTACTCTACTTTTCTGTAATTTGCTTTAAGATCATTTATATGTGGAAATAGAAGAGATGGAAGTTTGTGGTGTTGGGAAAAATAGTTTTAACATTTGTGAAGTGCCATCCATTACAATCCCGTGATTTTTTGTCAACACCTTTCTTCAGAGCAGCTCCCTGCCATTCTAGGCTAACAGCGGGAAATAAAAGAGCTGAAAAGCCTGAGTGCTTTTGCTGGACAGTTGGAATATCTCATACATTTAAATGTCACTTAAAAAATTAGAGAGGATTAATTTTTCCTATTGTAGATGGTAGAGTAAATGGGGACAGAGAAGAGAGCAGGAAGGTAGGAAAAAAATCATCAATTTATTTCCTTTGCTCTATCCACCAGAACTGTGGAGGATTCTTTTTCTTTGTTTCTTTACACTAGTTAATTATTTGTATATATATTTGGGTAATAATTCACCAGTTTTTATGGAAGCTTGACTAAAAATTTTCAATGTGTCTGGGGAACAATTGCAGTCCAAATCAATACTACATTAGAAAAGATTTTAGCACAGTGATTAGGCTGCTATCCTGGTTTGTAAAAGAGAATGTCAGTTGCCTAAAATTAAACATCAAGGGGCGGTTTAGATGCCCCAGGTTATCCACTGTGTCTATATGTGCCTATAGCAGTCCAGGGAAGCAAGTGGGGGGAAGCCAAACAGTGAATGAAACCAAAATGAATGTGAAGGAGAGAAACATGACCAAAAAACCTTGTGAAGTCCTGACCTAGTTCAGATCTAGCCTAGCAGGGTACCCTTTTTACTACACTTCAGACATAGCTAGTCTCCTATTTGTGAAATCGTGAAGATCTCTAGCAAGAAAGATTTCCATTTCAGAATAGTCAGGTAAAGAGATATATGTGCAGAATAAACATCTCCAACTTTAAATTGAGCAGGGAAGGAATTTGAAAGTCTTCTTCCCGTGGCCCAAATAATTGTGCTGATAATGGCTGTCCTCCAGCATCCTGCAGTTTCTCTCTTTATTTTATCCACTATAATTTAAATTTCAAAAGGTTTTGATTTAATCCTAATGTCAAACAGGAACAGTTTTTGAATACTCAGAAATTGTTTTGAAATGGAAAAACTGTTTACCAATCTACTCAAAATCAAAAAGCCTTTTGCTACCTGGCAAGTACAAATGACAAAAGATGAATATTTAGAGGTACTTACAATATACATTTTAAAAATATTAACTATGTTAAATCAACTACAGTTTTATTTTATGGGCCTTTGTAATGTCAAGGCTATTATTAGATAACACTGTGATAATGTGTGAGGAAGAAACCACACTGAACCATAATTACTAACACCTATAGCGATGGTAGGATAGTATCTTGGAAACCTTGCTGCACTCAAGGTTTTTGCAAAAATACAGTCCCTGCACTGAAGAGCTCATAAACTAAACAGATCAGAGCACCAGTGGAAAAGTAGCTTTGTAGATTGGACAGAGCTCTGTGCTGTTGTTGAAAGAAGCAACATATATTGTTCATCGTTTAATTCTGCATTGGCAGAATCACCCTGCCCTGGCAGTTTCTGAGGTGACATCATGAGCACAGTTTCAACACTGGTATGTTTTTGCTTCTGTTTTTCTTTCCCTCCTTTGCAGAAAGCATATCCCCCTGTCTTAGTGCTTCCTCTGGTTGACGAGTATGATATTTCATGTTGTCTCAATACCTTCTAGCAGTATCCAGCATGATGAAACCTACTTCAGCAGTGACCTTATTTCAGTCTAGCTGTATGTACGTTAACCTGCATTATTTTTACGCCTGACTTCATATTACTGCTTACTGCCATGTTTCTAACACCTCATCCCTTTGTTTTATCTCTGTTTCAGCTGTGTTCAATATTCCTTTCCATATAATATCAGACTGATTATCACTGAATTCCATGAATATGTTCTTTGTTCTTTTAGATCATTAAAGACTGGACATAAGAAGAGACATCAGAGAGACCTTGTTTCTTCCAGTAAAAGCCTTCCAGCAAATTCACATTTTGCCATTGCTCATTAGCCTCTGTTTATATTTCTTTAGCCAGCATGCAGTTCAAGTAAAAGGACCTAAGTACTGTTATATGAGTAAATAATGTTATGCGTTTTGCAACATTTACTCACTACCAGGCATGTCTGCCTAGACAGTAGTCTTTATACTGAAGATAATTGTAGTAAAATAATTTGGAGTGAAACTAAGATTACTGTTTCATGATAATGCTACTCTAGTATAATAATAATTGCATTTTATCTACACAAGATATAATAGCAGCAAAATGTAAGCATACCATGTGCATGTGCTAATTTTAAATATTGCTCTGTAAATCTACCCAGCTACATAAAGATATAATAGAATTACAACATATTTATTGACAGGGCTGCTACAGTACTATTATTGCCACAAAAGGAAACATTTTCAGCTTACATGCTCTTAATCTGCTGATGCATTTTCCAATCTGTGCAGGTAATTTTCATCCTTATGCATTATTTGCAATGTAGTAGTCTAAAGACACAAATCACTGTACATATGCAAACAGGCATGTGGAGATACACACAAAAATGTAGACACATGTTTATGTAGATACAGAGACATACTTATATATACAGATATATATGTGTATATGTGTGTATAAATTCAGACTTAATGTATCTGCCTTTGTATGGATATTTATATTTAAGATAAAAAACATATTTGAACATTTATTTAAAATACTTTGCTAATTTGTACATCTACATGCAGGCTGTGACTTATACTACTATATTCACAAGTGTTATGCTGACTTCCAAGCAAAAGCTTCAGTAATTTCCAGTACAGCTATTCAAAATCCCATTTGTTACCTTTCTTGCATTCATGACACACAATTATGAATACAGACACTAATTGCATCACATTTCCTGAGCTCTTAGTACTGTTGCATTTCAGAACAATTTCATTATACCTTTAGGAAGCTGTTGTAATAAAATTACCAGCTGAAAAGTCACCCTTAATTTATTGTCTTTTAAGGGTAATTTCAATAATTTAAGGAGAAAAAGTTTATTATCAATTATGGGCTTTATCTTAGGACAAGGAAAAGGGTTTATTTCTAGCTAAAAAGAAAGGAAAAACTTGTGCCACGGGGCTCGCCTTGCTTCAGGTTATTCAACATGGAACTACAGTGAGGTTAAAAGATGAGGAGAGTTCCCAGCAGAGCAAAGGCATCCTCATTTTTCATTGTCATATCCCATTAGAGGTAAATGACATGAATTCAAGAGTAATGTGGATTTCTTTGGGCAGGTATGCAGTCTATACAAAGGCATTCAGCAGTATTCTTTAGAGATCAACTTAGCAGTGCTGGAGAGTTTCAGGTACTGAAAATTCCAGCATACTTCATATGCTAAATGCACACACAGAGGCATCCAAAGCTACTAGTCCTACTGCTTGGACAAGTATGTACAGAAATACGTAGAACAGAAGGAACGTGGAAGGAACAGAAGGAACAGACATATAAGCAAAAGGAAACATAATTTGATAGGCAATTGGATAAAGACACAGGCTGACTTACTAGTTGGAGACATGGATAATTTTATTTCTAATGACTCCTTAAATTATTTATAGGATGAAATTAGCAACAATGCTAATACACATAATAACATTAAATAGCACTGAACTATCCTCTAGAGTAGCTATTACTGCAAAAACATGACAAAAAATAAATAATAACACTTATATACATTAAACACATAAAATATCACAATTTATTAGCTTACATGGTTTAGAATTACACTAGTGTCTTGGTTTCAGTTGGAATATAGTTGGTTTTTTTTTCTTAGTAGCTGGTGTAGTACTGTATTTAAGATTTGGGATGAGAATAATGTTGATAACACACTTATGTTTTAGTTGTCGTTGAGCAGTGTTACATTAAGTCAAGGACATTTCAGCCTCTCATGCTGCCCTGCCAGTGAGGAGGCTGGAGGTCCACAAGAAGCTGGGAGGGGACACAACTGGCACAGCTGACCCCAACTGGCCAAAGGAGTATTCTCTACCATATGATGTCATGCCCAGTATATAAACTGGGAGGAGTTGGCTGGGGGGAAGTGACTGCTGCTGGGGGACTGGCTGGGCATCAGTCGGTGGGTGGTAAGTGATTGCATTATGCATCACTTCTTTTGTATATTCTTTTATCATTTATTATTTTCCCTTCCTTTTCTGTCCTATAAAACTGTCTTTATCTTAACTCACAAGTTTTACTTTTTTTCCAATTTTCTCCCCCATCCCACTGCAGGGGGAGTGAGTGAACAAATGTGTGGTGATTAACTGCCTGCCGGGTTAAACCATGACAACTAGCTGCCAGCTTAAATAATAAATGTAGAATTTTGATGAATACAAATTACATTATAGTACAATCGAGATTAAATGCCAAGTATGTTTTACTAGGGAGGGTTTTAATAGCAGGAGCATACCAGGAAATCTTTTATGTCTAAGAATTAAGTGTAACCACTTCAGTCCTAAATATCTTAGCCATCTCCACATTTTACTGTTGCTTCCACATAGCCAGGGTGATGATATTTAGTGTGCTCAGGTTTGCATGAGGTGAAAAGCCTACTCAGTGGCAGAGCATGCAATAAGTTGAGTTTTCAGTATCCATCCTAAAACTCCCTATCAGCCCTTTGAATCATGCGAGTGTAATGCTATCTTTTCTGAGCAGGCTTCTATGACCACACACGCTATGACCATAGAACCCAAGTGTTAACTAACATGGCAAAGAGAAAAAGAATGTAATAGGGAAAAACAAAGTGGTGTGCAATAATGGGTTCTCTCATATGCATTGCGTGGTGAATTTCTGATGTTTGTCAACTGTTAATTTGAATTTGAAGTATATATTTGATTCTTAACTGCTTACTATCCTTGAATAACATACACCCATACCAAAGATCAGAGGTCATTTGCATGTTAATAACTTACTTGTGGAGATTACCAGTCTGTTTATACAGCACTTGATCCAGGTGTCATTAAAATGATGATGAAAACTTAATTACTTTAATGCAACTTGGATGATCTTCCAGGTGATAAGGAGCAATGCCACCTTTTTAAAGTCTTCTGGTACATTTCTCTGAGTAGCAGAGATGCCTGAGTAACTTTCTGTCAGCAAAAGTGACAATTTCACTGTTCATACCCCTGCTCTTGTTTGCATTGTTCCCTCCCTTGTGTTATATGGCTTGGAGGATACCTTGCTGAGCCAATTCTATTTATCAGCTTGGCAAAAAGCTGATAAGCTACAGTTGGTCTACAGTTTTGTTAGCATTTTTTGCTGAGCTACTGAAATGAAGTAACTCACAAAAACCTCAGCTAAACGTCAAGGTGAGCTGAGCAGGGACTGTGCAGACAAGATTGAGGAAAAGAAAAATGAGGTGGAGGAGAACAACTCCCTTTTTTTGAGTTTGTGATCTTCCAAGTAAGTTAACTCCAGCTAGTGAAAGTACTTCTGTAGGCACACTTTCCTGTTACTAATGTTTTGATGCAAGATCTGGGTGAGGTTCTCTTCTTCCATCTCTCCATCCCATCAGCATTATGGATTCAGAGACATGATCCCATGCTGTGAATTCGATCCTGGAAGAAAAAAATTGTGGTTCAGCAACACTTAAATCTGGTATGAATTCTTCAGCAGGATGGAATAGTACCACGCTAGGGAATTGCACATTTGGTACAAACTAACATTTCCAGTTCAGGTTCACTAAAAAATCAATGGGTAAGTTTGGTACAACCAGATATTGTGCCCGTCCTCCTGCAGACAGCAGTAAACCAATGTATGACCATAAACTCTTTGTGTCCTGTTAATGCAACAGTAATGCAATCAAGAATCTATCTAAGCCTCCCAGGTGAACTGAGAGTGTATAAACCTAACATGAATAATAGAGTAACCATGGATAAAGCATTTCTCTCTAAATCAGTGGATGTGGCTAGCTAGTTCAGTGCACAGCAACACAAACAGCTGATTTAGCAAAAAGAAAGTACAATACTGGGGAAGGAAGGAAAGCTAAGGGTGAACAAAAAGAGAAAAGAAATATACTGTTTGCAATGTGATGATGTACCATTATGTTTTGGACATCTATCCTTTTCTATGTCTGTTACCTTATGGACTTCAGCTTTATCCAGAATAAGAAAGGATTGATTAACTACCAGTAAGAGGTCTGGTTTTCTGTGTTGGAAGGATGAATGTCTATGCTTCTGTGTTGGAACTGTCCATGTTTTCATCTATGGCTGAGAAGATGTTTTTCCCATACTCCAGACAAAAATAATATAATTGGATAAGTAAGGAAGAGTTAGTGATTTACTTATCATCCTTCCTTATCAAATCTTACAGCTAAAAAGGACCTCATGAGTTTGTTTAGTCCATGCTCTGCCTCAGAGATGTTTATCTGTACCGAGATATTTCACATTTGTCTAATTTGTTCTAGAGTTAATTTCATGGAAATTCCCCAAAATCTCCACACAGTCTTTTCCAGTTTGATAATGTCTTATTAAGAATAAGGCAGAGGAGGTGCAGGGTGGGGGGGAAGTTCCCAAATATATAACGCAGTAAGAAAGCAAAAGAATCAAGGAAAAGAAAACTAATTAAAGGAAAAAGAATTAATTACAACTTCAGATTTGCATCTTCTCCTTCTCCACTTTGCCAAGAGTTTGAGGGCACTGGAAAGGAAAGGTTTTATTTCACACACATTTGTACTCATCCAACTACTGTCACTAAATCTTTGACAATGAGATAATCAAATAAAGGCTTAGCTACACAAGGCATTACGCTGCATAAGAGAAGTTTCTGCCCTATTCACAGGCACCATTCTGATACTTAATTTTGTTTTCATTTTCTCTTTTCTGTAGAACTCCAATAAATCCTCCTTTTGTTCACTCAGAAATGAGCATGACTGTGGCTGTGACAGAGGGATGTTCTTCCATGCTGTTCTGAGAGGAATTGATCTGTGTCCTCCTAACAGGCAGAATAACACATCCATAATCTAAAGTCAAAAAACATCAGAGCATTTGTAATCAAGTTAAAGTTGCATTCTTTCAAAGAGCCTATTGATTTTTAGAAATTTCTTTTGGATGGTAAGAAAGAGATTTGGACAACTGACCAAAGCATTGATCCTGAATATGGAGCAACTCAGATGTTACTTTTTCTGTGGTGAAGAACTTCTCATATCAGATCCTTCTGATACAAGAAAATCACAGACTTGAATTTGTATTTCCTCTATCTCGGACAAGTGCATTAATCAAGAGATTGCATTTATTCCTCATCAGAGGTGACTACTGAGCTCTATATAGAATTTTTTTTTAATTATTTTTTTATTCTCCCCACACTGAAAACTCCATTTCCAATTAAAAAATATGCAAGAAAATGTATCTTTTCAATACTTTCCAAGAAGTATTTTGATTGCTTTGATGGGGAAAAAAAATGTTTTGAAGTTTAAGAAATCATTGCAAAATTAAAGTATTTTTCTCTGGAAAATTACATTAAGAATATAACATTAAAATTTATATGTAATAATTAAAATAATATTTAAATAACATCTTAAAAGTTTTTACAAACAACACAGCCAGAAATCACCAGTTATAGATATTTCCCATTTCCTGTTATATCGCTCAGATTTGTACGGTAAATTTGCTAAATGTAAATCATTTGGGCATGAAATGAAAAAAGAAAGCCAAGCATATGCAAGGAGCAACAACTCAAGTTCACATTTTTCAATGAAATCTGATCAGCTATTGCTGAGAAGGTGTTGTTTTGCCTACATTCCAAACAAACCCCAGGATTCTTGAGAAGAACCAGTGCATTTGACAATATGTCATTACAGAGGCAGGAAATGTTTAACTGGATGTTAAATTTACCAAGTTCTACAGTCTTTAGCAAAAGCACTGTGTACTTCTCCAAACTTGGTTTGCATATGTTTAGTAGAGGCTGATTTTTTTCCTACTATTTCTCATAAGATCTGATCCTTGCTAAACACATTTCATCCCCTCACAGCTCTTGGTGCACATAAATCATTACCAAACTGAGACTCACAGAGCCTGTTGTGCTTTCAGTGTGTGAAAGTTCTCAATCCCCTGCTACACTAGAGAGACTTTCTCATATTACTTGCTCCTCTTGTTCAACTGAACAAGAAGAAAGAAGAGGCTACATTTAAGAAAAGGTACAAAATAAGAATAGAAAGAAGAGAGGAGGTGTGGGACAAAGAGTGAATAGAGAGAAAACTAGGAGCAACCAGACATGAGAGATGCACACAGGGCTGAAAAGGAAGAAGAGATAGAGTTTAGAAGCAAGATCTTGTGACCTGGGGAAATATGATGAAGAGCTAAGAGAGTAACTGCAGATTAAACCACCAGCAGACGCTGAGGAGATCGGTATGAAAACAGGGAAAATTGTGTGGAAATAAACACAATGCATCTGTGACTGTTACACAATATTTCCTGCTGGACATGGAAATGAATACATTATTTTCACTTTTTAGCATTTCTTTGTTATCTGAAAAAAGGCTGTCTTCATATTTTACTTCTTGAGGTAATATTTTGCGACAACAATTTTTTTTCCATAAGACATAAAAGTGGCCTGCTTCACCAGAAGCATCCCAAAATTGTATGCTTAAATCATTTGATCATAAATAAAAATAAGTGAAAAAAAGAGAAGTAAAATATCGTTTTGAAGTTCGATCAGATGCTATGTTTTGAATGAAAACAAACTTCACACATGAAATGAAGCACTCTGAGGGTGCCCTTCACCATCTGAATTATTTTTGGTTTGTTATACAACAATGTAAGTGTTTAGTTCTGCATTAGAAAAAGCATTGCCAGAAAGCTGGGGGGGGTGATCCTTCCTCTCTATTCAGCACTGGTGAGGCCACATCTTGAGTACTCGTTCCAGTCCTGGGATGAGAGATATGGAGCTAATTGAGAAGATCCAGCAAAGGGCCATTAAAAGGATTAAGGGACTGGAATATCTCTTATCTAAATAAATACTGAGAGAGTCGAGAATCCAGGGGATCTCATCAATGTGTACAAATACCTGAAGGGAGTTTGCAAACAGGGGGAACCAAGCTCTTTTCAGTGGTGTCCAGTAACAGTACCAGAGGCAATGAACACAACCTGAAACACAGGAACATCCATCTGAACTTGAGGGAACATTTTTTTACTGTGAGAGTGACTGAGCACTGGAACAGGTTGTCCAGAGAAGGTGTGGAGTCTCCATCTTTGGATGTACTCAAAAACCACCTGGACATGCTCCTGAGTAACCAGCTCTAGTCAGCCCTGCTTCAGCCGGCTTCCAGAGGTGTCTTCCAACTTCAGCCACTCTGTGGTTCTGTGATTCAGACAATAATATATTATTTAAGATGATATCTCTGGATTCAAGTTTGAGGTTAAACAACAAACCAATGAAAGATGAAAATTAGCTTCTCCAAGTAGACTTAGGTTAAATGCTGAATAACTTTTGAAGTTGAATGATCAGTCTTGACTGCTGTATCATCCTGATAGAGGATGATACTGTTACCGAGAATGCAATCTTCATTATTTCCAAAGTTCAGTTTTAAAAGTGAAAAAAAAAGAAAAAAGTTTCAAACAATGTTATGACTACAATATTTAACTTGCAAATAAAAATTGGTCAAGTTACAAAATATCTATATTAGTTTCTGGTGCAATTTTAAGTAATCTCCTTTATAATTCCCTCTATTTGGGTAATGTATGAAAATCTTCCTTTTTAAAGAGAGTTCCTAGCTTATCGAAGGCTCAGGGAAAGGACTAAAAATGCAAAGGAATATTAAATCTCCTGACCTGTAAGTAGTGGACTCATTGAGTCCAGTAATCTGTGAGTACTGTTATTATTAAAAGAGTATTATTTTAATAATACTTTCTTTTTGAAGTTGCTTTATACTACAGCTGAGGAAAGCCTGCATTTCAGTAAAGGAGTAATAGAGCAGGTTACTGTCCTCTTCCAAGGCAATTCCAGAAAATTACATTTGTTCGGTAGTTTCATTACTTGCAGTCATTAATATCTGAAACATGTAGAGAGCCGGGGAGATGGAATGAAAGTACCAGGAGTTGAATGACCACCCACAATCATATTCTCTAAAAGATTTCTAGTTTTATGATTTCTTTTGTCACATAATCAGTTTTTTCTAGACATTCACATGAGAGTGTCTAGAAAAACACCCTTAAGACCTGTCAGGTCTATAACATAATGTGTAATAAGAATTTTCAACATTCCTGATAATGGGAAACCTTACAGACCTCTTCCTGAGGTACCTGGTTGTCTACCAAAGCCATTAACTGCTATTCCTGCCCATGGGCTTGTGAGGCAGCCATTTCTGTAAGGAGTTCACTCATTCAGGTTTGCAAACTGACAATCTGTGTTTACTCCTCTCAGAGTAACTCAGCAATCACATGGATTCTTGAGATTGATCTCACATAAGTTGCAAGTTCTATCTAATTTCTTCATACAGTCCATTTTTCCCTGTCAGGTGATTAAAGGACATTAGTGTATGAAGCTGAGAAGGAAGGAAAGGAAACTCATTTTCTGTATGTAAGAGAAGATATAGAAAGCAACTGTATCTTAGAATCCTGTTTTAATCATTTTTCAAAGGAGACAGCTAGAATATATGCAGTGCATGAAAAAGCATAACTGGACTTGAAACTGAAAAAAAGAGGCAACTACATCTGACTTTACATCTGACTTCTTAGCATTAAGAAAAAATAGGTAATGAATGCCCAGAAGATGTCCAGAAAGAAAGTTGAGGTATAGTTGTTGCAATTGCTTGACAGAAGATTACATGACATTTTAGGAATATACGTACTTGTGTATGTATGCGTTCATATGTTCACACACACATACAGCTCCATGAGACAGTCTAGCCATGAAAAAAAATCTGCTATGTGCAAAAAGATTGAAACAGATGACCCAAGAGGTCTTTTCCAGTCATGTCTGCTGAGTGATTCTATGATTAGGGATAAAAATATAAATAAAAAGTGCATACAGTATGAGTTGTTTATGCAAAATCCAGGCTCAGAACTCATTAGCATATTTGCAGTGCTTATTTGAACAGACTACAGTAAATTGCATTTTTAAAAATAGTTCACATAGATTCCAAGAAAAAATGGCACAGAAAAAAAACAGGTTGCCAACATCAAGTAAGAAATACCTGTCCAAAACAAAAATGAATATGATTGCAAGGGAGAAAAAGTCTCTTCTCCCTGAAGATTTCTCACAGGAGCAAAGAAAATTTAAATGTGTAACTGGAACTGAGAGAAGAGAGGATGATTTCACAGAAAGATGAGTTATGTGGGTGTGACAGGGAAATATATCAATAAATTTCTTATTTAACTTAGCAATAAGATCAATACAGGAAAATTAAATAACCTTTTCTTTTAATTTAATGTATAAGCTTTTTAAACTTACAATCTTGATAAGAGGCATATATGCACACACATCTGTTTTTATTTTTACACTATTGCTACCTATATTTTACCCAGTAAAGCCTGGGTATTTAATACTTTGCATATATTACAGGGATCAGCAGAGGCTGGTAGAAGAAGAATAGAAGATTTTTTTTTTTTTCCATGCTGCATGAGGATAACACGGATACAAAGCTCCTGTATGTGACAAAGCCAGTCTCTAGACATCTTCCTCTCTCTAAGATATTTTAGTGTGGAGTTCAGGTTTCAAAACAAGTTGATGATCCCAGCAAATCCCAGCCCTTCCTGTATGTGCGAACCTTCTACCTGACCAAAGAAGAATGCAGTAATACAGACTGATTTAATGCCTTGTGCAAATGACATTGTTCTTGATCTGCTTATTGTATCACATTTGAAAAAAACTAAAATAAAATCAATAAGTGTTTGGGTTTTTTCCTCTTTTTTTTTTCCCCCCCTCTTTTTTTTTTCTCCTCTTTTTAAAGACTGATTGTGAGTGCCTGATTCTCCGGAGCAGGTTCTTTGAACTCTCATGAGTTCCAATTTACAGCTGGAAATTACACTTCCTACCTTTTGTTTAAACAAAGAAATTTACTGAACCCCAGTGGCTGAAAGTTTTACCCCTTGAGGTCTTTACAGAATGAGAGAAGCCTACAGTGAAAAAATGGAGTGGAAAGAAAAACAAGAAGTTAAAACTCTATAATTACTTTTATCAGGAAATCAAAGTCTCTTTTTTCCTTTTTTTTCCTTTGTTCTTTTACCTTAAACAACATTATCCATAATTGTTTAGCTACAAGGCTTACTTCAAAGATTAGTAACTTATGACTGCAGTTCTAAAGAGACCTAACCATGTAATTTCTTTGCTTTAAATGTAAAGGCTACATTGGCAAACCATGAATTCATTTTATTAGACCTTGCTAAATTTCTATTAGTTCTCAGAGCTATGGATTTCACTCAACTTAAAACAAAAAATCATTACCCTCTGAAAAAACATTTAATTGCTTAAATATGTAATTAATATGTGATTCAAAATTCCTTGAATCAATCAGCCAAAGGTGAGAGTGTTATTGAGGTGTGATCTGAAGGCATATGAACATCTGAGAGAATACTGAGCTTTTGCAACTAACAATATAAAACGCATCCAAGTGATCTAAACAAAAAATGCAAGTGCAAAATCCACTGAGTGTATCCTGCTGTCCCTGCTAACTATAATGTATTATGGAATATTTGGTCCTGATCCCAAATGTTGGCAGATTTACGTATTGTGATTCTCAGGCAGGTATCTTTTGTTTTTCTTTTATTTCACAGATATATGTTCATATCACTAAACTTCAATACCCTGGGCTTAGAAGGGGAAATGCTGCCATTAGTGTGTGGAAGTGAGACTTCCAGGTGATTAATGTCAATCACTTAGCAGAACCATTGAATGTCAATGAACTACATGCAGCACAAAGTAAATATTTATAATTATTATTTTTAATTAACTGCCATGATTAATGAGTTGCATGTAGATCTGGTTTTTAATCTTTTTGGAAAAAGATGAAAGTTCTGTCTGAAAAATAAAATTCTGTAACAATGAGTAAACATACAACACAGATAGGGCCATTAGGCTATCTAAACAGTCTCAGCATGACTCTGGTTTTAAGCACAACCTTTGAGACATACTTTGAAATTTAAAATTCAGTTCTCTCAAAAATAAGTTTTGTTTATGCTATGAGTTGATAACTGAATTATACTTTCAAACAAGATTGCAAATACCATCACATTTAGTACACAGTATTTAGAAAGTGTTAAGGGTTATTTATTCCCTATTATAAAAGAAGGTCTCTGGGGGTTTTGGGGAAGGAGGAGATGGAAGGCATGGAGGCAGGAAACTTGAGTCAACGTTCAGTGTTCAAGTCCTCAGGCTGCAGCACAGAACTTCCAGCTTTGGACTTGTGAGACTACAGTGGCTATAAACGGAACTCTTCAGATTCAGAGTTCTTTCAAGGGTTAGGGAAACTTGGGAAAGTTTCTAAACACATAAATCTGGATACTTGCCAGTAAACAAAGAAATATGTATGTCTCCAAGGATTTAAATGCAATCCTAGTTATAAAATTAAGATGTATTTTGCATAATGCAGCGTACAGCAGAGAGTTCTTGAATGGGGATGTTCAAAAGTAATCTGTCAAAATGAGACTCACTGTAAAAATCCATTTGTTGCAATTGGTTTCTAAAACATGGTACTTATGGAAGGCAGCGCTCCTACAATGAACAATTAATCTTGTAAGAACATGTTTTGTTAGCACCTAACAAAATGGAGATTTTTTGAATATTTTAAATAGAAATACATAAAAATATCATATCACCAATAGAAAATTAAAATAGAATGGATTCCTAATCTTGCCAGCTGTCTTGGGTGTGTTTTAACATTAACATTTCATTACACTCTCATCTATAACTTTTGCTTCTGACATTGCGATCTCTGGCCTGCTAAAGCTTAATGACTTTGAGCCCTAATAAAGCAAACAGAAGATCAAATCAAGATCCTTTTGGTGGTTGTTTTTGGAAATTTTACTACTTGTTTCATTACAGGTCCAGCTCTTAGAAATATGAGAAACTTAGCTTTCAAAAAAAGAGAAAAAGTTTCTGCACCTCTGTAAAGAAAAAGTTTTAAAAGTGTTCACAGAGCAGCATTAAGATTCAAACTTCAAGAAGCAAACACAAGAACAAAATGTGTTCCTTCTCAGAAAATCTTAATTACATCTTCATTATAATGTAGTTATACAATGCATATCTCCTCATCATATTTCATTATATCTTTATCATAATCTTCATCATTTGGGGAAGAAGGAGACCCAACCAATGATTAGGGGCCATTTAAACTGAAAGAGGGTAGATTTAGATACATATTAGGAAGAAATTCTTTACTGTGAGGGTGGTGAGACCCTGGAACAGGTTGTCCAGAGCAGTTGTGGATGCCCCATCCCTGGAAGTGTTCAAGGCCAGGCTGGACAGGACTTTGAGCAACCTGATCTAGTGGAAGGTGCATCTGCCCATGTCAGGGGGGTTGAAAATAGATGATATGTAAGGTCCTTCCCAATCCAAATCATTCTATGATTTTATGATTCTATGCTTTGGAACAGAGAATACAGCTTTTCTTGGTCAAATTCCTGCTCTGCAAGTGTGTGTCAGAAATTGTATTTTTCTGTTTCATTGAATGCTGTTCACTTGTACTAACCTATGTGTCTATCAGCCAGAGAAGCAGATGAATACAGAAGTCTGCCTTACCTCTTAGGCTGACTTTATAGTCAGTGGGAAGAAACAAATACCTCCAAAGAGCAGGCAATTTGACCCAAGATACTCACAGCAACCTGAGTTCAATTGCCCTCTGGAGTTCTGTAAGTTCCGTTCTCTTTATCAGTTGTAAAAGGAGTGAAGAGAAACTTATTCATCTAAACACTGGTGGTGAGATAGGCCAGACCCACTTAGCTATAGGTATTTACATATAAGTATACCTAAGATTTATAGAATAGACCAAATATGAACACATGCAAAATTCCCAATTGACACAGGACTGATGTAATTTTGATTTAAGCGTGCTGATCCTAACCTCTTCTTGGTTTTGAGACCTAGCCTCCTTTCTTTGATTTATTTTTATCACTATTTTGATGAAACTTTAATTGAATCTTAATTATTTGAATTCATTTGCCCCTCACTACAAGAAAGACATTGAGGTGCTGGAACATGTCCAGGGGAGAGCAACCAAGCTGGTGAGGGGTCTGGAACACAAGTCATACGAGGAGCAGCTGAGGGAACTGGGGTTTAGTCTGGAGAAGAGGAGGCTGAGGGGAGACCTGATCGCCCTCTACAACTACCTGAAAGGAGGCTGTAGGGAGGTGGGGGTCGGCCTCTTCTCCCTGGTAACAGATGATAGAACGAGGAGGAATTTTCCTGTTGAAGTCCATTTTCATAAATAAAGTATTTCAATAATAAAAAGTTTACTAGCTTAAGGACATCTTGAGGAAACAGTTGAAATCCAACACAAGTAATGGAGAGGGGAGTTGGATATATACTGTTAGGTTATCTGACTAAAGGCTAAGCAAATTATACAGGCAGGTAACAATCAGAGAAGCAAAAGCAGCAAAGGAACCTTACTAATGGATACTGTGAAAACAGTGCATTATGCAGCAGCTGCACCCAAAACCTTCAGAAGAGAATGATTAAACCATTGTCATGGTATGAAAGCCACCAAGATACCTTAGGAAAACTTTGTCCCCTAATTGCCATGTAAACTAGGAGGGGTTATTGCCTCCCACAATCATCTTTGATGAACTCCAAGTCCAATACTTCTTACTCTGTCCCCAGTAAAAAAAGTAAAGATTTTATTCCCTTCCTCTTGAAGCTCCCATTTACACATTTGAAGACTCTTATATCACCTCAGTCTTTTTCTGTCTAGACTAACTGCAATTTTTCCAGTGATTCCCATTCACCATCTTTGTTACTCTCCTCTAGACTGTCTATAAATGGAAAACACCTCTCCTTAAGCACAGAGCTTCCAGCCAAGGTTCTAATTCCAGTCGGTGGAATGAACAGTCTAATATGTTTCACAGACGTTTCTTCTATTCATACATTTGTAAATGAGGGTTACTTATTTAGAAAAATCACATCATTAACTAATTTGTAATAATATATAGATCTTTTGCTGGTCTGCTTTATGGCAGGGCTGGGAAGGAGAAATCTGTTCAAATAGAGATATGATCCTGTCTGTCACTGTGTATGTTAAGTTTAAATGTAGGTTCTTCCTTGTTTCTCTTCAGGAACTGGGGAAGACAGTTATTTTATTCAAAAGTGAACATAAATTAAATCACTGCAGGGCACTATGAAGATCAGACTAGATGAAAGTTAAAGAATATTTGATTCAACAATTAAATTATTGCCTTAACTTTCATTAATAAACCCATTCCATTGTTAGTTGCATGCTAGTGTCACAGTCATGCTGAAAATAATATACACCACTTACTGATTTATTCACATACCTTCCTTACAGCAACATCCATCCTGCACCTCTCTTCATACTGTCACATTACTGTTGACTTCTGCCAGCTTCAGAGGTCCACTCTGCCTTCACCTTGCTAATCTCTTTCATTCAGCCAGGAAACCCAATATTGTACTTTGTCTTCAGAAATTTGGGGTTTGTTGTTGCTGTTTAATTCATATTCAGACAAGTTCCTTTAAGCAGTCTTGAATTACATCTGCCAGTTTAGGACATGATTATTCAAAAAATATCTCTGTCTCCTGTGCACCTCTAGAACTTCATTGGCCACTTGATGGTTTGTATTATTAAGAAGATGTGTTTTACAAAGAAACAGAGTTCTGTTGGAGGAACTGGCCTGACAATAAGTCAGGACAATTTTTACCAAAACCCATGATGAAAAACTTTATACGATAATTTTCTGCCTCTACTTTACTTTTATTTTATTCGCTCTGACAAGAAGAAATCATTTTTATTCATCAGAAATCATAAACGTCTCTGGATTTATGGATTAATTTCAAAGAAGAAACTGAATTAAAACAAACCTGGAATTCTAAATGATAGTGATAGAGGCATTTCCTGACTCAGAGTAAGGTTCCTATAAATTTCTGTTAAGATTTGAACTTTCATCCAATTCAGAATATACAATACTTGACAAAGGTTGTGAGGGAGAAAAAGTTTATTGTACAGTCCCCCAGGACTAACAGTTACTTTTCCAGATTGATGCAGAGTTCTAATCAGTTTTGCTTCCCAACAGGAAAGCTGGTTATGTAAACAGTGGGGTTTTAAGGGCCAGCACAGAAGCTGGTAGGTGTCAGAGATAGGTGAATCTGGTGGGATTTTGGATCTAAGAGTTCTCTAATCCCAATTGGCTAAATGTGAGACTGTGATGGGTCCTCATCCTCAGGTCTGACCACTAGTGAGGTGTGCACACCACCAGGGAGAGAGCAGTGCCTTTACCAGTAGCCATATGAACACAAACACCATTCACCTTAATGTGAACACCACAGACAGCCCAGTCCATGTGCAGCTGCTCTGACATTTGGTCTCCCCAGTAGCTACCTCCAGACCACAATCTCTCCATTTGGCAGCCCCTAAAGCTTCAAGCCCTTTGCACTGATGATCCCTTTTTCAGCAAGGCAAACTAGCATTCACAAAGGCTCAGAACAGAGAGGGGACTCACACAGAGATAAGGTTTAATAAGAAGATAGGATAAACTGAAATTATTAGATGTGGGGTTGGCTGTACAAGCATACTGACCAGCAGCCTGCCTACACAAACCCATCCAGTTTTATTCCTTTTCGCCCCATTTTTCCAAACTCTTTTCTCCTCTGATTCTCCTTGATCCTTCCTTTTCCTTACCTTTTGTCCTTTGCCCCAAACATCCTGTAATAAATTATGCACATTTCCACAACCCCCTTAAAACATCCCATAATAAGCTTTATATGATCCCCAAATTCTCTCTGCTTTATCCCCAAAATTATCTTGCCTGTTCTTTCCAAAATAAGTCCTATACTGCTTGCTTAAAGAGAGATGTTTTCCATTTAGAGACAGTCTACAGGAGAGTAACAGAGTTGATCAATGGGAATCACTGGAAAAAATTTAGTTACCTAGTCTAGACAGAAAAAGACTGAGGTGATATATGATAAGACTCTTCAAATGTGTAAAGGGCAGCTTCAAGAGGAAGGGAATAAAATCTTTTCTTTTTTTACTGAGGACAGAGTAAGAAGTAATGGACTTGGAGCTCATCAAAGATGTCTGTGGGAGGCATTTAAAAAGAATGACAACTTTGAAATCAGATCTGCAAAAGAGTAGATTTTCTGGGAAAGTATGGACTCTCCATCACTGAAGATTTTTTGGAACAGATTAGATGAACATGTGTCTTGGGTGGGTTAGTTATACCTGATTTTGCCTCGGATCTGCAGACGGGGCTAGATGACCTTTCAAGCTCTGATCTATGACTCTATAGAAACAATACTAAACTCCTTTGTAATACACTTTCATAGCTGCTGTTAAAAACTCAAGTGTTATCAGATCCAGAGGTGAGATAGATTAAGATGTAGTGAGAAATTTGCTATAAATGTCTATTTTTGACTTGAGCATATTTTTAGCCATTAAATTTATTATTATTAACGGACAAATAGGCAGACATGTACAGAGAGTATGATTGTATAACACATTTCTAACTAAGGCTAAACTAAGAGTAAACTGAATTTCCTATGGAGTTTGGGTATATCCACTGCAATCCTATAAATGAGAGAAGGATTTCAGTAATAAGATTTTTTCCCTCATTTTCTAAACTCTTCTTATATTAGTCTTTTGGTGCTACAAAACTTTTTTTGAGCTTCTAACTTGGTTCATGAATAACATCACCTCCTTCATTTATAGACAATGTGAGGTTATAGGAATCCAGCATTCAATCTTACTATGCTATAGGATCTCATTTCTTGCTATTTCTAAACTGAAAATCATATTAAGCATCTTAAGTATTCTTTTTTGCAAATGTCAGTTAAGTACAGTTAACTGTTAATGCAACTCTTAACATAACTAAAACCAAACCTACACATTCATCACAATTTTTAAATTCTCTATAATGATTGGCTGATAACTGATCACTTGTGAATTAATGAGTCATAAGTTCACAGGTGAGTAAAAAATGAGAATTTTGCATCATAAAATTTCTTCTCTTTATCTTGTTTGAGGTTTGGTTTGGGGTTTTTTTTGGCAGGGGAGGAATTACTGGGGGGTTATTTATTATTTTTATTTATAAGATTCTAAGTTAGGGTCTAGGTTATGATAGCTTTGCATTTAATGGTAATCTACCTCTTTGAGTTTTAGACTATTTGTACAGTAAAGAATCATTTGGTGAAATTAGATCAGATTTTGACCAATGCTTTTTGCATTATTTATGTTTACTTTCATAGCATTTTTGCCATGATAATGAAGTCTCAGTGGTAGGCAACTTTTCAAAGGGATGCTAATATTAGCTCTTTGTTCCATAATAAAGGTCGCATATTTGGTGCAAATTATGGAGATTGAGGTTTGAAAATTGTAGTTAAGCAAGATTCACAGTTTAACTTGCACTAAATAAATCACCCTAGAGTACTCTGAAGGTAGAAAATATCATTCATATGCCAGCTGTTATTGTTGGGGGAAGGATAAAGGAAAATATATACTCAAGAGGATATGCCACTATTTAATCTTAGCTGTGAATTTTCCTGGTTTAATGGACTGAATTTCTCAACAGAATATAAAATATAGTAGAAACAGAGAAAGATTTAAACTTCTTTCCATGTTCTTCAGCTAGTCTATCCTCCAGTCTTTTTATTGACTTGCGGTAATATCAATGAAAAAATTTATTCTGCAGAATTTAACACCATAGGCTGGATTAGCAAAAAGACTGAAGTTGCTGAAATGCTAACCACTGGTATTTCTGAGAACCTCAGATAGGCAGCCAGAAGAGAGCAATGTGCCAGACATCAAAAGGGTTGAGAAGAGGGGTTTAACCAGCTCAGCAATTTAGATGTAGCTGAGACCAGTTTATCTCTGTGGTGAACCCTCTAGCTACATAGGAATTGCTGCTCCATAAGTGTCTCCTGGTAGTGGATATGTTCACTGGACCTTTCTCAAAAAATACAGTAAGAATATTTAACTGTAATCAGAATAGCTCCAATAAAATTCTTTTTCACATTTGATAGCACTTGAAACCATATTTTTTCACTGATATTTCTATTTTTCAGTCACTGCTTTCTTTGTCATTCTGAAGAAACACAACATGAAGCTGCCCCATTCCACCAGAAACCCCTGACCATGCTGAAGCTAAATATTTTAGTCTAAATACTTACATTAAAACTCTTAGTAACAAGATATAAATAGGAAGTCAGTAAGAAAAATACGCCTGGCTACACTGCACTTTTTGTAATATTACTCACAACCTTGGGACTCTCCCCCCAGTTTGAAAAGGAGGACACAGGCCAGATGTATAGGATTTAATCCACTGTGCTGCATAATTGCTCTTTGCATGAGCAGCTTGCTTGAAAAATATAAATTTTTGCTTTGCAAGCATAGTAGGACTCTTATCCTTAGCACAGTGGATTTCTATGCACATATACTTATTCACAGTGCCCAAGGCCTTTCTTATTACTAAGTACCAAATTTAGAGAGCACGGACATGCATATTTGGAAACAGAGGTTTACCTCCCTAAGGACATTTTGCTGTCAAAATGCAAATGCCCACGGGCTTAAGGTACTATGTAGCTTAATATCAGCTGAATGTTGGTAGTAAGAAACCTTTTGGGGTTTTAGGGGTAATATTTGTTAGATTTGGGAAAAAACCCACATTACCTAAAACATTCAGAATCAGGGTATAAATATTTTCTTTATAAGGACAACTAAACCCATACAGTAATACCAGGTAAATAAGGATATTACTATCTGACATTTGCAAATATTTCATCTGTCTTAAATGTATTAAGGAAGATGTTTATGGTTTTTCATCCTTATACTTCTGTTTCACCCAATGCTGTTTTTCATGGTTTGTATTCAGTTTATTTTATCATTATAAGAATCCTACAGTTACTTTCTTCTCAGCTCCAGACTGTGGTTGCATAAAATGAATAATCAATTTTCAGGTACACATCTGCTCAGGAAGCTATTGCCTACAGAAGTCACAACTCTCTGTGAGATATGTTTTCAATTCTCTGAAATTCTTATAAGTCAATTGCAGATTAGGTACCAATAATGAACAAGATTGTCTCTTCATCTGGGTGAATCAAGGAAACATAATAAAAATAGTAATACGACCAAAAGTGCTTGGAGGAGAAATAAATTTCCTATACTCCATGTCTCCTTGTTTCCTGGAAGCATCTCTTTTCAGCTTCTCAGATGATTTGGTTTCTTTCATTCTGACAAATAAATAGGTATGTCTCAATCAACCATTAGTATATGTTTTCTTTGCAAAGCTCTAATGGAACTTTTCATCTCCTTTACAGCTTTCCCATCGGAAGCACTAACATCATATTACCATGAAATACTTAGGTCTAATAAGTGTAAGCCAAATCTTAACCCATAACTTATAAATTAAAACCATGCAACCTGTAATTCAGTAACAATTATTTCTCCTAACATATAGATATTTTAGAATCTCTGAGAAACCTGGGGCAGAGAATAAAGATATTTGTTTAAACTAAATTTCTTCACTTTCCACAAATGCAATCAGTAAATGGATTTATAAAAATTTAAAGAGAAAAGTAAATTTCTAAGCACTTGTTTTTAGATACTTAACAAAACATGTTGGCTTTTGGCTGATGGAAAGGTAGCAATGGTAAGTGCATTGCTGATATAAATGTACTGAAATCCAGAAATAAATGAAGTTGTGAGTATGGGTGCCTTTCTTCTATTGGTAGACTGTAATCTCAGTGAAATGTCATAAAGATTCTTACCTCTTTTGAGGTTCTTACCTCAAAATAAATTATTGCTAGGTAGGGACATAATTTAGAATTTGGACAAAGTTACTTACTTTATGTGAACTTTTCCTAATATTAAGCCTGAGAAGGTAAAAATTATAATTCAGTTTTAGAAAAGATGAACTTCATCTCATTGACATTTGTAGACCGGTTTAATGTTTTTCAAATTACTATACTTCCATTATTATACTATGTCCATATTAATATAAATGTCCATGTTATCATATCATTTAAGCTCTTCCACATAAGAAGAAAACATGAAGCCTGACCCATTTACATCATTCACATAATTAAAGCATGGGAGTTAGCTGTTCACTTTATCCTATTAAAAAAATGTAGGTGGATGTTTCTAACTCCTGACAATAGCGTGGAGTAAATTTGATTGTTGTGAGTAATAAACTGTGTCTGAGTGTGGCAGACATTAATGAACACGATATGCTCATTATTGATTTTTGCCTGTGCAGCTGCATGTTAGAAACTTCAAGTCAGTATTTGGAGACTAAATGGCAGTATATACTAAAAGACATAGGCTTTACTTGAATTGTACATAGAACACATTTATGTGCTTATCACACAGCTTTAGTAGAAATAAGGATAATTAAACTAAGCGCATAAAACCAATGTAGTGTAAGTAGCCAGAACAGTATCTGCAGTCCTTAGGTCAGCCTTCCATATGAGGAGCCAGCTCTGACTTCCTGTGGAATGGAGGTTCATTCTCCTACTATGCCAAAAGAAAGAAGATTGCTACCACTTAGTTAGGTTTGCCAGCTACCTTTGAGCAAAGTTCCTAGCAGGAATTTGTAGAATTTCTCAACAGTATTGTTTCTTTAAATTGAAGATCACAATGGCTGAGCATTTGTCCACCACCAAGGTATGTTCTTGGAAAGAAGTGGAATTTTTTGTGTTTATTGGGGTCTCCTTCAACGTGTCCAGTCTGTGCCTCCACTTTGACTAAGACCATCTGTGCAGCAGAACAGAAGAATGCCTGTGTGCTAATACGGATTTGAAATAGATGGTTTGAGTTTCATTTAGATTCACTGACTGAGAGTCAGAAACAGTAACATATTTGCATAAATCAGTATTTGTCATGGGGAGTTATTACAATGTGTGTGTTACAGTTTAACCTTTTAATTTTTTCAGCTCCACCAGTTGCATCTAGTATGTGTGCACAGAACAGAGTTATGGCAGTGCAGAGCTGAGGTCTGTTTGTAGGAATCCTTCAACCCACGAATATATCAAGGTGATCAGAGCCTCTGAGTTCACTTTTTCATTGGCTCTGTGAAAGGGCTTTCTGAATGCAGGCAGGCTGGGAGAGCTGAAATTTGGGAATCGCTGAAGCTGAAGATAGGGAATGAGCCAGAGGAAAAGCAGATGAGAATTATTTTTCCACTTTAACTGCACTGAAAGAAAGTGAATGCACCTCAAAGAACATGGTTACCTTTTACAAAGCCTATTTACATCCTTATTTTAGATTAACATTTAATTGAATTAGAAATAGGTTTCTTTTCCTCACTCTATGCATCTTGCCTTCTCAGTCATAAGTTTTTTGAAGCAGTGTCAGTCTTTCACCAGCCATCAGTACAGCACCTAGCACAGTGAGGATCTGTTTTCATCTGACAGCTCTATACATTAATCATAACAACATTTTTGAAAATTACTCAGAATTTCATAAGTACTTAATTGGGAAAAACAGGCAGGACAATTCCAGTGAAAATTAAGTGTACTAACTGCCTAGTTTTCTCAAAAAGATACTAAGTTTAGTTAGCATAGTGTTTCACAATAGCTATGGATATGTTTCATGCCACCCACAGACAACTGCGTGTGTCTATAATGTATACATTGCAACCATAGATAAACTATGCCTCACAGGGAACCAACGATCAAAGATTTAGCATAGTTTTTACTGCAAAGTCCTCTTCAAAGAGGTATCTCAGCACTGTTTTTCGCAGTTTCTTCTTTGCAGAAGTGAGGAAATACTGATGAATTTCCTTTTAAACTTCAAATCATTACCCAATATTCTATTAGGAGTAGTGCAAAAATGATGTATTTTGCTTTCCAGACCAATATGAAACCATCCCTCAATACCTGATCACTTGTGGGGCATGAAAAAAAGGTAAAACCAAGCCTTTTGTGAGCATCCATGTGTAACTAATAGCACCACTTCATGTCAGTGCACCCGCAGGTAGCTTCATAAGCAGAAATTACTTTCCAATTCCATTGAAAATGCATGAGCTAAATGAGACTCCACCCATTTAGCCAAAGCTACTATGGCTCTGCAAAGCTGTCATGGGTAGCAAGTAAAGTTACTCATATAGGTATGAGATTCCCCTTGGAGTTTAACTTCATCAACTACTAAAAGGCAAGAGAAAAAGACGACAATGGTGGATTAATTTCCCTGTGATAAGGTAATATTTTTCATGTGTGATAGTGACAAGATGGTAAGTTTGCCTCTGGAAGAAAACTGCCCTGTGATTTTTCCATCAGACCATGTAATGGGAAAGTGGGGAATGAAGTCTTTATTTTCTTACCTTCTCGTGTTGCTGTAAGAACACATGACTATATAGATCTGTGGAAAACACATTTTATTTAGAATATAATTCATGTGCAAATCAGACTTTTTACCATCATTTTTTTAAACCAGAAGTACTCCCATTTGTTATATGATTTTTTTTTCTGATTTAAATTACTAGTGTATTAAGTAGAAAGATTTTCAGTTTTAATCCTGAGTGTTAAAGCATCATTTACAAATGGTGGGTACATACTCTGTGTTCAAAGCAGTACAAATAAAACAATGAAGATGACTGCCCTTAAGAGCTTGGGAGCTGAAAGTTATGAAAAGATGGATAGATGCCAAAAGATGGATAGATGCCAAAACCAAAAAGGATATGGTAAAGCAGAATCTGTCAACATGCCGAGTAAAGAGCTAAAAACCCTTTAGAACATTTCCCACAAAACCAAGCATTAGCAAGCTTCATTGAGACTGAAATGTTTGTCACTGGAACAAAGCTCTACCATATTCCTCCCTCATGGACTCCCAGAGTGCTGGCAGGGAGGCTGGGACCTGGGGTTTTAATTCCTTGAACCTCATGGTTTCTTACAAGGAAGCCACTCCAAGAGTGTCAATACAAGCAGTGCTGGATCCTCAGCCCTAAATGAGCTCACCTCAGGAATCTCCCAAAGCTACAGACTACAGAAGTACAAAAGATTAAATTTGTCGAGCAGCAGCATACTGTATTTTGGAAACATTGTATTTCCAGGTTTTCTCTTGAAAGTTTCCCACTTTGGGTTTAGACTGAAGTTCGATGAAACCTGTGCTTGCATTCAGGAAATAAAATTCCTCACAAGTAAGAGACATTGTTTTTCAATGTTTTCTGTCCACCTAATAGTTGTCAAGACTTTTGGAAGTCATCATATCAAAGGCAGACATTTATTTGGTAGCTCTGAATTAATGAGAATGAACTTAAGTATGGAAGAAACCATGAAAAACTTTTGAAAATCTAATAAGTAGTAATAGAAACAGATCTGATGGAGTCAGAGTTAGGAATCAATCTCCGTACATTGAACAGAAATTAAAAGTGCCATGGGACGTGGCAATCATAGGTCACATCTGATGACAGAATAATCCTTATGGTTTAAAATGTCTAAAGAGAGCTTTCTTTCAAGGTGGCTGAATGTTAATCCTTCATTTGAGTCTTAGTAAGTGTATCATACCTAAGGTAGGTCCCGTGTAATGATTTCTGAAAAGCCAGAAATATGATCTATGTATCAGAAAAGTTAAAACTAATAACAGTGGAAGAAGTTGTAACTTATCTGTTATATATCCTTGCAGTCACACGTGCATACACAGACACCCACAAGCACACACAGACACACGTGTTATTCTGAAGTACAAGGCTGAAATATATTTGCAGTGGAATTAAAATGAAGGTTGACACACTAGAAGGACGGGATGTTATCCAGAGAGACCTGAACAGGCTGAAGAGGTGGGCCTGTGTGAACCTCATGAGGTTCAACAAGGCCAAGTGCAAGGTCCTGCACCTGGGTCAGAGTAACCCCCAGTATCAGTACAGGCTGGGGGCTGAAAGTATTGACAGCAGCCCTGCCAAGAGGGACTAGGGGGTGCTGGTGGATGAAAAGCTGGACATGAGCCGGCAATGTGCGCTGTCAGCCCAGAAGGCCAACCATACTCTGGGCTGCATCAGGAGGAGTGTGGCTAGCAGGTCGAGGGAGGTGATTCTGCCCCTCTACTCTGCTCTGGTGAGTCCTCACCTGGAGTACTGCATCCAGCTCTGGAGCCCTCAGCACAAGAAGGACATGGAAGTGTTGGAGTGGGTCCAGAGGAGGGCTACAAAAATGATCCAAGGGCTGGAGCACCTCTCCTATGAGGACAGGCTGAGGGAGTTGGGCTTGTTCAGCCTGGAGAAGAGAAGGCTGTGGGGAGATCTGATTATGGCCTTTCAATACCTAAAGGGGGCCTATAGGAAAGATGGGGAAAATCTTTTTAGTAGGGCCAGCTGTGACAGGACAACGGGTAATGGATTTAAACTAAACCAGGGTAGGTTTAGACTAGATATAAGGAAGAAATTCTTTACAATGAGGGTGGTGGAACACTGGAACAGGTTGCCCAGAGAGGTACTGGAGACCCCATCCCTGGAAACATTCAAGACCAGGTTGGATGGGGCTCTGAGCAACTTGATCTAGTTAGCAGTGTCCCTGCTCACCCCAGGGGGGATGGACTAGATGACCTCTAGGGGTCCCTTCCAACCCAAAACATTCTATGATTCTATGATTCTATGAAGTCCATCTTTGTCAAGAGATAATCATCAGGGGATGGTACCAGAAATACCAATGAAATGGGAACCTCTACTGATCAATCCTCCTAACTTTTATATCATACAGTCAAGGATTACAAGCTAATATAGAGGTAATATTTTGGCCTAGCTGAATTTAGTTCATATTTTGCAGATTTTATGAACATTCATAATATGGAATAGATCCTGCTGTCTGATTTCTGTTATCTGTATTAACAATTTGAGATATTCTTATGCATTGTATACAGTAACTGCTGTGGGGAAAAACAGGCACAACATTGCAGACTTTGTTTTGAATATTCATTTTCCATTTCTTAATAAAAGTCTAAGTCTAATCTTTGTAATATATAGAAGAAACTTTCTCAGGAAGATAAAATCGTTATAAAATTGTCTCTTCCTAAAGCTATGTGGCTTAAGATAATCAGCAGCAATAAAGTCATTACTGCAGTTTTAAGATTATACTTACAAACGTATGCCAATGCTTTTCTTAACTCTCTTATATTTTACTTCTTTCAAAATGATAATTCACACACTT
>NW_009260788.1:401022-412767 GCF_000687185.1 Egretta garzetta
ATCTACATTTCATCTTGGTATAACGTAACTCCTTTCAAATCTGTTGCTGACTTCTCAGGAAAAAAAAAAAAAGGTTTATTACATATGTGATTAATATCCTTATACTCTCTCTTCTGCCTGCCCACGTTGACAAAAAAGACTCTTTCAGGTCATGGCAAAGAGCATAGTTGGGTCCTTAAGACAAGTTTTGGACTCTACAGTACTTTGAACAATTAGTAGTATTAAATACTGAAAAAGAGAGCATAAGAACTCAAGATCAGCCAAAGTGATATATGAAGTATAAGGGGTGAATGCACTGTACCAGTTTTAGTTTAAATATATATGACTGTGGACAAGAAAAAGGGATTACTCTTGTGTGAATAAGTGGGAGGCAGAAAAAAAAAAAAAAAGGAAAGCATGTTTACCACTTTGTAATAGAGGCAGAAAAGGGAAACCTCTTAAAAATGGGAATTGTAAAACTTGAGAATGTGAGCATAAAAAACCCCACAGTGACCGTGAAATTTGATGAAAGTGAACTACATTCTCTACTCTTTTCCTTCAAAGGCAATGCTAATCCTAAAAGGTCAGAAGAATATGAATATGAAACACCACTGTGAAAGAAAATCTTTAAAATACATAGCCCAGATCATACTGTTTTCTCAGTAATACATGTACTTTCTCACTAGGTGAAACAAGCATCTCAGTGGGGGCCAGATTCCCGCAGCTCACATTGAACAGTACAAAGACTGGGACAAACTGTAAAGTGTGAAATAAGGAGCTTCTCAGAAGGAGGAGCGGTGTTGGGTGAGGTAAATAAAACATGATGACACTTGTCTAGACAACCACTGGTGCTGAATTAATTGTGAATGACAATCTTAGAATACACTGTTGCATTATCCAAACAACATCCCACCATGCTTACCCTCTGAAGTGTTGCTCCTTGCATCTGCTGTGTCACGTACAGTAATAGTGGTTTGCCGCTGTTGTAGTAGCATGAAAGCAGTGTCCTTTCTCCATTCTGACATCATATTCCTCTGTGGAAACCTGGAGTTAGGCAGTAGTGTAAGAACGGTCTCTTCATGAAGGCTTTTTTCATGTATAGTCAGGTCAGTGATTTTTTTATCAATAAGAACATTCAAAGGAAAACAATGTGACATTCCTGCAACTGCATTCGTAAACTAGAAGTGTTCCTGAAACCAGTTAAAAACTGGTGCTCTGACAATTGATACAGGATGGAAGGAGTTAGGTTGTTGGAGAGGAGGAAGACCAACAATTCATAAAAACTGTGAAGGAGGTCATATCACAAATGCCACCACTCTACCAAATATTTATAGGTTTGGATCACCACAAGTGGAAAAGGGATTTACACCTCTAATATCCTGAATCAGTGATCCAGACACTGACTTTTGGATGTAAGGAAGCATCATACCTTTATCTTCCATGGGCTTTTGCTGGGCAAGGCTGCTGAAAGTAGAAATCCCCCAGAGTAAAATGCTCCCACTACAAAATACCACCACCTTCCTAATACATGGGTTGATTTCTGCCCTCTTTAAGCACCTTCCTGTGTATGGACCTAATACATAAATGACTGATTTACAGACATCTTGCATGGGAAGCCTGAGATTTGTACTGCTGGATAGTGTTTCAACCAGAAATTAGTTTCCTAAACCTGGAGTTTGTGTGGTTTAGTCTTTCCTTCTTCCTGTTCCAGTTCTTCGTTATTGTTGTGGTTTAACCCTAGCTGGCAGCTAAGCACCACACAGCCCCTTGCTCACTTCACCCCAGTGGAAGGGGGAGAGAATCAGAAAAGTAATAGTGAGAAAACTCATGGGTTAATATGAAGACAGTTTAATAGGTAAAGCAAAAACCACACAGGCAAGCAAAGCGAAACAAGGATCTCATGCACTATTTCCCATCGGCAGGAAGGGGTTCAGCCACCTCCAGGAAAGCAGGGCTCCATCACTCATATCGGTTGCTTGGGAAGAAAAAAGCCATCACTCTGAATGTCCCCCCTGCTTTCTTCTTCTTTTCTCAGCTTTATGTGCCAAGTTATCAACACTATTTTCAGCACAAATCCAAAACACAGCCCTATACAAGCTACTGTGAAGAAAGTTAACTCTATCCCAGCCAAAACAAGCACATTCTGCACCCCTTATTCCATACCATTTACATTATTCTCAGGTCCCACAGTATCCGATACATCTTCATTAACCACCAACCCCCTTCCCATCCTTTGATATAACACTCAGATATTCTCTTAGTCTATGGACCTACCTTGTAAGAGGTCCATAAGATGTCCACAAATGTCCACAAAATGTCCATTGACTTCATTTAGCCCATGACTTTGGGCTCCATCTCTTATAGTGGTCACAGTTATTCTCACTCAAAACCATCACTGCTTCAACAATTGGGAAAGATACTTGGCCTTGTAAATTGGTAGGTAAACTGGATGTTAGCTAGGCCTACGTGAGATTTAAATGTGACTTTCTGGAAGACAGCTCTTTTTAGTATCTATTTCTGCATTCAATAACTAGTTTACTCATAGACATAGTAAATCTCCTGGGAATTGAAATACTAAATCATAAAGCAAAAGTAATGTATCTCAACCAATGAATACCATCTTCCTAGAATGGAGTCAAAAAGTATAGGATAGGATCTTTTTACAAAAATAATTATTTGAGCAGTGACAAAGAGCAAATATATTCCTAAAATCATTGTTCACAGAAAAGTTAAGCAAGAAAGAGGTTACATATCCTGAGTAATTATTCACTGAAAATTATTCACTCAAATCCCTCTACATTAAGGCTTCTAATTTTTCCAGGATACGTGACAAATGGCTTCAGATCATTTAAGTCATGCCCGGATGAGACTGTAAAGCCTCCAGCAACATACAGCTGAAGTGGGAAGAAGTGTAAATACTCACAGTGGCTGCCATATCAAAAAGCAATCACAATTCTCATTGAAACAAGCTGAGCGCTTTAAAAGAATGTTAATCAGCACCCTTCAGACAGATCATCTCACTGGAGACAATGTACAGTGAGTCCTCTACTGTTTACACTCTCTGAACAGATAATTTTAAAAGGAATTATTTGTAGATGAAATGAAACGTACATTACATTAAGACCTTTTTATTCTAAGAAATTCTGGTAATTCGTTTTGTAAGTCTATCAAGTTATATTTGCACCAGTACTGACTATGAGTTTTTGGAATGAAGCACCCCAGCCAGCATTATTAAACACAATCTGGAGTTTTCCTAGAAATTAAAAGTAGCCAACACCATAATGGTCATAAGCAGGCTTCTGTTATATGCTCTATAGCACCCACTGTACTGAGGGAACTATGCAGAAAACAGCCAGCTATGTCCTTGATGAAACTATTGAACATCAAATTGCAGGTTATTTACATAATCTCAGAACTATAAAGAAATCTCTCTTCTTCGTGTTGTGTGGCATAGACCCATGTTTGCTCACCTGAAGGAGAAGATATTTCAGTGGACTGTAAGGCTGCTGCGTTTGAGCTGTGCATACCGGTGACAAACACAGAAGGAATCCATTTAATAGTAGGCAGAGATATGCCAGGCTAAGGAAAGGTTTTTGTTGTCAAGTAATCACAGCAGAAATTATTCTCTAACAAACCTGAAACTGTGACAGGTCGGAGCAGCAAGGAGTGAATGCATTTTTGCAAACTTTGGAAGATAAACACTTCCTATTAGATTACAGCTGAATATCTTCGATAGTACAGGCTGCACTCCCTTATGTTCCTTTCCTTGGAGCCAGAACTAAAAAAGTTTGTAGCCTTTCTTTAAATTCTTAATTTCTTATTTAAATTGGAATTTATGTCCATTTATAGCAGTTAAGTATGTACATATTTTTATGGAATTGCTCATAAATTTAAGCACACAGGCTAACCTCCCGTCCCTTTGGTTTTGTGCTTGAAAGTGCCTAGTGGGGGACAACTGGATGAGTCATGACTGTAAAAAAACCCCAGTACTAGTAACAACTATTCTCTACATTTTTGTTCTACTCTGCGTTCGAAAAAGATTCTGCCTATCTTTGAAAATGCCTTCCTTTGTGGTTTACAGCTATGGCAGCTTTAAGATAGTCAGGGAACTCAAAATTCATACCAAGTCCACTTGCAGAGGAAAACAATGAACTACCAAAATAGCCTGTAGAATGTCTGTGTGTGTATAAATAATGCAAATAACCACAAAACACTCTTAATTAGGCAGAGCTGGTGACATACACTCTTCTTTCCAGGACTTCTAATAGGGGGAAAAAAAAGAGAGAGATTTAAAAAAAATTACAGCTTTTTGACTTCTAGCAGCCAGGCGTAGGGCATCTAATAAATAAGCAAAGGGTTCTGTGGCAAGTAGCATTTTGTCTTCAATTAAAATTGTCACTTAAATAAAAACAAACAAACAAACAAACAACCCCTTAACAATAGCAACCAAGAAAAAAAAAATCTGTAAAGCTCATCAAGAAAAGAAACATAAAACAGGTTTGGAAGAGAAAGCAAGTCAGAAAAAAATAGTTTCTGAAACCAGCATTTATCTACTGATGCTTTTTACCCCATTTGGAAAAATAGGATTATTTTTATGAGATTGAAATAAAATCTTAACATAGGCATATAGGCAGTGTCTTTATACGGATGAATAATAGGCAAGAATAGAATTTAGAGAATTATGTAAATTTCTTTAGGATATTTTAAGGATGGATGACCATTTCAGAATAAAAAATAATCTTCACCTAGACAAAACCACATCTGCTCTGAAACATTCTCTCTTGAGAATACATCTCCTGTTAGGAATTTTAAAAGGTCTGAGCTAAATTTACCTTGAATCAAATGACCTATGAATATCTTCAGAAGGACCTTTCAACATGCCTTTTGAATGTGTATTTTGCTTGTCCTACCTTCAGTTCCAACCAGAAGTTAAATAGAAGCATGAAGATGCTTTGGCAAATATTCTCTCACCAATATTTCCAGACATAGTTTTAAGTACACATGTTTTAATTCACCCCAAAAAAGCACATTATTTATTGATGATGTACCCGCAGTAACTGAGCAGCTCACCTTCTGAAGTACTGTTATGGGAATTATTTGATGTTTATCTGCTTTCATAGCACAGTTAGGAACATAAAAATAATATTTTGGAGTGACTTGAACATCGCCACAGTAGTGACGACCCCAGTACTTTCTGGAACTAAATCTGCAGCTCAACATTTTGTGAGCTAGAGAATGAAGCACCACAAAAAGCACGCTTGTGCCACGCCATGAAAGAGCTGTTGTGTCCCTCACTATATGCCTGAATAAAACACCAGCTCCAAACTGGAGGTGGTATTGGACAAAGACCAACCTTGCAAACGTCCTTGACAAGGAAAGAGACAGAGGATGTGGAGGCAGTGGGGTCAAACAGGAGTGGTAACACACTGCAGTGGGCAGCCAGTGCAGATGACTGGGAAGCGAGACCCAATGCACAAGGCTGATTGCAGCCAGGGATGACCCACAGCACTCTCACAGCCTTGTGGACTGGGAGCAATGCACACAATGACTAAGGCAATATGTGCCTCCTGCAGAAAGAAAAAGCTGTTTTCAGGCTGAAGCCCACCATTTTTAGAATGCCAGGCGACCCCTAGTCTGCATAAGAACAACTGTACTAATGGACTTTAAGGTGTAAACCCGGAACCTTCAGAACTAAAACAAAAAACATTTTTTACCTCTAACTAAAGAGTCATTTCTGCAGGTTAAGATGCCAAATAGTGCTTTCTCCTTTGTGAAACTGTGCAGGAGGCAATTCTATTCCTATAGCTATTTCAGTATCTAGGCCTTCTTTATAATGCCGTATGCACTATTTCTGGCTGAACAAGAGGAGGAATATCAGGTGAAGTAATCTCACCTTTCTAACCAAAACGGTTAAGGAATTTTGCTGCTATTTGCATTATGTGAAACACTATCTATTTTTGGTGACCTGTGTTTAAATTTGCTGATTATCAAGCTGATTATCTTTTCTGACCTTAACCCTGGCTGCTTGGTGAAGTCAGCAATAAGTATGCTTTTCAAAATGTGCTAGGAGCCAAGTAAGACCCAGTATAAAAATCCATTTACTCAGCACATATACAAAAAAAAAAAAAGAATTGTCTCAGAAATAAAATTTTGTAGAATTATGTTGAAATACTTTATTTAGATAACAGAAATATTTAATTTCATTGTTAATCTTTCTGCAGTTTAAAAAAAATTAATACATGCAAACACATTAAATTTTTAATAGAGGCATTTACTGGAATGTGATGGGACTTCAAAGTGCTTTTGATATGATAGTATTCTTTTAAATGCAATTTCAACAGATACAACCTTCAAAACATTCAGAATGTGGTATTTTTCAGTCATCTGTTATAAAAAATCCTATCTCATTATGATCTAGCAAAAGTTACCACACAATAAAAAAATTCATGATTTTTATTATTTTTTAAGTATTTATTTTACCACAAGGAACCAAGTAACTATGCTGAAAGAAGATAGAGTTCACAGTGGCATTACTGTATAGTTTGATAGTACTTCTTCCAGTTATTTTTGTTAGATAACAACAAATGTAAAATACACTTTCTTTTCCTTCAATGAGCCATTTCCAGATGCTTTCAGCTACTAGGAAGCATATTCAGAACTCTTAGTTTTGAAACTCAGACAGTTTCACAGTCCTTGATCCCAGTAGGGTCTAAATCACAGAGTAAAAATGTAAATAGGGAATAATACTAGAATTTAATTCCTCTCCCCCAGCCAAATATCAGGCTGTTTCTTTGTTCTTTTAAAACATTCACATTTTTTTAAAAAAAATGGCAATTCCAGGAATATTTTCTAAATTCGTGACATCAAGTGCACCTTAGCCATGTTTTGACAACACACTGTGCAGGAAATGCAGGTGTGCACCGATACCTGACACCCACCCGGTTTCTGTGGCAGTTGCACGTGAGCATTACAACTCAAAAAGGGCTTTGCACACACTCATGGATCAATAGTGCAGCTTCAGGAGCCCTATGAAAGTATTTTATTTTATAGGCTGGTGACTAGGGAATCCTTTTGGGAAGCGAGAGGTTTGAACCTTTACACAGAGAGGAGGGAAAGGAACCCATACTTGCACTTCCAGGGTACTCTACTCACTAGAGTATTGTGGAAAAGGTATATGGTAGTGTCCTGGTTTCGCCTGGGATAGAGTTAATTTTCTTCATAGTAGCTAGCATAGTGCTGTGTTTTGGATTTAGTACCAGAAGAATGTTGATAACACACTGATGTATTCAGCTGTTGCCAAGTAGTGCTCAGACTACTCAAGGACTTTTTTGAGCTTCTCCTGGCCAGGTGCATAACAAGCTGGGAGTACAGCACAGCTAGGACAGCTAACCCAAACTGACCAAAGAGCTATTCCATACCATATACCGTCATGCTCAGGGGCAGTTAGTCGGTTGGTCGGTGGCGGGGAGACTGCTCGCGGCTCGGGGACTGCTTGCGGCTCGGGACGGGCTGGGCATCGGTCGGCAGGTGGTGAGCAATTGCATTGTGCATCATTCGTTTTGTATATTCTGTATATTCTGTTATCATTCTCATTATTACTATTATTATTATTATTTTCTCTTATTAAACTGTCTTTATCTCAGCCCTCGGCTCTAACCTTTTATTTTCTTCCCGATTCTCTCCCCCATCCCACTGAGGGAGGGGGGGAGTGAGCGAGCGGCTGCGTGGTGCTGAGTTGCCAGCCGGGTTAAACCACGACAGGTAGCATTACTAAAGTCATATAAACCACCCAACATATTTGTGACAAAGCCCTTTTCCCTTTAAATGCATAAAGATAAAAATAAGGGCTAGTACTGGAAAGCAGGCCTAAAGCCAGAAAAGGATACCATTCCTCTTTGGTGTGGATTGTGCTGGTGGTTTTTGCTTTATCCTGCAGAAGAATGAAAGTGAGGGAGAGCAGCCTGACTGCTTGTTTTGTCTTTTCCCCCAGCACAGGTAAATAGCCAGACCAGACTGCAGCAGCTTGCGATCAGCCACTGTCTGCTCAGCCTCCGCGGCACCACTGTGGCTGTCGGGCTTATTTAAATTGCTCCATACCAACTATTGCTCTAGCTTCGGTTGCACTACCATATACGAAGCACTATAGATGAGGCAGATGCAGTTTCAGGTTTTTAAATGACAACAAGCTCAACCTATTATGTGTTGAGGACATATAAAAAGGGGGCTGAGGGCTGGTTTATCCCCTGCCTCTCACAACAGCAGAGGAGCAATTCAGCACCTTCAGAATCAAATCCACGTACAGCTTAATGACTGTTATTTTAACCTAGAAAATAACAGACCATACATGTGTTTAATATTCTGTTCTACTAAGCAGGATCTCAGCATGTAGTTACTGACATTCACCCAATTCAGCTGCATGAGTACATGCTTGAGAAAGGAAACTTATTAGCTTCAGTAATGACACACAAACTCAGTTCATGGCCAGAGCTGAGCTGCTGCTCTAATTCCACTCCCCCCAGCTGAAATCATTCTGGGACTTCACCTTAAACTAAATGACACTTGAGAGAAAAAGCAAGAGGAGATCAATTTGCCTGCGACTATGATGTCTAATTAAAACACCGTATGTGCTGAGAGACTTGTCACAGTTTGTTAAACCATTGAAGGAGTCGCTGGCATTAACTCCATTTTACAGGAAAATCCTGCTTTGGTTGAGGCCCATTAAAATATTTTCACAAAAAAACTAATTTAAATCTGGAAATCCTATTAGCTTCTGTACGGGTGTTACGTTCTCTAATTTTAAATACACCTGTTAATAAACCTCTTTACTGTTTGCAAAACACATTATAGATTTCCCAATACGGTTTTTAATTTATTTCATGTCCTATGACTGATACATCTGATCTGAGTGTAGTCTTATTCCCTTGACAAGTTTCTAGCAGTTTTTCAGATTTCTAATCATTTTAGTTTCCTATACTAGGAGCAAGGTAGCACTTATCATTTCATATGTGATAGTACCAGATTTATTCCAAACAGGTGGGTTTTGAAATTTGCTCCAAATGTGGGAATCCAAGAGAATGTGATAGTTTGAACTGGCAGTACGAACCATATAAATCTTCTGTAATTTGACTTAACCTCAGAGCACAGCCAGTGTTCAAAAGAAGCATCATAGGAGTCTAAAAATGCCATCCACAAAACCCCATACCAGAATCTTTTATGACGAGACCTGCCATATTTTTTTTGGACTCTCAATGTCATACCAAAATTACTAGGTGATCATGAAAGTTTGGTCTGCCTGTTATATTGATGTATCTTGAATTCTGTGAAATACATAATTTTATTTGGCCAACTATTTTTAAAGTCAGTTAGGATATAGGAAGTGATGGGAATAAATTCCTTATGAACATGTTATGCTGATGATTAGCAGGCTCCTGACCCACTGATTCACAACATACAATATAACCTGCAGCAGAGAGAGCTGCGTGGAATTCCTAAAACAATTTCGAATTATACATGTATGTGTTTTGTACAGAAATTCAAAGAGAATAACTTGAACATTTTTTGTATGTTGTTTTGGTGCACTGAAGCATGATATCAAGGAAATTCATGACAATGATCTAATCAGTTTACAAACTATCATTTGTTCCTTATTTCCACACATAGTTGTAACCAGCTAGACATTTTTTCACTTGAATATAAATCAAAATATTTAAAGTGTTTTAATGGTCAGTCCCAAGTTATTCTCTATTGCTTTGTGACGCTGCTAATTAAACAAGCATAGATGAAAATTTTAATATTTCTGAAATGTATTAATCATGCTGTGCTTTTTTTCCTTACAAGTGCTCCCATCTTACTAAAACACTACAAGTAGAGCATGGAAGTCAAATAGTTCTTTTTACTCCACATTTATTTTCAGTAAGAAGCCACTGAGTTACAATGTTGGGCAAAAAATAGATTTAATTAATACATTTAAATAACAATGGAACAAGCAACATAATCCTTACATTCCCTCTATTTCCAGAAAACCCTCTCTTGTATAATTTATAATAACACCTCTCAAAAATAAAATCTATTCATGTTTTGTGGCATTCAGGATATATACCCTACCAAATGTAGAACAATAGGGATGGAATGGCTTGGTCATGGAGTCCATCCTTTTCATCTGAGCCAAGATCGGGTACATCTCTGCCATTCCTGAAAGATATTTTTTCAGTTATGTCCAGTGATGGAGATTCCACAGCTTCTGCTAGTGTCTGCTCCTGTGCTTTCCTAAATTTATCATTAGGCAGTTAATCTGAATATATCTTCTTGAGGCGTGTGCTGATCACTCTTTTGGAGAAGACATTATTCTTTTCCTCCCTGATGCAGCCTATTATAACTTCTTCTCTAGCTGGAACTCCCTTTACATTTCAAACTTTTCTCCTAGGCCACATTGCCTACCTTTCTCTTCATTCTTATTCTCTTCTAAACTTGATCTAGTTATTCCTGAAAAGCAGTGCACCAGATTACACATATTTTCTTATTAGGCTTTGTCATTTTTGAGTGGGAAGAGTTACTTCAGGGATTTTTCCTAGCTATGTTCTGGTTTATATAATACAGTAAGGTATTTGCCGTCTTTTGCTCAGGTAACTCTTCAGACTGGAGTTCTCTATTATTCCCAGATCCTCTTCTGAGGAACTGTTGCACACTCAGTTGTCACTATTGTACTTAGTCAAATTCTTGTATTTGTCACAAATTTTTGCCTTTCCTTACAAACTGTTAGAATTCCTACATAGCTTCATGTTCCCTGCGAATTTAATAAGCATGTTCCCTATTCCATTATCCAAGTTCTCAGCAAAAATATAGAGTGATCCAAATCCAGGAGAAGAAAATCCTTATTCAAGAGATCCTTTCACTAAAAAAAAAAAAAAAACAAACCCAAACCCTCCCAGAACCAAAACAAACCAAACAAAAAAACACCCCACAGAATTTATGATCAATCATTATCTGATTTTGCCCTCACACTGTGGTTCTTCCAAATAAGCTCCACTTGCTAATCTTCATTAGGAAAAGAGCATTTGAGACTTTGCTGAAAGCTTTAGAAAAATCATGGTATTAGAAATTTATTTCATCTTCCTATGAGCATAGAAAGAAATCTCACTTGTCATAAGTGTTATATATTTATGGAGGAAATTAGATTGGTTTCAAAAATTGCAAATTATTATCATGATCTTTTTTATTAATTTTTAGTACTTTTATACATTTAGATTAATTCTTCTTTTACTTTTTCCTAGGCACTGAAATTATTCTGGATGGTCTACAACTGTAATTTTTACCCCTTTCAGAAGATTGGCAACATTTTCTTTCTTCACTTAACTCAACCAAAGGCTTTCAAAATGACCATTAAAAATTCTGAGATCACTTCAGCCAGTTCAGAAAGCATTTAAGATGACATTCAGGAAGACCAGAATTACATACTTATTCTTACAGTCTCACTTATCTAATCTTTTCATTCATGGCCTATTTGAGGCTGAGACCTTTCCCCCTCAATTTGTATTAGTTGTACCTGTTTCCTACTCATAGGCTAGATTTCTTGTCAAAACTAAGCAATAATTCACTAGAAAGCTGTATCTTCCTCACATCATCTGCCAGTGACTTTTCCTCTCTATATTAGTAAAGATTATTTTTTGTTCTTAGAATTTTATTGAAGGACAGACAGTTTTCCTTGAGCTTGCTTCCCTGAGCTCTTGCCTGAGATCCCAGGAAGTTCATTGTTTTCAGTTTGGGGAT
>NW_009260788.1:412786-439164 GCF_000687185.1 Egretta garzetta
ACTCTCATGATCTGCTTCTCATTTTCATGTGAGAGAGAAGTTTCTCTGTATCAGTTAGAGTCAAATTTAGAAAATAATCCCCTGTACTTGCTTTCTCCACTTTCTATACAAAACCCCCTATCATCAGTTGATGCCAACAGAGAATCATGAAAATATTCATGATGGCAACAAATAATAACAGATTGCATGCAATAACTTTTTCTTGAGGTCCCATTTGTCATCAATTTCCTATAATTTTCATGTTTTCTTTTTTTTTTTAATTAAAACATACATTCAGAATTTGTTTCATAACTTTTAGGTTCTATACCTTTAAAGAAATCAACAGAATTTACTAACTTCATTTGAGTGAAAAAGAAATTAATTTTTTAGATAAAATTGTGTTGCACACACCAAGTGGGTTTACCATTATATTGTATCAAAGTTATTTGCTTGTCCTTAGGAAATAAATTTCTGAATGTTTTTTGTTGTTTAACCACAGCAAGCAACTAAGCACCACACAGCCTTTTTGGGTTTTGCTCCTAGGTACACCCTCCAGGGTGTTCCTCTGCTGTGAAGAAAGTTAACTCTAACCCCTCCAGGGGTGTACCTGCTCTGCCATGGCCGCAAGCTTTGAGGCGCTCTGGCATGACCTCATGCACAGCCACAGAGGCTTCGAGGTGTACCTTCTCCAGCGTGGACTGATCCTGGGGCCACAATCCCTTCAGAGTTATGCCTGCTGCATCACAGACATAAACACGGCCACAGATGCTTTGGGGTGTCTTGCTCCCACATGGACTCATCCACAGGTCACAGGCTCTTTGACTCGAGTTCACACTGGAATTCCAGCCTGTCCAGTGCAGCAGCACAGAAACAGCAACGATGCCCTGGCCATCTGCCAGCCCAGGAGCATCGCCATGGCTGTTATCAAAATGTTCCCAGGCACAGCAGTCAGATGATAAGTAGTACAGCAAGCAGCGAGAGCAAAAACCAGCCACTAATGAGCACTAGACTCCAATATACAGTAAGGCAACAAGCCCCATGGCAAGCACAGAAGCCTGTCAATTACCAGCTAAACAGCAATAACAGCTATAAATTCAGTCTAGCACACTCCAGTCAAATCTGTCATTATCTTAAACCCTTTGAGCCTCATGTTGGGTGCCAAAAAAGGACTGTTGTGGTTTAAGCCTGGCTGGCAACTAAGCACCACACGGCCCCTTCCTCACTTCCTCCGGTGGAAGGGGGAGAGGATCAGAAGAGTAAAAGTGAGAAAACTCATGGGTTAAGATGAAGACAGTTTGATAGGGAAAACAAAAACCATGCACGCAAGCAAAACAAAACAATGAACTCATGCACTACTTCCCATCAGCAGGCAGGTGTTCAGTCATCTCCAGGAAAGCAGGGCTCCATCATGCCTAATGGTTACTTCAAAAGACACACACCACCACTCTGGATGCACCCCCACCCCACCCGCCACCCCCACTTTCTTTTTCTTTTCCCAGCTTTATGTGCTGAGCATGACATCATATGGCATGGAATATCCCTTTGGTCAGTTGGGGTCAGCTGTCCCAGCTGTGTCCCCTCCCAGTTTCTTGTGCACTCCCAACCTACTTGCCGGTGGGGTGGTGTGAGGAGCAGAAAAGGTCTTAACTTTCTGTAAGCCCTGCTCAGCAGTAATGAAAACATCCCTGTGTTACCAACACTGTTTTCAGCATAAATCCATAACACAGCCCTATACAAGCTACTGTGACGAAAGTTAACTCTATCCCAGACAAAACCAGCACAATGCTTAATAAAGAAATATATCATCATGATTTCCTAGGTGCATTCATGTGCCCAAGAATCTGGCTCACCAACAACCAGTTACTGGATTTCTCTGTATCAACTCAGTTGTCCTTCCACCCTCAAGCAAGTCAATGCCAGGAGAGATTATAGTACAATGTTAAAGATGTGTGGGTTTGCTCCTTTTCTGCCTACATGTTAATATATACTACAGAAGTGTATTACCACAGAGAATTCAGCATCTGGTAGTGCTTAATAAGTATATACTGTATAACTCTTTGTAATGTGACACATACTGCAATAAATTTGATGTGGAGGTTTCATCTAAAAATACAGTGATCTGGATTGTCATCAACTAATTCTCAGTGGATTATTGAGAAATAATTTATTTTCTCTAAGTAATTGTGCCTTGCTAATCACCCACTCTAATTCAAATTAAGAACTGAACAGTCTAAATACGTAGTTTTTAAGAGTGACTTCTCTTAAAACAATAATAGCAAGTCATTTATTGTTTAATTCATGGCACTTTTTATTTCCATTATCACAGTTATTTTGTTAAAAAATATATGCAGGTAATGAAATGACACCTAGTCATATGTCTCTTTTCCTTTTATCTGAAATATATTCCTTCTGCTTTTACCTGAATTCTGAAAATACTGTAAAAAAGCACTCTTGAAAAGAATACGGTATAGCCAAAACAACATCTCAGATACCTAAATGTAGTTTTCAGCATGAGTAGCAGCTGACATCATGAACACTGCTGACTGATTCAATCAAAAATTGGTTTTACTAAACAGCAGTGATGACCACCACTTTTCGTAATCTCTGTGAGTGCATTACCCTTTTATGTTATTGCTGTTTAAACTGATACCTCTGTTTATTCCATCACATAATTTCCATTTTTCGAGGTGGATCATGAAGGCACACATAATTAGTAATTTGGTAAAGGAACTGTCTTTCAACTCGTTTTTAGACTGTCACCAATAAACTTATATCTTATGCCCCCTTATTGCTACTGCAAAAGAAAATAATAGTAATGAATGCAAAAAAGTCTGCTTGAGAATTCTTCACTAAAAAAAGAAAGGTCTTTTCATAAGTTTTATTGGAAAATTGATGTATAGCTAAACATTGATCTCCACAGTTAATTTTCAAATGTTCTTATCTTCCAAATAATTTAACTCATTCATCAACCCATTACATTGCTCATTTCGATTGCACTGTTTGAACCATAAAACTTTATTTCCTAGAAGTTTTCAGAGTTACTTTGGCATTGAGTGGTATTTATTCTCCTTTTTATTTAAGATAACAGGTTGAGGTAAAAGCTTGGTTTGGCAGCAGACAGTGGGTATCTCAGCACTAAATAAAAACCCCAAGCAAGTGAATATCATGACACCAAGGATTTTGCAGGACCTTTGTTTTTTAATAAAATTGTACAGACAGGTTTTCATTCTAGGATTTCACTTTACCAAGTTAGAACAACTTTTATGGCTATCTTATGGGATGCTGTGCTAGAAAGCAGTTAGAGGGTTCCGTGGCAAAGATGAAGGGAAAATTCATGAAGTCTTTAAAATTTTTTTAAAGTAGAAGTAATGTTACTTCCTATTGCCATAAAAGTACTTACATGAAATACAGATGAAAATATTTTCATTACTTATAAAGTATTTGTAGAAAAGTTTTAGTAGGAAGAAGAACTAAGTAATGGGTTATCCTGCCTAATTTTGTACTTACTTCCTATTGTTTAGTTTTTATTGAAAGAAATGTTTCCTGATGGCTCATTGGAGGGGTTTGGCAATGCCTGGAATCAGAATAGAACACACTAGGCCAAGGGACGCAGGAGGAAGTTAGGCTATTTGGACCTAATCCAAAAGAACATTGTAAAAAAATACATTTTCATATTGTGTTTAGTTCACTGACATGAATTTTATTCAGTTATTTTTATCATTTCATCAACCTGTTCTTGTGCAACCTTCTGAATTGGCACAAGCAAAAAATAAATAAAATGGAATAAATATCTGCTCTTTCTCAGTAAATCAATATTTAAACTTGTCACCTTACTGCCGATAGCATTGCATGGTTGAATAATCAGTATTTCATTCTTGGTGGCATATATATTCTTTTACCACTGTTTGTTACTATTTGTTTAAATAAATATCTTCTGCTAATATTTAGCTTTATTCATAAATTTTCATGCTAATTTACAGGAGCAACAGCATACATATTTGAACCAGGTTATACGCTACAGACATCAAAGTGCTATACTACTCCAAAAAGGTTTAAAAGCTTAAGTCTTTATTGAAGTCTTTAATAAAGGAGTATTTATAAATTCCTAGCTACATTCTTTTAAGGTTTTTAAATTCTGTTCCTGGAGAAGTCAAGTCATTCCTACATGAAAGGATAAGTATGGTCTATATATTTAGAACACGGCCAAGACAACTGATGCAGAGATAGCAGGCATTGCAGTTCTAACAGCCCTGGAAGTAACAGATACATCTTTCCCTTCTGTTGTGGGTTTCTTTACTACTCCCCCGAATTGGAGGATGAGCAGCCACATAAAACCAAATAATTCTGACTTGAAGATGGATTTGAAAAATTCACCGTTTGTGCACAATGGTGACTTCTCCACAGTTGTGTTGTCCCCTGAGGATGACCCTGGAGCTGCCAGCTTCATTGCCTGCCAAGTTTGGTTCTGTTTTATTAGCTTGACACATTGCACGATGACAGTCTCAAGCCTTGTGTGTCTGAATTCTATCTTTCAACATATTGCTTCGGGCCTGTTGTTTCTAACTTCCCATCAGGTGCTGTCATTTTCCGGTAGTTGGCTGTGGAGAAGTACCCTCTATGCTTTCCTAGCATGCTACAGCTCCTGTTTACATGAAAGAAATCTGCACCAGCAACAAGAACAATGATGACTTGCCCTCCTGGCAGAGTTTTTGTATAAAAGTGAACTGTATAAATAAAAGCCCTTTCTAAAATGAAGCCAAGAGATTACATTAGGGCTTTGTCCCAAAGAAATGTTATCAATTAACTTAGATATGTATCACTTCTCACACCAAATGAATGCCTGGTTCATGCCTTGACTAATTTTCTGTCACCAAAGATGGATATTACAATACAGTGCTCTACAGTGCAACTTAATTCACCTAAGAGAGGAGAAATGAATGACTTCCAGTTAAAAAATTGAGTACATAAGCACTGCAAACCAAAAAATATTGCATTACAACATGTTCTGAAATAATTTATTTTGATGTGCTCACGTAATTTTAGTAATTCATAATTTACTAGTAAATGCAGCCAAGAAGTGTTTGTAAATATTTTAAATTCTGAGCAACGTGATTTCACAGTGATACTTTCCTATGAGATTTTCTGCTTTTAGAGAGTAATGTCTTTATTTTACAGGTAGGCATTAGTTTTAAAAAGCTGTTTTCTGCTGTCTCACTTAGCATAAGTTTACGAAAGTTAAAAATTCAGCTTTGAAGGAAGAGGTTATATGACAGCTGGTATTTTTACACCTGTTTAATTACTATTGAGTTCTCGATCTTTTAGTCATATGTTAAGTGAGCAGATATACATAAATGTACAAATGGATTCAAGAAGAGAGCAGAGATCTGCCTGTACTGGCTATTAAACCTGATGTTTAGATGCATCCTCCAGGTGAGATTTACCAAGAGAACGATAATTCAATGCCTGTCTTGCTTGGGAAGGTGAACATTTGGTGAGAGGATCCCCTCTTAGGCTACGTCACAGCCTGAGCATGGACACTTTTTCTTCGAGATCCTGTTTGGTCAAGAAAACATGGTCACCTTTCATATATTTGTTACCAGCCATGGTGGGAAGCTCCATATCAGACTGGCTAGGGTTTAGTCTGACTTCCCACTGCATTAATTTTCTTCTTATATGTTCTTCATTGCTCTCTCTAAAGAGTTTAGAGACAATTTAAACCCACCTTTTTTTATGCATTCCCATTTAAAAGATTGGTTCATCTATCTAGGACAATTTAAAGGATTACTGAGGGTTCCTGTATAAAAAACATCATCTGAAAAAAATCCTCCACTGGCAGGACTGATCCACAGGCCAAGCAGAGGGGAACAACCTGTGGTCGTGCTCCCACAGGCTGCCCCTCTGGGGCAGGTCAGCTGCGCCCACACTACACAGCGGTCTGGATTGGGTCTCCTCTGGGTTTTCCGTGACACTTCTATGGCCCTAAAACCTAACTACCAGTTGTTTAGATTATTGAAGTATGAAATTCCTGAAATGATGGGAGGATTTTTCTGCTACCTACATGAATGGCTGTAACAAACATGTTATTGTGCCAGGCCTGGGCCCTGGCATTAAGTGGAGTGGAAGTTCTCAAAAGGCCCTTGGGAATAATCCTGGAAAACAAGGAATGGTGGAGTAGCTTTGCCTTCCTCTACTTACACCCTGGAGCACAGTATGCCAAGAGTTGCATCTGGGCTTTGCCTCAAGGGGAAATGCACAGTTAATTGCAAAAGAGAAGTAATATAGATACGTGCAGGGTGGAATATCAGAGGACCAATAAGGACTTCAGGGCAAAACAAAAGGCTAAGTTGTTTGGCAAAATGCACCATCTATTATCTGATTCTCATTGAAAAATACGTTGTTAGACACTTCTGAAAAGTTTAACTGCATTTTTCATTTGTTAAAACTTATTTTTAACTGCTGTCCAGAAAATTTGTTGAAAGCACAACTGAAGTCTGACCCAGATTTGGGAATTCAGATTTGAGGTGTCCAGCGTTATCTTCAATGGAATACATATTCTGTCATTCCTGCATGTCAACATTTTGTGTCTGGGTCCACATTTTATTTCTGCATTGAAATAAGAAAATGAATTTTGCTCATCTGCCTTGTATTTATGTGTGTGTATATACATATATACATATATATATATCATAAGAAAAGTATTTAAATGGACTAATGAGAATTAGTTGCACAATGTTTTTTAGCTGTATGTTGCCGAGTACTCAATAAACAATGACAGGCAAGAAGAATGACTAAAATCAACATGCTGTCTACTGGGTTTTCTCTTGGTATTGGAAGTGGAACATTCAGAATCAGTTTTACTGTATCTTCTATCCCTTGATGCCCTGCTAACAACAAAGTCTTTTTTTTTAAAAAAAAAAAACCACCATCACAGCACTATAAATATCCTCTGTTCTAGTTCTGAAGGACATTTCTCAAACAAATGAGGGTGGAATGCACTGCACATAAATCAGAAAAGAGAACATCAAGCATCAAAATGAGGTATTAACTTCTCTGTTAGTGATAAGCAAGGTAACTCTTAAATCAGACATTTACCATTGTTAGCTGTCAGGGTTCAGCTACCTCCACCTTCAAAGCTTGCTTGTTTTGTATCTGAATATCTACAATTTAATGGCAAACAATAAATGGAAGCATGACTCTATTTAGAGGACGAATGATAACATGTTGAGGTCTACAGTAGAGGGTGCTGAAATGAATAGGTCAAAAAAGAGACTATGAAGTTGTAATACTTAAAATTATAGACCTAGAAAAAGTTGATGTAATTTACTTACAAAGCCTTTAAGCTAACACTTTGTTTTAGAAAACATAATCAGATATGCCCAAATTACAGAAAAAAATCTATTAATCACTTCATCTTTCAAGGGAAAACAAGTATTTCATGGCTATAGTATACTACAGAATACATTAGGCTGGTTATCCTTTAATGATTCGTTTTTTCCTCAACATATTGAACAATTCTGTCAAAAAGGCATCTTTTTGTTATTCCCTGAAGGTGTAAGAAACACTTTCCCATACTGAATACAGACCTTAACTGGCAGGATTGCATGGATTGTCATGAATTTACATTTTTCACAATTGCTCATAACTTCAGAGTGTAAAAGGAAGAGCCCTTACTGTTAGAGACAAAAGCTGTATATCAGCTCAAAATATGAGACTCGAGCCTCAAAAAGGGACCATGAGCTATGTAAGTCATGTAAAAATATTAGAAATGCAAGGACAGAGTTGTACTTGTAGTTGCTGGTGGGATTTCATAAAACACTGGGTAAATGGGGTCATGACATTTTGCCATTTTTTACCTGAATTTCTGCCTTTAAAATTAGGTTTCTATAGATAGCTGTCAGTGATCAACTAATTTGCAAGTATGTAGTTGTGTTGAAAACAATATTTTTAGGGTGTTATTCCTTATCTATATTTTTTTTTAGGGAAAGGCAGAAAAACAGGCTCACTTTCTAATGTTACAGAAGGCTCTTAAGCCTAATCAGGAGTGGAAAAAAAATCCATTCTTTCCAGCCCTCAGACATTTATGAAAGCCACCCTTCAATCATTCTGATTTTTCAGTTTAGAAATTAGTCCCTAATACTCTAGAATAAATTAAGCTTTCTGGCAACTGGTTGCTTTTATTATTTCTCTTACACAGACTCCTCGAAGGTAACATAGATTGCAGGGGATCACGTAGCTCATAAAGGGAACAGCTACACCGAAGTTAGTTTCACATGAGTCAGCTTCATGTATCCTCACATTAACTACCTGAAAGACTGAAGGGAGTACATAGCTGGCTGGGAATCTAGTTTCCCTCTTTTGCACAACCCTGTGTGCTGCTCCTCTCGTTCTCAAATCCCACACTCAGTTCTGAAGAGTTGAAAGATTGAAATGCAATAGTAGCAGAGCTTTCATAAGCTAGTTAGGTTCACATTCCTATCTTACTTATGACACCCGGTGCTTTTTATGTCTTTTATGAAGCCTGGGTGTTCTTAAAGACCTTCTGAAGTCAAGAAGATGTCTGTCTTTTTTTTTTTTTTTAGCTCGAATGGCCTGTGGATCATGATGCAAATAACTGCATGAAAAAAAGCCAACAAAACCCCAAGTAAACAAGCAAGCAAGAATCTGTTCATCCTTTGTTCTAAGTTGATGTACATAGTGATATGAAATTCTAAATTTTACACAGCCACACTGGAGAGAAGGAAACACCCGGGCACACTGAATTTGCCAGAGAAAATTGTTATCATTTTCAGCAGCCCACTGAAAGCACTACAGTGAACAAAATAAAACCTCAGATTTTTTTTTTTTTAAGCAGTTTATGTTAGCCATTTTTATTATCTCTAGATAAAACATTTTCAACTTCATATGGAAAGAGAAAAGATAGTAACATTTCTGAGAATAATAGTAATTTTCTCTTAGAATCTTCCAATATAAGGATGCCTAAATTAATTATCACTTTTTCCTAATAACACTGACACTAATATACATATTTTTATTTACCTATACGCATAAGAAAGACATCTAACAGGTTTTTCAGTAGACATTGCCTAATAGTGTTTTACCAGTGATCTTGCTAGCAGTTTATGCTTTAGAAATATTCTATTTTGTACCAGTTCTTAGTATTCCTCCTGAATGGGAAGCCATTACTTTCAAAAATGTCATAAACCCAACTTTTTTTTCTGCTATATAAGGAAACATAAGAAGCTGCCTTGAGAACTTAAGTTCAATGGCTACAGGCTGACTCGTGGTTGTTTCTGTTTATCATAAAGTGTACCTGCATAAACAATGCAGGCTGTGTTTCCAGGCCGTCAGTTCATTTCATGCTGCTCATATGGAAGAATGTGAAAATGAAGCAGTGGGAGAATTTCTTGAGAATTTTTCCTGCATGAGGGAACTCATTAGTGTATAAAACTGGTGGGGCAATGCCACTGTCTCTTACCTGCTTTCTTGACCAGTCATGGCTCTTAGCAGGACCTCTACTGACTGGGGTGAAGAAAAGCAGAATACAAGCTGTGGGCTGAAGAAGAAGAATGGGAAGGTGACATAGCAGCACACGTCTCTACCAAAACTGGTGAATGAGTTGGCAACCTTAAGCATTTTCAGCCCAAAAGGAGTGTGGTTTAAACAATTTCCAGTATCAGACATCCTAGGATCTGGAAGCCTCATATCATCGCTTCACAACAAAGTGGAGGATGAAACGTACAGACATTTAATCGCATCTCTGTTCTTGGCATCTCAAAAAGTAGTTGTTACCATAGCCTAAAAATGTGGTAGGCATCATATCATTCTGTATTTATGAACTACTTAAAATCCTATCTTGTATCTTCATTGAGCTTCCCAGGGAATAAAGTAAAAATGGAAACAGTACATTTGGGGTGAATTTTCCAAAAGTCCTCCAAATCTCCAAGCAATTCTTATTATTTTTGCTATCATTTAATTTTCAATTCAAAACTTAATTGCTTTTAGTTTACTCACTCTTTTGATTGTGTTAGTCTAATTTTCACAGTATTCCAAAAACACAGGGGTGATAGATATTCACCCCAACTCCATTATCATCCTCAAAGGACTGATTAACATTGTGTCTGAACTCCATGAGAAGTCATTAATAAGCTGTGGGCATCAATCTGTTTTCTATTTTTGTAAGCTGTAGAACTGCTGATACAGCTGTTCATATCATGAAAATATTCAAAGCTTGGGAAAGAAAAATCCCACACACAAGCAGGTACCACAGAAAGCTCTAGCAGGACTGTCAGTTTAGGAGATTGCTAATCATTCTTTTTTTAAGGGGGAGGATGGGGAGGGATGTGTTGGGGTTTGTTGGTTGGTTGGTTGGTTGGGGTGTTTTTACTATTTTGACGTATATTTTCTTTCACCTTAGATCCTCACTAACAGCTACAACAACACAAGCAAGAATTGATTAATTAAATGGAAGGACCGGATAAGAACTGACAAGAAGACTGCTTCTTGATAACAATTTGCCAGCAGAGAAATCATAATGCCTGTTCGCAGTTGAGTTTATTGAATAAAGTGGAAAAGAGCATTTGTACTTGAAAGAATTAAGTGCTTCTTAGTAGTTCTGCTGAGTAAATGATGTATTTCTGTTAGGTCCAATACACAGATCTTAAAAAAAGTGAGAGTGGCTGATAGGCTTGTCTAAGAAGATTCAGAATGCCTCCATAATAAAAGTAACTAAATCTTCAGGAAGAGAAAACTTGAAATTGTAAACTCCACCATCAAAGCCCCCTCAAAATGTTATTCATAAAAACAGCCAGTGTTCTACCTCAAGCAAATACGGCTTGAGAGGGCAGTGTACACTAGGAACCCATGTTCTATACAGGGATTGAGAAGGTCCAGCTTGACCAACAGAGAAAGAGGAAGGTAGATGTTTGGGTTTAATTCTGATGGGAGCTTGTTTGCTTCCTTTTGCATCATATAAATTATTGTAACTTTGATTCCTATTCTGAGTGTTGGTAACAAACACACACACACACACACACACACCCCAGACTGACTCTTAGCTCCCATTGTTTTGTGTTATGGGTGGTTGCAAGCTAAAATTGAAGCTCACCATCCCTTTGGCATACCTTCAGTGAGGCAAGTGGGATATTCTGGTGGTTTGAACTCTCTCCAGTTTATGGTTCCAGAGAATCTCTAGGGTAATATTTGTCTTCTCAGCTGCATTGGCCAAAAGCTAGTAAAATAGGGACCTTGGGGGGATAAGAATTTTACAATCATACATGCAAGTGAAAAAAAAACCTCCTGGAAGAGAATAGGGCGGTGGAGAACAAGCCTGCATCCCGAGGTCCCCAGGCAAGCTTGTGAGCCTTGTATAGTGAGTTTGCCATTATTATTGTCACTGAATTACATGACCACAGGGGTACAATCACTCTTATCAAGGGCTTTCTACCACTGTCATTAAAAACAGTGAAAAAATTTGACAAAAAAATTTCAACAGACAGAGGGCAAGGCTGACATCAATTAAAAAAAAAACTTGTCAAACTTACTTGGAAAAGGACCAGAATCGCTACTCTTGCTAAACTTCTTTTCTTTGCCTTCTGGGGAAAAAAAAAAGAACAAAAACCAAAACCACAAAAAACCCACAAACAAACACAGAAACACAGAATTGTTCACTATCATGCATACAAAACATCTTATGTTGTATAAACATTTTGTATTATATAAAATTCTGCAGATTCTAGCTCTTGATGAATGATTATGTCTGGAACCCAGTCTTTCTTATTCCATAATTACGTAATCTCATGTTGCATGCTTAAAAAACCATCTTACTTGATATGCTCCTGACAACTTAATATACCTTGTCAGACCTCAAGAATTCAAAATCATAAGGCAGATCAGCAAAAATCATAAGATGCATTTAAAAATCTTCATAATATTAAAGAATGATTGGAAAGTCTCCATCAGAATTATGTTAGCACTCCTCTTCAGTCATAATACTATCAGTTCAGTTAATTCTGCCTTATAAAATAAGTCTCCTCCTGAACCCACTATAGTTCAATATCCATTTTGCCTATATTAACACAACTAAGATTTTTGCCATTCACAGGAACAAGAACTTAGCTGAAGATGATCTAGATCTCTCAGTGATGCCCATGTGTGGTGCTTTGATAAAGGAAAACATTTTCCTTAGAGAAAATAATTGCTTAATTTTTAATATATCTTTAAATCCCATAAATCAAATATTACCTCATGCTGCATTTATGGGTAAGAGCACACAACTGATGAACTGATGAACACACCATAACCTGAAGTTATCAAGTCAAGGTCAGATTTCTGGAAGATGTTTTTTAGTCAAAGACAACTTACAGAACTTACTTATTACAGGAATAAGTGCATTAAATTTTCCAGTTTTGTTACATAAAGTGTCAGGCTAGATCATCTAATTGTTGCTTCCAGGGTGAAAAACTATGAACGTATTAATATGTTATCTTGAATTGTGACAGATTTAGGTATGTGCTTAAGTGCTTTTCTGTACCCCATTCTAAGTTTTAAAGTATTTTTTGTTGCAAGTGGAAGAATCCTGAGAGAATGGAACACTACTCTGGAAATATAAAAAATAAAAAAGAATCCTTACTAACAATACATTTGGTCTTAACTGAGGCTAGTAAATACCATTTTTAGAAGTAATTCCAAAGACTTTTAATTATGGATTCAGTAGAGAGATGCAAATATTTTCACTATGATTACTTAAAAAGAATATAATGAGCAGTTTGAAGCAGTCTACAAACCTAGAGACTGTGCAGAGCAGGTAATTATATAATTGGGAATATGTCAGCACCTATACTCTAAATCAGAGAAAGGACTTGAAAAGGAAAATCTCTTTCTTTCATTTGAATGTTATGGTTTGAAAAAAAAAGTAGTTAATCACTTTTCCTTGAGAATAGGCGTTGGGTTTCTTCCCCTGTAATTTATACCAAATTGTCTTCTGACATTTAATTTTGTTGTTTAAAATTGTTGCAACTTTGAATATAACATTTTTTGTGCTTTGTGTATTGTAAATTAATTGCTCCTGACAGATGAACAGCTCATCTTGGGAATACAGCAAATTATTGTTAACTTTGTATACTGTTATTTTAGTGCACCCATGAAAACTGGAGGGAACAGATACAAAAGAAAAACCCAAAACAAAACAACAAGCCCCACTCCCCTCTGAACAAATAAAATAATAAGCAGAGCTCAGTTCATCTCAGGAAGGGCCTCCAAGCACTGTCACATCAGATATTGGAGAGCAGAGTACAGTCACCCTTCAGGATAGACTTTTTAAAATTCATTTCAATCGTTGCTTGTAATTGAGTTTAACAGCTGAAAATCCTTCAGTTGACCTCCTGTCTATCTTTGTTTCTTCTAATACAATTGCTCAGAGAGCAAAAAGTCTATTCAAATAATATGCTGTATATTGACAACAATATGTATATTGTATTGGTTTTATATACATATATATGTGTAATATATGTTTGTATTATTGTTAAATATATATAACAACAATAGATATTTGTATATATCCACCATACCCATACCCTTACACACAGAATAAAAAAATGTCAAAGCCATCTGTTTGGGGAATGTTAGAACTGATGCAGGTAAATAATTGCAATTGCTTAAATTGCTTTTTTCCTATACACAGAGAAAATCTCAGAGCCACATGGTACAAACAGATCACATATGGAAACTAATTAAAACCCTGTCAAAGTGAGCCTGTCATCTTCAACTGAAGTGAGTGAGCAAGAAGATGGAACAACACTGCTGTAAAATTTGGCACAATAAGTTGCTTTTATTTGAAAATATCTTGAGAGAATTTAGAAGCTGAAATAGCCTTTTGAAAACACTGTTTTAAAGCAGATATACTTATCACACCCCTATTAGTCTTTCAACACCTTGAGGTTTCTAGCCATAAAATTCCTCCAGCTTGATTGGAATAGTATACTAACATCACAGCTTTATCCAATTTTGACAAAAACTTGTTCTACGAAGGAAAGATATGCAAAGAAGTAAAATATGGATAGCACAAACCAGATGAAAATGCCAGCAGAAATTCTGGCTTTGCTGCCCTTTAAAGGAGGACCTCCTAGAGGGTAAGTCCCACCGGCTCATCAAACCTTTGGCAAAAGTACCAAGAATTACCTAATTGCCTAAAGGTCTAAGAGTCTGCAGCTTGACCTCATGCAAAAAAAGTTTTTCTTGATTTACTTTGGCCAACTCCTAAAAGATATTGGCTTTGCAGCTAGGAAATAATTTCATTTCAGTTTTTTCCCTGTCCTATCAGCATTTCTTTTTGAAATATGATCAGTGTGTTTGACTAAACTAATAGTTAAGCTATGTACTTCTGAGGGAGGCACTTACCATTTTACCACCTATCAAATAGAAAAGGTGAGGAAAAAAGAAGCTTTTGCTATTTGATTTGCAAAAATATGTTCTCAGACAGTATACAAGTTCCACTTTTACATTTCTTGTTGCCTCATTACCTTCCCAGCTAGTAGAACAGGCAAACTTCTTCACTTCTAAGGAAAGACCAGATAAATCTTGACATCTCCCTACTGATGTTTTAATCATCTTCTTGAATACCTTAGATCTGTTCTACTGAAGGTAAAAAAAGATTCTCACCTAGGTTTTCTAACTGCTCTATTTCAGTACTTTGTCCAGCTCCACTTCTCATACCAAAAAATACTCTTTACATGTATCTCCACCATAAAACAGTTTATTAACCTGGAGTTTCTCTTTCACCAGTATTTCTTTCAGGCCCCTGACCAACCTCACCTGTGCCCCCACCCACACCTGTGATCCCAGGAACTCTATTTAAAATCAGCTTGGGGCACTCAATCCCTGCCTGAACTATACCAGAAAAGTGGTTATCTCTAGCTCAGCTATAGCCTGGTTATGGCTCCTGTCAATACTGATCCTGACCTATAGACTGATCTCTTAGCCCTGTACATCATGATGCATCTGTCTGGAAATTGCTGTATTTCATCCTAACCCTGACCTTCAGGCTAACTTAATGGCTTGATCTTGGACCTACTTAATCACTGCAGAACTGCCTTTTGATCAGGACTCTTGGTCGGACCTGACCACAATCTCCAGGTCTGTCCTGCTGCCTTGCTTGGATACTTTGAGATGGGCCCTCACTGGTAAGTCCTCTGGCCTAGGGGTCATGTGCAGCTTCTGTCCCTTAGGGAGCAGCTGGCTCATGGTGCTCCCAACAGCTTTCTTCATCCAGAAATCGTAGTTGCATCCCATACCTACTCCAAAAGAAGATCAATCTTCTCCTTATCTTCTTTGTATAGAAACATACAATATGTTGAGGTATTGCTGTTTTCCCACTTTTCCTCCAGACATTTGGGAAGATTTTTCCTGACTGTATTCTTAGCATGTGTTATAATATATTACAGTCCTGCTTCACATACTGGAGGGCAAGTAAAAGGCGAAGAGGCCTCCATATTTGGTTCTTTGTTTTTATATTAAATCATTTCTTTAGTAAGATCAACATTTATAGCATGTTAGAATTGTGACTAGTTTCAATGCAAACAGATTGACATTTTCTAAGTGTCTTCAAAATACAGCCTTCTTCCTCCTCCCAAGTCACATCCAGGCTGCATCTTTTTAATAACTGAATTCGTCATTATAGCTGCAAAAACATTTAATTGTTGCAGCCTCCAGTAGTTGCTAATACGCAGCCCCCAACAAACATATGTACATGATAGGATATTTGTTAGTATAACTTCTTATACTGAAGTTCTATGAATCTAAATTTCTTCCAATACAAGGATCTTCAGATACATTCTCCACTTCTCTGTCCTTATTATAGCGATAGCAAATGACCTTACTGCAATGCACTCATCCATTGCATCAGTTAGTAACTTGATTTTTTTCATATTATTTCCTATCTAGTTTCTTCTAATTTGTTTGCTTCCTGAGTGCTAGTTCTGCTAGACACCAATTGCTCATGGTAATATGCTGGCCTACAAATAAAATAATCGTGTGTCTCCAGACCAACTGTATTTTTGCTGAGATGTTTTCTAGCGTATGAAATTGTTTGTGCAGCAATACAAAACAGTTAAGCATTGCTTAGTGTGCCCTGTCCTGTCCCTTTGTCTCCAGATTTTGGTATTCTCTCCATTTTTGCTGCTTACTGTTCATTTCCCTGAGTATATATATACATATATATCTCCAGGGAATGACTTGAGCTCAGTGGCACTGATTTATGAGAGTTTTAATTTGGTGTACTATGCCACATATATTTATTTACAACTTTCAAATTATACCTGCCATTTGAGATCATGATTCCCAATGTCCAAATATCCCCAATATGCTCTATCTCCAAATTCAGAAGTTGTGCTAACTTTACCGTTGTTTTATAAGACCATCCCTGGAATACCTTTCATTTCTGCAGCTCAAGACAAATGAACTTCAGGGCTCGGCATGTCTTGCTATCAGCGCCATTGCTGCTGTTGTCACTTCATTTTTTAATATTTCAATAGTGATGGTCCCCAGCACTTTATGGACAAATAAAGTTCGGAGTTCCTCACCTAAAAAGCATTTATGAGATATACTTCTGAATAATTCAGAAAAATCGGTGTTGACAAATATTGTGCATGGAAGCAGTTGTACCATTATAACTTTGATTTCCATTAACTTTCAAAGAAACCTAAACTCAACCCAGCAACAGCCAGAAAAGATGCAGAGGCAAACATACTCAAAGTGAAAAAAATGTACCATGAAACAGTACTCAAGTACTTAGAAATTGATTTTATGAGCAATATGATTTTTTTTACCAGCTTCCCTTGACATTTGTTTTTACTTTAAGATATTCTATTCCTCAATAATTTTCCATCTCCAGTCATGCTGTGTTATTAAAGATGTATTTCAATTACGTATACAGTGGGTATTATGGCATATTCTGGGGTAGTTTGAAAGTGGTTTTGTCACAGTTTGAGAAAATTAATGAACAAGTTAGAGTAGAATTGAAATTCTTTAAGTACATTTATTTTATTTACAAAATGGGGAACAAGTAGGAAGCAATCCTGTGAGAAGAACCAAATAAAGGAATATAGTTTCTCCTGTGATTATGTGGGAGTGAATGAGGTAGCAATGTTAACTTCAATCCAATCAAGGGCCAGAACTCTTATACAAGTTTGGCAAATCATTTAAGTACCATTTGAGAAGGGAGGTTCCTTTCATGTCAATGATGAACAGAGAATGGAAGGTTTTGGTAACTAATATTTGTTTATTGTAGATTCTGTGTGGGTAACTTCTGCATCCTGATTCATCATCCAAAAGGGTTGTCAAGCATTGGAATGGGCTGCCCAGGGAAGTGGTTGAGTCCCCATCCCTGGAGATATTTCAAAAGCATTTAGATGTGGTGCCTAGGAACATGGTTTAGTGGTGGACTTGGCAGTGTTAGGTTAACAGCTGAACTTCATGACCTTAAAGATCTTTTCCAACCTAAACAATTCTATGGTTCACTGACTGAGTAGGAGGAGTTTGGAATTTGGCTTTAGTTTCTAATATTTATTTCTCTTCCTGTAAAATAGCTGCACATGCACTGGTTAGGTATAAGTACATTGTACACTATTTAGGGTAGAAGAAAGTATATTTTACTACATACTATTTACTTATGAATGGTAACTGGAAATCAAATCAATTTGTGCATGTTTAGACTATTTATTGTACATAAGTGAGGTCTGAAAGGTGCTTTTGTGTTTGGAAACTGGCTTCTCTCTTCCCTTTTATCTGTCTTTAACTAAGACATCACATCCATTAATGTTTTAGACACTCTTTATGCTTATAGTGGAAAGTTTATTCAACAACATGAAGGGTACAGTCATTCACTACTGCCAATGGATGTTTAATGTAAACATTTTGAAGATTATTTCTATTAATTAATATATGTATGTTGACTATGCCTAGGAGCTCTGGCCTGGAACAAATCTGATTAGCTGATTTCTGAAGCCTGCACTCAGTCTGGATATCTTCCACTGCAAAGACTGTGCATCCTCCTACCTTGTAAGATTTCTCAGATCCAGACTTAGTTCAGCAGTGGCACTGAAGCAGAACCAGAATAAATCATTGCAGAGTCTATAAGCCAACAGATATCATTAGGCTTGAAGTTACAAGCCTAGACAGATGTCCTGAGACTGTGGTACAGATCCATCTGTAACCAGTCAAAATGAAAAGGAAAAAATCCAGTTGATTCTCTACAATGAATACTGATTGAATCCAAAACTCAGGTAGAAACAGCTAAGGCACTTTGGTCCACTTCTTTTGAGGACCTTTGACATGACTTTATGCAGTGGATCTAGACCTCAGGTTATTAATTTCCATTCAGTACGACCTTTATATTCAGAAATTATGAAGAGGGAGGAGAGGAGATTTTATCCTTTCATTTCATTGTGGCTGCAGTATAGTCAGCTTCAACAGCTGTCAGACTTTTTCCTCCTTGAAAAATCCTACAAGAAATAAAAGCTCAAGTAACTGTATTTCCAGTTCTACCAGTAATGGGAGTACTGGAAGACCTGCCAAGTCTGTACTTTCATGGCATTTTTATTTGGTTGCAGAACAAAGAAGCTCAGAGCATAGATATGCTTATGAGTTGAAATGTAGATTTTGTCCTTCAAATTACAATTTCAATGCCTTTGAATTTCACCCAATCAGCATTCCTGATTTTCAGGCCCTTTCCTTGTAACCTTCCTATGACAGTTTCCTGACATCTCTTGCTGTCATCCACATTCAATCAAGTTACAGAGATAGCGCTTGTAATGTATATTTTAATTTGATTCTTTTGAAAGGTAACTCTTATGCTGACTCTCAGAAGGGACTGGAACATTAGGCAAAGCACAGGAAGGGTTTAAACAAACAATAATTGGAACAGTTAGTGAATTTGAATTTCTATCATTTTTATTTTGTTCTGTTTGATTTGTTGCCCTCATTTACAGAGTCAGACAACATATCCATAAAATTTTATTCTCTATTTCTCAGCTAAGATATTGCTCCATTCACATGTTAAGAAAGCTTCAGAAAGCAGACTTTCATGTCTTCATAGCAAAATGGATAATTTAACTAACACATTTCACTAAATGAATTTATGATGTTTTCTCCTTGTCTTGTTGCTATGAGTGTATCTGTCCAATAATGATGTTTTGCACTCACTGGATCAAGTAAGAAGATTCTAAATTCAATTGCACTGTTATAATATTCATATTGCAATGAAAACATCTAAATTGAAAAGAACTTTTCACAATGAGAACAATCAGCCATTGAAAAAATGTCCCCAGGGAAGTGGCGGATTCCCCAACTTCGGACACTTTTATGATTCCGCTGGACAGGGTGCTGGGCCATCTCATCTAGACCATGCTTTTGCTAAGAAAGCTAAGACCAGATGATCCTTGATGTCCCTTCCACCCTGGTATTCTATGATCCTAAGAATTATTTCTGTTCCCTGACTGGAAGAGAGATCAAACCCCTTCAGCACAAATATCAAAGGTAATTTAACACTGCTTTCCATAGTGTTTATGCCAATAAACTGCATTTCTCCAATGTTTGTGGAAAGCCAATATAAAAAAAAAAAAAAAAAATAGAACTTGACTAAATGGATTAATGACCAAAGAATGTTCCTAAGACATTTTGTATTGTTTACCACATTCTTTTTAATATTAAGAACTGATGTTGATCCTGGAGAAGAACTACAGAGAATCCTACAGTTGGGAAGCAGACCAAGCTAGAAAGAAGTCATTATCTTGCATCTTGTGCCCACAATCTTCAGCTTACATTGCACAGTAACAACTTTAAATAAACTTGAAAAGAAAGAAATTGTTCCTACAAATGGCCCTGGTAAATCATTCTGAAGCTGTAGAACAAACAGACAACAGTTGCATAGAATTTTGTACTTAATAATGTGGTTGTATAGGTATGGCATAACACCTGTATTCTAGTACTGAGCACTGAATTTCTTTACAGGTGTATTTTTTTACGTTTTTTTTCCTTTTGTTGTAATATACATTTTTCAACTAATGTGAAATAAATTACGTTAGGTTGTTGTAACTTCTTTTTAAAAGTTTCTAGGTGGATTATATTTTACTTCAGAATTTGGTCCTATGATCTCATGTGAAAACGAGAATATAGAGTTCATTGAATGAATCATAGATAGGGCTTATTTTGCATGTTGATTGTATTGCTGATTAATTGAAGGATGGAACATATGACACAGGAAGTATTAAACACAATTTCTGATATAATGCTTTAGAACTGACACTCCACTTTTTTGGAAAAATTACTGTTATGAAAACAGCAAGGAAGTGGATACAGAATGAAATGGCTTCAGTGTTTTTTAGACTAACTCATGAGTACAAATTCTTACTGCTGTTACAAATTGTGCTGTTCTGGGGATTTGACCATTAGCTGAAGAATTCAAATCAATGGTTCATAATTTCCCCACAAGGACACGAGATGCATACCCTTATGCCTCATGCAGCTGGAGAGAGTGCAATTCATCTCTTACTTCAAATTGCCTTGCTGCCTCTATTTATAATATTAACAAGTCCCAAGCAGACCAGACAGGATTGTAGAAATTAAATGTAGCTCTGAAGCACTCACGTGGGTGGTTTTTTTTTTTATTTTGCTTTGTTTTCTCCCTTTATCTGAGAGAGTAGACATTTGAAAATATGATGGTATTGCATTAAAAAAAAGGAACAATTTCTGAAGAGAAGTTGTAAGCAGAGCTGATGATCAGCAGAGGTAACTGCTTGGAACAGGGAGCAGACAGAAGCACTGAGAAACTGCTGAGATGATGCAAAAAGAAATGTTCACCTGTGATAAAGAATCAAGAAGGGAGGGAAAACATAATTTAAAAATTACAGTAGAAGTAAAAATTTCTGAGTTACGCAAATACATCCATGACAGACAAAATTCCTAAAAGAGTCGTTCCTGGTTCATATGTTGCTATTTAGGGATACAGTGGCCTCTCTGTACTATCTTGGAGAAAGATATTTCTAAGCTCTACTGTACTGAACTGGAAAGGTGATGATATTGGCAGCACCGACTCATATACACATTACGTATGTGAGTCTATATCTATTTAGTCACTTACACAAGAATTCCCATACACTAGTATAATTGAGTTCTTGCTAGATATTATGCCAATCCATTCATCACAGAAGAAAATTCATATTCTAGCTCATTTTTTAACTAGATACAGAACTTGAAAATATATCAAGTATGGAGATCTGTTCAGAAATCTCAGCAATTGGTCACATTATCTACTTAAAAAAATGCCCTCTGCCATCCAAAATATACTGACTCATCCTGTTCTGAAGATTCTCCCCTTAATCTTCAACTCTCTTTATTGTGTGTTAAATATGTATGCACATAAATGTATGTGTGCGTATGTGTGTACACCCCCCCATGCACATACATACGTTATCTCAGGGTTTCTGCCATTTCCAAGGACTTTGGTTTGAAGAACTACTTGGATGACAGTTATGCTATTTTCATCACATCCCTTATGAAATGTCTATCAGGCTGGATTTTGATGACATCATCTACTTTGTCCTGTGGGCTTTAGCCATAATTTAAATGAAACCTGAGAAAAATTTGTCATCAAATAGTCTGAGAATGAGATAAGTAGTATGCAGCAAGATATCCAATATGAAAGTGGGAAATAAAGGACCTCCCTGTCGGCTCCTGTTCAGAATCTTTACAAGTAGAATGCTATCTGTTTTAACTTAACCTCCTGAAACCTCAATAGTTTCTTTTTGTTTTTTCTTTTTTTTAATAACTGATCTGGGAGAACTGAGTTAATGGCATTTTTGTAATTTGCTCACTATTGTGAGTTTGCTCTAAACCTTATTAGTAAGCAGTTACATGCAGTATTTTCTAAATTTATCATATTTATTATAAGAAAGAACCAGGATGTGTGTTACAGAACAACCAGGGTTCTTGATTTATTGATTAATGAGCAAAGCAGTGCCTCAGATGTTGTATCTCAGAGGTTTGAATTCCATAATTATCAATTCTGGATCATAGGATCACACCTGCTATTTTTGTAAAAACATATGAAGAGAAGAAAATAGAATCCTTTAAAATAATAAAGTTTTGTTCCTTCTCTCTCCAGTAAAGAAAAATAAAAAAAAAAAGGGGGGTGGACAAGAGGGAAATATTCCTTATCAAAATACTGCATTGTAAATCGTGGTAGTTTAATAAGTTGATGAGTGAAAGTTGGCTAGCTTTGCTGCAATTTAACCAAAATACATATTCTACATTCCGATAGAAATGTTTTGAGCTATTGTTGCGGCCTGACACATCCCAGCTTCCCCTGTACCTTTTTTGTCAGTGTAGCTCTTTCCTTTGCCTTGTAGTTTGCTGGTGTTTTGGGGAGAATATGGATTTCTGTCCATATTCCATATCCATTATGAAGTTATTGTTCTTCCAGTCCTAAGTGGCCAATGATACATTCTGCTTTTCTTTGTCAGTTGAAGACTGTTAGCAAGTACACCTCTGGAATGTATTAGGAGATTGAATTGTACACTAGATCTGCAATTAATAGTAAGTGAATGGTGAAATACCCTCATTTCAAATCTTGCATATAATTTGAAGTGTTGATTCCATCAGGGAAGGCAATGTAAATCAATGCATAAGCCTTTATGCACCTTACATATTTTCTCAAGGATCTCTGTTTAGACTACTGAGAAAAGCTAAGGCTTTATTGTTAATGCTGCTAAGTCAATACTTGAATCACAAACTGAAACTGATTTTTTTTCTGACTCATGGATCACTAGAACTGCTAAATTCCAGTTTGGGAATATATTAGCATATGTTATGCCTGCCAAAGTTGTTTCTGGACTTTTAGAGTAAACTATTCTTTTTAAATAAGCTCTTCATATTTCATACTGAATGGGTTTATGAGAAGGTGAGATAGAGGGGCAAGTGGGACAATCATTAAGAAGTCTTTTTAACTCTAAGCATTTTTATCAGCAGTCTGCCTCACCATCTCTAAAATTATGCACCAAAATTGATTACTTAATATCATATAAAGAAACTTAAGACAAAATAGAGAGTACACAAAACTTCCAAGATTAATGTGCTTCCTCTCTATATTATTAAATATTCAGTTTTCTAGGTATAGTAGTAAAACTGAAGCAAAGTATGTAGCCATGGAAAAGTCAACCTGTTAATTTGAGCAGAATTTGGTGTTAGATTTTAAAATACAGAAGGGACCATAATACAGTGTTTTCACCAAAATTAATAATGCTGCTCTCTTCAGAGAGATTTCTTAATCTTCAAAATTTAAGAAATAAGATTAAGGAAAGGTCTTAAGAAGCATCCATCTTCTCTAAAAATTTGTAGATAACAAAACATTGTTGATATTTTTAAGGTTCCCCATGTTTGATGGCTGAAATCTTGGTATATTTGACATCAGTGGGATCAGAATTTCAGCAGTAAGTTATGAGGTTGCTGCAACAATATCTCTAGCACAGAGAGATTTTGGAGTTATCCACGTACCTGTTCCGAACTATTGCCATAAGTTACAAGACTCAAATCAATAAATAATTAGGAGTTAATATATTTGAACATTTATCTGCAATTTAAAAAAAAAATCTTCTACTAGAACTCATTAAGTTTTTACGTACAGCTTTTTAGAACTATAGACTGAAATTAATACAAGAAAATCTTATAATGAGAGAATAGGGTTTGTAACTTTGCAGGTCCTATTGGTTTTGTAGTATTCCTGAGTTTATGCCTATTCAATACTATTGTTAGCACACATAGACAGAATAGGATGTAACAGCCATGCATTATTTAAAAGCCATGCCTTGACAAGTGATGACAGTTGAACATGACAATTTTGGAGATGCTTATTTGTTAAGATTTCACAATAATCACTTTTCAGACTTCTTGCAAAATTCCTGTTAAATAATAGTTTGAGGCAGCTCAGCAACAGTACTTTATTCTATTAAACTAGAAAATTCCTCCCCAAACCATCTGGGCTGGCAGGTGTTCATCATCAGATCTAGGTTGCTATGAGACGAGATTGCTTATGCTAATTAGTCATGTAGCAAGAAACTCCAGTTTTGCTCATTTGAAACAACTTATGTTTGCAAGGGCATATTAGCAGTACTTGTAAAGATCAAGGTGTAAAACTCAAGAATGTGAGAAAAAGCTGCTCAGAGCAAGGCCAGTGGTGGGGTTACTCATATGCATTAAAGCTCTCGGGTTCACCCCTACCTCTATGACTCATGGACAGTTGCTTTATATGAATGATGTGTTAGCATTTACCTCTATGAAATAGATTGAGTCCCAAATCCAGCTCAGTCATTCAGTTTAGCTTACAGAAATTAGGGGTACCTCTCTGCATGGAGCCATTGTAGTGTTGAATTTTTGTCCTGTGAACCTTCCTAATGCTTCCAGGCCCAGGACAGGAGAAGGCAGGAAATACTACTCAGGTTCAAAAACTCCAATTATGATTTTTTTTTATTATTTGTATTATAATAAACCCTAGAAGTTCAAGCTAAGCCAATAGACATGGCTACAGAATTTTCCATACTGGAGCTGGAACAAGCAAAGGATAAAATTTAGACAGTCCAAAATCTGCTTAAATTAAGGCAAATACAGACAGTATACTCTCCAACCCTGGTAACACTCTAAGTAAAGGAAGACTCCAGTTTTGGATTCCAAACTTCCCTACCTTCTGGCTCCCAAACACTCAATCACATATGACCATCTAACCCCTTAGTCAATTTGTAAACAACATCAAAATTCAAAGATAGGTTGGGAGAAGTATACAAGCACCGATCAGGTCTCCGCTTAGGCAAAGACCACTGAAAAGGAGCCAAGTTCATTCTAAAGCACAGTTTTCCAGGATTTCACAGTCATGGTGGTTTCATTCAAGTATGTAACAACTGGAGGAGACAGCATATCTAATAGTTTCACTGAATGGTTTCAAGAGTAACAACTTCTCCCTGTGCCCAGGGTAGCATAAGAATATTTTTTCTTCAGTGCAATATGGGTAAGGATTTCCAAGAGACCAGGACTCAGGGGGGTCTTCAGGCCACTGGGATACAGTCAGCCTTGGGTTTGCTTATTATTATTTTTGCCCCATAAACCTTGCAGGGCTTGCAGAAGTGCCTTTGGCAGGGAAAAGGCAGCTTGTTGCAGTCTCACCTGCACCTGAAGAATACTGTAAGTGAGGGTTTGAATTCTCTCTGACCAATGATGGTGTCCCCATCACCCTTGTCTAATGGCAGTTTCTCTTTTTTTTCAAGTATTCAAAAGCAGGGTATTTTTCTTTTCCAGTTTCCTATGCCTATTCTGAAACGCAGCTAGGAGATTTCTGATGAGCAGCTCTTAATCAACTGTCAAAGCATCAGAGATCACCTTAGACATGTTCTTTGCCCTCTCTTTCTCATTGGCTGGTTGTAGCTGGTCCCTGCCAAGCCTGCAAGAGCACTGAATCGCTCTTTGAAGATCCTGCTGTCTGTTAGAGGACTGAAACTCACATATCTGAGGCCACGCTGTCTCTTAGCCCAAGGTCGTGAAATGAAGTCAGATCCAGAGACAATATCAGATCTCTTGAGGTCATGCATTCCAGGTATGTAATTAGTTCAAATAGCATAACAGAATATTTGTTTTTGTGGCTAGAGGGTTTTTTTTCTGTTTTGTCTCTGTCCTGTTGATTTTTGGTGTACTCAGCACAATGCGTGTGGCATGACTCCAAGAAAGAGACTCCAGGCAGTTGTAGCTTCCCCACTGGCTAATACTTGATCATATCTGTTCTAGGATAAGCATCCATCTGGCTTAATCAGTATATAGGGGCTCAGATTCTATTTTCTTTTCTCTTGATGGCACACAGCCACTTTGACAATAAAGCATTAAAAAAAGAAATAAATTAAAGAAGTTTACTGTATTTAAGGTGACACACCAGCTTATGATGAACACAGAAATGCATTAGACTTTTAATTCATGGTGATCATAGAATCATTTTATTGGAAAAGACCTTTGAGATCATCATGTCCAACTGTACCTGTCTACTACTAAACCATGTCTCTAAGCACCTTGCCTACCCATCTTTTAAATACCTCCAGGGATGGGGAGTCCACCACTTCCCTGGGCAGCCCATTCCAATGCTTGACAACCTTTTTGGTGAAGACATTTTTCCTAATGTCCAATCTAAAACTCCCCTGGTACAACTTGAGGCCATTTCCTCTTGACCTATCTCCCAATGCTTGGGAGAAGAGACCGACCCCTACCTCACTACACCCTCCTTTCAGGTAGTTGCAGAGAGCGATAAGGTCTCCCCTCAGCCTCCTTTTCTCCAGGCTGAACAACCCCAGTTCCCTCAGCCGCTCCTCCACGGACTTGAG
>NW_009260788.1:439489-450752 GCF_000687185.1 Egretta garzetta
CAGCCTCCTGTCAGGCAGTTGTAGAGGGCGATAAGGTCTCCCCTCAGCCTCCTCTTCTCCAGGCTAAACAACCCCAGCTCCTCAGCTGTTCCTCATAAGCCTTGTGCTTCAGACCCTCACCAGCTTTGTTGCTTTCCTCTGGACACGTTCCAGCAACACAATATCTTTCCTGTAGTGAGTGGCCCAAAACTGAAACCAGTATTCAAGGTACAGCCTCACCAATGTTGAGTAGAGGGGAAGGATGACTTCCCTACTTCTGCTGGCCACACTATTCCTGATACAAGCCAGGATGCTGTTGGCCTTCTTGTACAACTGTGTACCCTGATGGCTGTCAACCAGTACCCGCAGATTCCTCCCTGCCAAGCAACTTTCCAACCACTCTTCCCCAAGCCTATGGCGTTGCATGGGGTTGTTGTGACCCAAGTGCAGGACCCAGCACTTGGCCTTGTCAAAGCTCATACAATTGGTCTTAGCCCATCAATCCAGCCTATCCAGGTCCCTCTGCAGAGCCTTCCTACCCTCCTATCTTCCTACCCTTCCCAATCCTGCCCAATTTGGTGTCGTCTGCAAACTTACTGAGGGTGCACTCGATCATTGATAAAACAGAACTGACCCCTGTACTGATCCCTGAAGAACTTTTAACTGGCCACCAACTACCAACTGGATTTAACTCCATTCACAACTCTTTGGGCCCCGACATGCAGCCAGTTTTTTACCCAGAGAAGTATATGCCTGTCCAAGCCATGAGCAGCCAGTTTCTCCAGGAGAATGCTGTGGGAAACAGTGTCAAAGGCTTTACTAAAGTTTACACAGACAGCATCCACAGCCTTTCCCTCATCCACAAGTGGGTCACCTTGTCATAGAAGATCAGCTTAGTCAAGCAGGACCTGCCTTTCATAAACCCATGCTGACTGGGCCTGATCACCTGCTTGTTCTGGACATGCCACTTGATGCACCAAGGTCAGACTGACAGGCCTGTAGTTCCCCAAATCCTCCTTCTGGCCCTTCTTGTAAATGGGCATCACATTTGCTAACTTCCAGTCAACTGGGACCTCCCCGGTTAGCCAAGACTGCTGATAAAGGATTGAAAGTGGCTTGGTGAGCACTTCCAGATACCATCTGGCCCCATAGACTTGTGTGTGTCTAAGTGGCAGCAGATTGCTAACCATTTCCCCTTGGGTTACACGGACTTCATCCTTGTCTTCCAGCTCAGCAGGCTGGGTACCTGGAGAACAACTGGTCTTGCCATTAAAGACTGAGATAAAGAAGGCATTAAGTACCTCAGCCTTTTCTCTGTGCTTTGTTGCTACGTTTCCCTGCATATCCAATAATTCTTCTTAGTCCTCCTTTTGTTGCTAATGTATTTATACAAACATCTTTTATTGTCTTTTACAACAATAGCCAGATTAAGTTCTAGTTTGGCTTTGGTCCTTCTAAATTTCTCCCTGCATAACCTCATGACAGCAGATTGCTAACCATTTCCCCTTGGGTTACACGGACTTCATCCTTGTCTTCCAGCTCAGCAGGCTGGGTACCTGGAGAACAACTGGTCTTGCCATTAAAGACTGAGATAAAGAAGGCATTAAGTACCTCAGCCTTTTCTCTGTGCTTTGTTGCTACGTTTCCCTGCATATCCAATAATTCTTCTTAGTCCTCCTTTTGTTGCTAATGTATTTATACAAACATCTTTTATTGTCTTTTACAACAATAGCCAGATTAAGTTCTAGTTTGGCTTTGGTCCTTCTAAATTTCTCCCTGCATAACCTCATGACATCCTTGTAGGCCTCCTGAGTTGCCTGCCCCTTCTTTCAAAAGTCATAAACTCTCCTTTTTTCCCTGAGTTCCAGCCAAAGCTCTGTTTTCAGCCAGGCTGGTCTTCTTCCCCACTGGCTCATCTTTTGGCACATGGGGATGGCCTGTTCCTGCACCTTTAAGATCTTCTTGAAGAATGTCCAGCCTTCCTGGATTCCTTTGCCCTGCAGGACTTCCTCCCAAGGGACTCTGTCAAGCAGGCTCCTAAACAGGCCAAAGTCTGCCCTCCAGAAGTTCCAGGTAGCAGTTCTGCTGACCCCCCCTCATTACTTCTCCAAGAATCGGCAACTCTATCATTTTGTGATTGCTATGCCCAAGACGGCCACCAGCCATCACATCAACCACCAGTCCTTCTCTGTTCACAAACAGGTCCAGTGGGGCACCTTCCCTAGTTGGGTCACTCACCAACCGTGTCAGGAAGTTTTCTTCCACACACTCCAGGACCCTCCTAAACTGTTTCCTCTCTGCTGTATTGTACTTCCAGCAGACATCTGGTAAATTGAAGTCCCCCACAAGAACAAGGGCTAGCAAACGTGGGACTTCTGCCAGCTGATGGGAGAGCAGATGAAGCAGTGTAAAGTGTTCCATTCAATTGTTGAATGGAATCATTTGGCTGGAATCATTAAAGTCTTATTCAGTCATGCAGTGAGCAAACTGAGAAACCTGCTGATTCAAGGAAAGTTTGATTATTTTATAGGCATCATTCTTCAGCCAGTTAAGGAGAAGCAAAGTTGGGTGCTGTCTTGATGTCGGGGGCAGGAAAACAGACATTTAATTTTCCGGTAGCACAAACTTATAAATTGAGATGGGAAAAAGAAATTAAAATAAACCAAATTTATCCTAATATGTTTTGATGAATCAAGTACCCAATTCTTCTGTTTTCAAGGTTAGTGAAATGTAATAAACTGTCAGGATTTTGTGAGATTTACATAAATTATTGATGAGTACCTTCTTATTTTAATTCACCTCTGTTTGTGAGTTTAATAGTTGTCCCCATGACATTTATGCCATGTGCTTTTGCGGTTATTTTGTTTGCAAGAATATCTAAGGAAGAGATTTTATCTGCAATTTGTACATGTCACAATACAAGCACTGTTTTTGTCACTGTATACCTGCCTTGGGTGGTCTGAAATGTATGCATTAAAGCAAGAGGAAGAAGTTAGTTTTCCAAGCCACCGAACAACCAATTAAAATGAGTAAGAAGGAGGAGCAATATGAGGAGTATCCTCTGCACACAAGGGTCCTTTGCTGGAGAGCATCTGTTCTTCGTCAAACAAAGAGTCCACTGTGTAGCTGGATAATAAGACAAGTTGAACGATTAGACATTGCACACCATTGCACTCTGTATAACTGCACTTCTGCAGACACAAGGTAATGGGTTGTGGGCTTCCTGACTAATCTGCCTAGGCAAGGAGCTGATGGGAAGGAGAAATAGCGCACACAGTTCTTTGTTCAGGGAGAAGTGCGGAACCAGGAAGAAAGGAGGAAAGGGAGTCATAGAAACAGAATAACACCACTTCTTCTGACTTGTGTAACACCCTTCCAACAATATAAAGGCTGTGGTATACTTTAACATACTGTCCTACTGTGTTCTCATTAGCATCTCACCTGCTGCAGTGCAGGTCACTTAATTCCCAAACAGTAATTTAGAAACCAATGTTTCTAACTTTTTAACAAAGTTTTTAAGTTAAGATGACAACTCTTACAATGTATTTTCAGAGACCTGTGAATATACATCATTGCAAGCACAGAAAGACAAAGAAATACTGTCTTTTCTATTGTCCCTTTAGGTGTCTTTAGACAAACATCCTTTCTATCTGCTAAATCAAATTTGGATGTGGCCATGAAGTTGAGATTCTATGTATGTCCAAAAATAACCTGTCCAGACAGCTGATAGAAAAGGAACTAAAAGGAAAGCTCGATTCTGTAATAAAGAATATATAACCTGTGGCTTTTATTCAATCTATACTGCCACTTAACATAGACCAAAGTAGCGTGTGCACACACACACATGCAAACCCATGCAAAAGTAGGAAGAAAGAGCAGGTGCTGCAGTAATCACAGCCACAAGGATGAAGGTGCTGTGGTGGGTGTTGCAAAGCTTCAGCTGGGCATAGAAAGCTGATTTTGCATAACTAAGAGCCTGATGAAAAGAGAAGAGGAGGAGAGAAAAAAAAAGTTCTGACCTAAAAGAATAATTTTTTTTAATTATCAAACAAACAAAAAAACCAAACAGAACAAGAATATGAGAAATAACACAGAATCTGGACTCTTCTCTGACAAGAGATAACATCAGCTCAATCTCAACCACAGCTTTACTTATTTTCAGTATAGAAGCTTAGGAAATATTGTGTCCTGTAGTCTTTGGTATTGAAGTCACACATGGTGTGTCACCCTGCTTGCACTTTTGCGTCAGTCACACAGTAAATTAGAATAGTTTTTCACTCTTCTTCCATTGCCCATGTGCTTAATATGCCTACTGCTACATGAGCAGACTAGAAGTCAGTCAGCTAGTATGACTGCTAAGAGATGATTTTTCCCACAGCTGGTGGTCCTGGCTGACGTGGGTCACAACCCCCCTTCCTCGGAGAAGAGGTAATGGTGTGCCCACATGCCATTCCCCGCTATAATGGCTGCAATGGACACAGTCAACGGCAAGGCTGAGGAAGCTGCCTCACCACCACCCCCCCCAGAAGTGGCAGCAGCGTGATGTGCCCAGTAAAGGGGGAGCACCTTAACCCACCTCAAGGCACTGGGGACAGAAGTTGCCCTGGGGCTGTAAATGCAGAGCTGCCACGATACCGAGCTGTGCTTTGCCTCCTGATTCCTGGAACAGACCTGAGCCTCCTGTGCCATTCAGAGCAGCCGAGATCCTTTGGTGGCTGAGCATAAACAGAGCTGCTGCCCCTACATTGTAACTGAGCAGGGTAACAGCCACACATTTCCAGCAACACTTGAAAATTTCCATGCCAGTGGAAATTTCTCTTGGACCTTTTTTGCTGTCCTATGACCCCCGCTATGATTCTTCAATGATGCAGAAGGCTTGAGTCACAAATCTGGCCCAAACCATGCTGCTGTATATAAATAACATTGCTCTGAATACTTTGTCTCAAAGGATGCTGACAGAATTTTAAAATATTCTTCCACAGAAAAAAAAATGGCCTTAGCCATATATGAAGTCCTATAAAAGCACTTCCCTTAAATTAATTGCTAATTGGAAAGTATTTAATGCTTATGGTTCACAACTTAGGACATTTGCTTATTTTTTTAAATTTTAAATAAATTAACGAAATTCTGTTGCTAAGCTAATTAGGCAACCGCCTGTCATTACTATGCTGCTTCAGCTTCTTGCCAGCTTGGATTTTTACAAGTAAAATGAGCATGATGATCCCAGCTTACTTTCTAGCAACCTGATACACTGAACCCTTATATCTGGCATACCTCAGCAATTAGTAAAATGTCCAAATGTAATGGGTTTGCTGGTACAGTATCTGAGCTCCACCTCTGGTAACTCATGTAATTAACTAAACAGAATAAACCAAGCATGCTTTGTAGAAGCAGAAGCTTATTGACAGCAAGACATATGAAAACTTGAACCCTGCTTTGTTTCAGCTGTACTTTCTTTCCCAACAACATTTTTTCTCTTTCCATGAATAATAAGGTAAAAAAGAGTAAGTAACAGTTTGAACAGAGGATTATTGTGTATGTGTAGAAGACGGGCTATAGACTGGTAAGGATTTCACCATCAATCTGTACAATGCAAAAGGGCAAATTTGGAAGTGTTCAACATCAGGTTAGATGCAGCTTTGAGCAATCTGATCTAGTGGAAGTTCATAGAATTGTTTAGGTTGAAAGAGACCTTTAAGATCATCAAGTCCAACCATTAACTTAACACTGTCATCCCACCACTAAACCATGTCCCTAAGCACCTCGTCCTCCTGGCTTTTAATACCTCCAGGGATGGGGACTCAACCACTTCCCTGGGCAGCCCGTTCCAATGTTTAACAACCCTTTCTGTGAAAAAATTTTTCCTAGTGTCCAACCTAAACCTGCCCTGGTGCAACTTGAGGCCATTTCCCCTCGTCCTATTGCCTGTTACCTGGGAGAAGCGACCAACACCCACCTCACTACAACCTCCTTTTAGATGTCCCTGCACATGGCAGGGAGGTTGGGATAGATGATCTCTAAAGGTCCCTGCCAACCCAAACCTTTCTATGATTTTACATTAAAGGGCTTGATCATTAGGATGCACGCATAAAATCATTTACTCTACCACTTACGCACTTGCCTAAGTTTGTCCCAAAGTATGCTGTTCCTTAGCTGGTCAGCTGTGAAATAGAGATAATAGCATCTCTGTGAGAATAAATACATTTGGAGAGCAGGGCAACAGGGTAAAATAGGTAGAGCAATGCTGACACCTAAACCAAACTTCTGATCCTTTCCATGACACAAAGAAATAACTAAATTCTACAGCAAAGTGGGCATGAGATAATGCTCTCTCAAAATTCCCCTTTTTCAGCTTGCATCAGATTTATTTTTTCATCTTTGAACTCATTGCAATAATAAAGCACCTGAGAAAATAAATAAATAAATAGCGCAATGCCTCTGCCCCTCAACCAAAAAAAGCATTGCTGTTTTTTTCTTCAGATGAAAGAAAGACTGAAAAAAAAAACAAACCAGGAGTATACTACGGGTTGAGTAATAAGAAATCCTTCCACAATAAGTACACTTTGCAAGACTCAAAGCAAGATAACAGGATAAGAAGCCCTCTACAAAGTGATAATGGATACATTGTTCATGATAATACCAGCAATAAACAGCAGGTTGCATTTTACAATAATGTATCTTCTTGTACAGATGATAGTGTTAAAACTCCTCTGTGCTCTTTTTTTCTTGCTATGAAAAATGAATAGTAAACATTAACGAGTGCTTCTGTCTGGTGTCTTGATTCTCTGTTTGAAAGATGCCACTTTTAGGTAAAGAAAGCTTCAAAAGCCTGCCATTGTCAAATGAAATAAAATCAGTATGAGTTCAGGCATTTGTACTTGGAACCCTTGTTGGATCTATAGCAGCATTAGCACACGCACACACACAAAAAACCCTAAAAAAGCAAAAAACACACACACACCAAAAGAACCAAAAAAACCCAAACAAAACCCCAACAAACCCAGACAAAGTTTACTATATTATTTCATTCATTTTCTGGTTTGGATGCAATTCTGGTCTGAAGTGCACCAGTCAAACCTCCTTACTGTGTAAAATTTATCATGCCTGATCCCCTGTAGAAAGGCAAAGAAAAATATATATCAGAATTCACTATTATTACCCACTCTTTTAAAAAAAAGCAGTGAGAAGCCAAGTAGCTGGAGATGGTAGGTGGAGCCATGATCTGCATCCAGGCTCAGCGCCCAGATGAGGGCAAGCCCAAGGCAAACCACAGATGTGCGAGGAGTTTGTGCTGATGCCATAGCTGTAAAAAACTGCCTTAACATCAGAACTGAAGAGCCTTGGCACTGGGATGGAGAAATGGACCAAAAAGCTGCAGATGGTGTTCTTTCAGTAACTGAGGTAATTTGCTAACCCAAGAGTGGAAAGAAATGGAATATTACAGAAGCTTGTGGAGGTATCTTAAGTTTCTCACAGCTGGAAAATGACTGATAGTGCAATGACCCAATGGAAACTTAAATGTACTATTTCCAAGAATTTTTAACACCCGTTTTCCTGTTACCTTCTGGCCCACATGGAACTGGTCCCCTACCTGCAGTGTGCAAAGGAGTCAAAACAGAAAAATCAGAAGCATCAGCCAAATAAACAACAAATGTCAAGATGAGTTGGGGAGAAGAAAATCTAAACTCTGGCCCTCAAGGGGCAAACCCACACAGAATTTGGCAAGCAATCAGTAAAACCCCTTCCCGTGCTGCCTGTGCCATGGAGAGGGGCATGAATCTCAATATTTTCATACATTAGTAGTTCACTCCGTTTCCTAGTAGTTCACCAGAAGCAACCCTCATGAGTTGCTCAGATGGTGATGAATGAGGTTCTAAATCTTTTATTTTCATCCCTACGCGATACAGAGAGCCTCTCTCTCTCTAAAAGAAAACCCTCAGAGCCAGCCATGGACAATTGTTACAGGACCTGACTCCTAGCCCTGGCCCTGATTTATTTCATGAGAGAAAATAAACTCTTATTCCAACATCCTTTTCATAGATTTTTATCTTTCTTTTTTTTTTTTTTTTTTAAAGTTAACTAAAACCATACCTAGTTATTTAGGATAGACTTAATTTTATCAGAGAGAAAATTTAATGATGAATTAATAGAAAAGGTAATAAAAATAAATTGCTTTTTATTTATAGCACTCCCAGTACCTGGATATGGTTGGGTAAGCTCCCTCATCCACCAGTTTATTGTGGTATTATTTTTATTTAGTGTGATTTATTTTGTGTTCATTAAATGTTAATGATGGGAACTCTTCTCATAACTCTGTCTCCAAATATTAGTCAGGTTTGGATCTGTAGGCATTAAAAATTTAAGACAAGAAAATTTGGTTGTTTACAAATGTTTGAATCTGTGAGATCACCTCAAAAGGTGATTTTTCCTCATTTTGGTGCCAAATAGAAAAGAATACTTTAATTTCTTTCTAGGTCTTTAGCTTAAGTTTTGCTATGGAATGCAACACCAATGAAATTAATAGCTATGAAATTTCAGAAGCTTTTGAGGAGGAAAGAAAAAACTATCAGTAAAATATGACTACATAATAATATCTTAATTATTGTGAGGGAGTCCACAAACAAACAAACAAAAAAACCAACAACAAAAACTTGATAAATACAACAGAGTTTGTGTTTTATTCTAGTTAATGTAATTTTCAGGAGACATCTCTTAGTAGTTGCACTCTCTCTGTCCCTGGGTAAGGTTTAAAAAGAGAAACCAACTTCAGTACAGTATATTGCATGAACATGAACTGTCATTCTTACCTTTAGAAGCCATTCTCTTGTGTTGTAGATGTTCTCTTGATGCAAAGTCTCCAGAGAGATTCATTAGCAATTGAATGTGATCAGTGATGAGTTTTAGCCTTACTCTGACTCACTTCCTGGGTAGACATCAGTATTACAACTTGCTGTGGAAATGAACAAGGAAACCTTATGACCCCATTTTCTTTTATCTTTCTTTTCCCCTTCTACATTTTCACTTGGAAATGCCTAGAAAAAGTGACCATAACTATGGACACTCAGATATATCCTTGGCTAATCTAAACAGAATGTTATCTGCATTTTTATGTTCAGATTCAGTGAGACTCTTAAAAGGTTAGCAGAAACATGCATGGGTTTTATTATTTCGTAGTAAAGAAACATTTTAAATATAGGAAAAATAATGCATTTATTATGCAAACATGCACATCTTTTTTAAAAAAGGTATTATCAACACCCAAAGGTAAATCTGAGTTTTGGATTAGTAACTCATTTTCAGGAGCAATTTAAAGTCATAAATATGGCAGTCAAAGGTTATACCTCTATGGGCCCACGAAACATTTGATCTACTTGCAAGAGAACTCCATATCAAAATGTACTCATTTCACACCACTCTAAGGTACAGTGTATTAAATAAATAAATAATCCCACAAAGTCCTTGGGAGAGAAAAATCTGTTACAAATATGTAATCTTCATTCTTATTGTTTCAAACTTACTTATTGGTGACACAGTCATGTATAAATGTGATTTGATCAAAATCAAATTGGTTTTTTGTAATTGTATAAAACAGATTATATGTAAGGAAACTTTCTAATGAACTTGCCAGTAAAACTTCATAAAAGAAACCAGATTTCCATCACAAGCATATAAGTACTTCAAATGTCCCCAGTATAGAGCAAGCCTTCTTCTCTCATTTTAAAAGTCATCAGAAGTGTCATCCCAAAGGCAGGAGAAGATTGAAAAATTTTCTTGATAGCAAGCATGTAGAATACACTGCCTTGCATTAAAAAATTGCAAATGTTTCCTATTATATAAAATGCAATTTCCTTCTCCAACTCCTAGGAGGTTTCGGACATGATTCCATCCCTATAAATTTTACAGACATGTCAAGCTACTATTTCTCAATAAAATAACTTTGCTTATTTGACTTCTGTGCCATGACTGTCAGGAACTTTTATCTTTGGTGTAGTCTGTATCTCTTAAAATTCCACAACAAGGCGTTAAGCCACACTTAATCACATCTAATCAAGAAACTATTAGTTTTTAATGAAGTAAGGCTGCAGAAAAATAAAGTTGTATCATTTTACTACCATAACTTACAATGTCAGTGGATCTAGTACTCATGGAAATAAAATTGAATTTCAGCAAGTTTGGTAATGCATATTGCCACACAGTGCAAGCACTGCTGAAAGTAACCACAGGACTCTGCCATGGGAACTGGGGTATGATTCATCTTTGGGACACATAGCAAAATGTTAACAGTCACAAATGTCTTTTCAGGGTCTTTTGCTGTAGCTGTGAGGAATGATTAAGTTGGAAACAGTAATCTCTCCAATTTCATTTGTAAACAAAGACAGCATGTGAACAAAGGCTTTCAGAGATTAAATAAGATGTATTGACTGACAGTGTCATTAGTCCCTAGCATTGCACATGTCTGGATTTGGATAATATATTTCTGCTTAGAAAAATGAAGAGTTTTATAGGAAAAATATGTAAATCAGTGGAGTTAGAGCACTGTTGCATCATTCAGCCACTGGCAAATTGATTCAAGAAAGCTTGACTTTCATAGCTCTGTGTGACAACAGGAGAGTCTTCTTGACCTCTGTGGGACTTTTCCTGTCACAAATTTTGTGACAATATTATCACACATAAAATTCTGTACTGAGGAGTGTGTGCATCTAATGCTGTCCATCCTTATCATGAAGTGTCCCCTGTTGGGTAACATGACAAAAGCTGCTCCCCCACACAGACAAGGGAATGCAGAGGAACACCACAATTGGGACAATCCTAGTACCACCCTGCCCAGTTCCTTCAAGTGCCCCACAGGATCCGTCAGATCATGAGAGATGGCCACAAAGGAGCACAGAGATGTAATGACAGGGGGAACCCCAATGCCCCAGGAGAACCAGAGCAGCCACAGGTCCATGTGCCAGGGGACACCCAGCACCAGGAGTCAGCAAGGAGGGTCTCTGGGTCACCCCTCAGACTGGAGGCACCACGCAGGGATACAGGCCTTCTTGTGGGGTGCAGGGAAGAGCATTTCAGGACTGCACAGGACTTCCTGTGCAATGTTTAGGGGAAGTAATGAAGGTGGGGAAAGGGAAGGATCACAGGGGTTTGGGGAAGTACAAGTGTGGCTAGACAGAGGGAGAAGGGGAGAAAAGGTGCAAACAGGTGCTGGGATGGATGCCTGTCTGGCCATGCCTGCACCTGACCAGCGCAGCCAGTCCCAACTTCTGACTAAAATCCATGTCCCGGGCTT
>NW_009260788.1:450859-481532 GCF_000687185.1 Egretta garzetta
GCATGTGCACATGGTTGGCGTGTGAAACCCCAAGCATGGGTGGGGGCTCAGGCAGGAGATGTGCACCACTGCCCTGGGCAAGCACTGTACAGGCGTGAAGCTGTTGCCAGGGTGGGTATGAAGTTGTTGCTGAGGGCAGTCTGCACAAGCATGTGCCTTAGGCACGCAGCCTATAAAAGGCCGCTGTCTTAGACCCCGTGTGTGATCACCAACCCCACGGGACCTCACCAAAGACCCTGGCGCAATCACCGACCTCGTGGGAGACAACTGAAGACTGTGCGATTACTGAGAACGCTGTGAGGCCACTGAAGACCCTGCATAACACTGACCCCATATATATGATCACCCACCACCGAAGAAGCACAGACCCCTGCGACATCACAGATCCATGGTGGTGACTGTCTGCGCTCTTCTATTTGGACCTCTCGCTTGATTTCCTATTTTTCCTTCCTTCCTTTCCTATTGGTCCTTTCTCTCTTTCCCCCGAACAGCTAATAAACAGGTGTACTAATGACATCTGAACTCATCTGCATCTTAATCTCATGCAAAGGGATCGAACCTGAAATGAGAGGTTGGTCCAGCCAGCCCTGGCCTCCCAGACTCACCTGAGGTCGGCTAGAAAGCAAGGGGGCCTTCCTCTCATCCAAACAAAATTGGATCCTAACAGGTGGTCTGCTGTCAGTGTGTGACTCTGGCCAGAAGCAAGCTGGACCAGCTGTCAGGTGGGACATTTGTCCTGGGGACTGGGGGAGAATGTCTGGGAGTTTGGGCACATGGATGCATAAGCTACTAGGTGAGAATGTGCTGGTGGCAGTGCAGGAGGCATCTAGGGACAGCGAGGATCCAGGCCCAGCTACTGGACAGGCTGAATGTCTGGGCCGATGACAGGGAGATGTGCAGTGTGTGACTCACTAGAGAAGAAACAGCTCACCGAGCACCACTGACCCTGTGTATGTGACTCACATTTTTGGTATATGCTTTTGACTCATCTATGGTAATATTGCTCAGTTAGATAGAAATTACCAGAATAGGCAATTTCACATTTCATATTTGAATCTATGTGACAAAATTATAAATGCTGATTAATGCTGTCTTGCTGTATTTCCTTTTATAAAATGATTTCCAACTTTTTATGAAGGTTTATGAGATAATGGAGAAACTCTTGAAGTAGATTGAGCCTATCTAGGAAGGACTGGATTCAGATAAACAAAACAGAGTTCGGTTTATGATTGGCTTCCAACACTTAAAATTTTAAAAGTTTCTAGGGAACTGGGAAGTAAAGTGTGGTGGAGAAGTGACAGATCAGTATGACATGTCACCTTACTGCTGAGGGGACCAGACCTATTCATCCTGGAGAAGAGGAGGTTTTGAGGGGACCTAGCAGCACCTAGACTCCTCTCTGAGAAGGAGTTTAGAAAGTCTACTCTGAACCTTGTGACTCAGAGGGAGGGTCTTCCTTGTTCTCTGCATCCACAGTCTCTCAGTAACTCAAGTGTAACTTCATTTTTCTTTGTGTACTTGTGTCCATGCAGTAATAGAGTGAACCTTGCCATCTTCGAATCTGTAACTAGGTTGCTGTTTTGATTAGTTTTGTTGAATCATTTTGTTAATTGACTGATGATTGAGTGCAGTTAAAATATCACAATCCGATCTGGTGATTTGCCGTAAAGGCACAAATAAATTCTAAACTACTACTAAATCAAACTGCGTAAAGTCACTCATTTGTGACATGAGGACAGGTGGGCAATAAAGCCAGTGGCCCAAGCAGGCTGTGAGGTCTCTGGCCTGACTGGATAAGACCCTGAGGAACCCAGTCTTACCCAGAGCTGATGACCAGGGTGCCACAAAACCAGTGGCTCCTGTGGGCTGGGATGGATGGGGGCTGCCCATGGGGCTGCCAGGGCATGGTCCCCACAGCCAGGGCCTGTCCCACCACCCCTGCCAGGAGCAGGCAGTTGGTAGAAGATGGGGAAGCCCCATCCCTGGACATTTGGCACCTCCCTGGGGATGGGGTTGGGCTGATAATGTGCTGGGAAGTGGGTTCACAGGTGGGCCCAGCAGGGCAGGGCCTTGGGGAGCTGGAGACCAGACCTTCCGTGGCATTGGTGGGGCACGAACTAACAGCTCCAGGGGGCTGCAGTGGTGTCCTGGTCCATGTTCACAATGGGGAGGAGCTCCAGGGTCTGGGTAGGGGCAGTCAGGGCTGTGGGTGTCCTCAGGGCCTGGACACCAACCCTGCTTTGAGTGGGAGATTGGACTACCAACCTTTCAATATGAATTATTATATGACCTGATGACCTTGAGAACGGCAGCATAAATTCTATTTTTCCTAAAAGGAAGTGCAAACAAACAAAAAAGAAAAAAAAATATTTAAAGACTGAACTTTGTAACTTTTAATAATCAAAGAACAGGCTCAGCAAATGGAGTCACTTCAATCTGGGTATATTGACCATAATCTGTTTGAAAGGCAGTAACACAAATGGCAAAACACTATACTGTCACTGCACAAAATGCATAGGAATAAAAAACCAGACCTAGTAGTGAAGAAGCAGTGCTGCCACTTAGAGAGCTTAGTCAAATATAATGAACACATTATAATCGTATTATATTTCTATTAAAACCTGGCATGGAGTACATTTCCAAAGATAAGTGGGAAATATAATATTAAGGATTAGCCAAGTGATTGTGCATCTGGCAAGCTTAAAGTACAAAATTCCTAATAATAATTGGAAGATGTAGTTATTCATATGGATAAATAACAAAATTTAGTTCAGCAATAAAATTTTAGACAGCTGCTTGAACCAATTAATCACAAAGCCTGAATCTATACACAAACTGCTTGTAAACTAGTTTATAACCATATAGTGAGCACAGTTTACAAAATTCAGTGAACTGCATAAAACTGAAAAACAAACAAAAATATCTACTGTGTTACTGATTAACTTCTAGGAAACTAATTATGGGCAAATGAGGAAGAGTTTCAAAGGAGCATCAAAACTAGTAAAGTGTTTGTGTGCAACACTGAGAATGTTTAATGACACCAAACCCTCCAAGAATAATTTAAACTATCTTTAACAAGACCACAAACAAAGGCAGCATGTGTAAAAAGAAGTGTAAATGAGGATCCTAAAACTGAAATGACTGTCTACAAAAACTGGAATTTCTGTCTAGAACTATAAAAGTACACAGATTATAAAAAGTTAAATGAAAAAAACAGTACAGTAATCTAAAAGGTTATTTGTGAACAATTTAGTAATGATATCAGAAGCAAGTAAAAATTTTTTAAAAGACATTAGAAGAACCTCACAACAGAGACTGAAGAAACAATAGATGATCAAGATACAGTACTCAGGAAAACAAAGGTTGTTTACAGAAAATGAGGAAAAACCAGAAAGGTATATAATATATTTTGCACCACTGTTTTTTATGAAGACATTCAAAAATTTTCCTTCATGGAATATGTTTTTATGTGGTGAGTGGAAGATCTGTTTCAAATTGTAATATGTATCATTTAGAAAGAAATCAGTATCATTAATAGTAGCAATCACTACAACCAGATTTTTTTTTTGTCACAAAAATCTAAAAGAATTAATTGTCAAATTATGAACAGTCATTTTATAGTTAGTCGTGTGTGTTCTCAGTTCATTAAGTTGGTTTCAGTATGAAAGAACAGCAGTCAATAAAAAATGATAATTATAAAAGCATTCAGGGGGCTTCTCAGAAATTATAGTTCAATAAATCTGACTCATATATTAGAAAATCTAGCTGAAAATATACATTTGACAATGGTCAGAAAGAATATTGGGAACTATGGACATGTGGTCTGAGTAGGGCGGCTGTTCCTGTGTTTCTGTGTGTTTCTCATGTGAAATTATCCACAATACCATTCAGTTTCACGGAGAAACAAGAAAATCAGCAACATAAAAGATGTTAATCCATTCCAAATCATTAAAAACTACCCAGCCTATTGTAACTGTTCTGTTTTCACTGGTTGAAACACAGAGAAACTTCAGTCATTTAATGTACCTTGGATTTACACTGGCAGGTATAGTAACTGGATTGGGAAAGTGACTGGATCATTTTGCATATAAATGTGTATTGCATTATCTGCCCGATGCTATAATGAGAGGAAGGAAAGTCAGAATAATCACCTTTTGTAAAAAGAAAATGCAGTCATGTCCTTCATTTTTTATATCAACTATAGGCTTTAGATGTATGGCTTAGTCAGTATGATGTCATCATGTGTCACTAGAGGAGATGAAATTAAGTTTCTGTTATTTGTTAATATTTGAGATCTTTTCTTTTTCTCTTTTTTTTGTGTAATCTCTGTCTTAAGGTACTTGAATAAAGTTTGGATATGTTAATGAAAAATGTTTAGCAAGAGTACATGCAAAAAACTTCTGTTGTTTCAGCAGAGTGTCCCATGATTTCGGTCAGGAGCATTGGGAAAATTTGAAAGCACAATATTACTTCATTTTCCAGGGAAGACCATGGTGGTGGTAGGTGTGAAAATGGAAGCTTTTTCATGAAGAAATGGGAAATCAGTGGTGCTGCAGAGTAACTTGCTAGAAGCTGAACGGCTGTTAACCGCATTACCAAGTTGTTGATTTACATGTTGTACACTCAGAATCGATTTTACAGGGAAGGCTGTGAGTTTAGCTGACAGGAGATCTATTTACTTTCTTTAACAGTTTTTGCTTGCTCAAATTATTTGTGTGTTTCCTTGAGATGCTTACCAACAGGGAATGTTTATGACTAATATCCACTTTTCTGAAGAATGACTTTTTGACTCTATATGCAAGAAGTGCACTTTTTTATATTTTTAGGCCTCCATTAAACGAAGCTTCTTTCAAAAGCCCTGTTGGTCATGCTGGCCCTACAAATATTTATGCATGGGTGTGTGGTCTACTGGACAGGGAGGGACATAAGTGGTGAGTTCTTGCACTTCTCTACATATGAATGTAAAAATATAGGGGGGACTTTTTCTTTTCCTATTGCATTCAATTTCTACAATAATTGCATATCAATTTACAATTCATTAACTGGTTTTATCAGCATAGCATGTACAGTAGTTATCAGTTATCAGAATTTATCTGTATGCTTTATTGATTTTCATGCAATCCAACTGTATGTTCTACATCAATTTATAATATTTGAATCTGTTGATGAAGATTTAATATTTAAAATTTATGTCGTTAGTAAAAACAATTACATGTCTTTTACAGGGTTTATTCAAATTATAGATTAGTTTGTTGAAAAAAGTCAGATTAGATTTCTATCAGCAATGAAAAAACTTGAGAAGGTAATAGCTTAATAATTGATCTCAGATTAAGCACTATTGTGCTGCTGTTGCCTTTGTGAGGAGCTGGTTTTTGCCACAGAAACATTTTTTTCCTACTTAGTAATCTACAAAGCTGTATCTTGTAACATATTCTGATTAAAAGTGCTAAGGTCTAAGGTCCAATGAAAATAAATCTGCTCACAAAAAGAATTTATGTGCTTTGGCCTTATAATAATTTTGAATACCCATGTTGTTTCAGAAGTCTGTCAAATTAGCAAAAAATCACGGATTTAATTTTTAACACTGGTCTTGACTATCTACATTTTACAATTTGTCATGTCAAATGAAGTTGATGAAAAAATGCAGGATGAATTCTATGTAAATATTTTGAAATAAAAAGAAAACAACTGTTATATGGGATTAACAATAACCTGCAATCTACAAACAGTGTGTTTACCACAATTTTCTGAATTATTGAAAACCATAATTACTAAGATGAAAATTCCAGGATTTGTTTTGTTTTGCTTTCAGCTTTAAAGTGTAACGTTCAAGCAGTTGAATTGCAATTCATGCATCAAATCCCAGGTTGTTATCTAAAAAATAATAAAAAAAGAATAAAAGCAAAAAGAAAGGATGATCCTGTGGTTACAGCAGAGTGTCTCTACGGCATGTACATAACACTAATCTTTGTAGAAAAGGAACAAAAATATTAGTTAGATGACTCGCCAAAGTCCAAAATTACCACTGAAATGAAACTGTATATAGTAGCTGCTTACATGTAAACTTGTTTTTGCGGGTGCTCTGTGATCTGAGAGTTCCCCCGGTTTCTGCACATCTGGCTATGGCGCATACACCTACAGGTTTGGATTTGACTTTTGCCTAAGTATTCCTGAATTCTAAAGAGTATAGGAATAACCCAAAGGTCACTTGAGTTGATCTATAGACAGCTTTTCCACATGTCTAACGACGCTAACAGGAATGAGGCATTCATGAATGGAAGGCACAGGTTCCAACTCCTACCTACCCTACACATCCTAGTGATCAGAGCCTCAATGTATTAAGTATGTATTTACTTCCCTACTTTAAATGGAGACTTCTAAATTTATATCTGTCCCTCTCATTTCTACAAAACCTTTAGTAGATCCGTTAGCCTCCTCCTCTGGAAATAGTATGAACAACTACAGTTTAATGGTTAGGCTACTGACTGCCTTCAGTATTACTAGACACAAACTCCTCAAACACTTCTGCAGTTTGCGTTACATTGCTATTGAATGAAACAAAAAAAAACTGGCTGAACAAAATCCAAGACTCCCTTTGCTAGGGAATGTATAATATAAAACTATAGAATCATAGCCTTTTCTTTTCTTTTTTCTTCTCTCTACAGGGCAAGGATTCAGCATCATAAGAATTACACTGGAGAGGTAAAATGTTCTCAGGCCCCAGGCAGTCCTTCTGCTGGAAGTTAAGGAGGTAGGAAGCAGAGCTTTGAATCCCAGTTTCCCCTGGAACACTGATCATTCTCCTTAATGATCCTTTAGATCACAGTATAAAAAAAGGCAATATTTTTGCACTACTGCCATCAGAAAAACAATTAATTCAGCTAAATTGTGACTAACAATCCTGTGAATGAATTTCAGGCTCCAGTTTCTAAGCAGTAGTTTCTATAATTGAGGTAAGGTACAGAGTATAGTTCAGTAGCCTGAGTCTGATGACAAACTCTGCACCGGAGGAGTAGTTTAAAGGCATAATATCTGCCCTGTTTAACTTAAAGGCGCCTAAGTGTTTAACTGGATCTAGTCTAAGGAGGTATTTTCAGGACTATCTTCTAATATGTAACCAGTTCTGCTTAAATGTAAGAAGAAATGCAGAAGAAAAAATTGGTACTACCTTAATTGATAGACTGCTCAAGTTATTTTCCCTTACTGTTTCAGGAAGAAGTTTTTTCTTTCCATTTATTCCAGCATCAAGTGGAGATTATTTCATGTTCTGACTCAAGGAAAAGTGTTATTTAATAACCACCGCTACTAATTCCTGCACTGTGCATAATTTCCTTGAGGGTATCCAATCCAAATTGAATGCCTCCACCTTTCCTTTCTTCCACACATCATTTATAAGATCTGACAGGATCACAGTCCAGAGTAATATGGCTGCAGGGCACATAAATAAATATCTAACATTTACTAAAGGAAAGATATTTCTTTTGTAATAACACTGAATTTTACAAATGCAAGTCATAAGAGTCTGCAGATGCTCCATAGCACTAAATGAAGTTCCATTCATGTGATGGAACCTACTAATATTCTCTCCAAGTGGAAAAACAAGCAAACATGGTCTTTAGAAGTTGGCCAAGTCACATAATCTGCAGTGCTAACAGCTCTTACTACTGTCGGGACAAACTGCACCGCTACTCTGGAATGCCTCTGAGAGTCTCACTACTGCATGATCAGGACAATTTACAATTTTCTCTATTTTTCCTAAATAAAGAGCAAGGAGAGAAGATGAATTCATGTATATCACAAAACTACAGGTATCCAGAATGTCTACGTAACTTATTATTTCTGGATTAAAAACCTGCTTATGAATAGTTTCATTTATTTTTACATTATCAATAGCCTCTTTCTTCTATATGCGAGGGATATAAGAGGATATGATTTTGGCTTTCCTTCAATGAATTTTACTGAAATGTCATTTTCTTCTACATGGAGCATCTAGTGAGAAGAATGTTGGAGATATGTGCTTTAGACAGGGAAAACTTGTCCACATCTATTGTTTTTATTAATGACAAATTCTTTCCTAAGGAGTAACTGAAGAATTGTCATAAAATATTCTCAGAAACAGAAGACATATCTAAGAATATATTCCTTAAAAGAGTCTCCTAATTTCCATCACAGATTAAAAGATATTTTGCTGAAGTCAAGAATGTGTAAATCAAATCACTGATCAGTCAGGCTGAGAGCAGTGTTGGAGCAGACTGGGAGTGTGCAATGGTAGGGGGTTGACAAATCCAATAGCCTGATAGAGAAGAGGCTGCCACAGGCCCATGCCCGCAGACCCAACAGGTAGCAAAGACAAGCGTGTGCTCTCAATAGGCACATGCACACAAGCACACGCATGCAACATGCATACATACACAAATGGCCAAATACATAGATCAGCACGGACATACTCAAAACTTATGTGACACAGACAGCACCAACGACCTCATCCTGTTCCCTTCTCTGGCTGGTCCATCACTGTGAAATACATTGATGTTATACAAAATGGACCCCTCCAGCAGCTGGTCTCAGATGCCCTATCTGCCCCAAACCAGGCCCAACTGCTGGCACCTGGGGAAGGATGAGCTTCCAGGGCCACAGTCCTACTACAACTGATGGTACAGACACATGCACACACATACACACACACAGAGAGTGGATCCTCCAGTCACAGGCTCAAGCGCCCCAGTCTGTCCAGTAGCTGGGCCTGCATCGTCACTCTCCCTGGTTGCCTCCAGCACGTGTGTGCACACACAGAGGCAAGCAGTTCTCTCAGCCAAATTTCAGACCCCATGGTCTCTCCAGGAGCTGGCTTGGACCTCACAGTTGGTCCATTGCCATGGCACAGACCGGTGGTGACTCCGATTTCCAGCTGCTGTACACACACCAACACGTGCACCCTCACATAAGACACACACAGAACAGTCTCTCCGGGTGCTGGCATGACAGGCACATGGGCCCCCAGCTAGTAGTTCACCCCTGACACTGGCACTCAGCTCCCCCCACACACACATGCACACAGCCCAGAGGGCCCCGCACCCAGGAAAATCACTGGACATGGAGTTTAGTCAGAAGTTGGGACTGACTGCGCTGGTCAGGTGCAGGCATGGCCAGACAGGCATCCATCCCAGCACCTGTTTGCACCTTTTCTCCCCTTCTCCCTCTGTCTAGCCACACTTGTACTTCCCCAAACCCCTGTGATCCTTCCCTTTCCCCACCTTCATTACTTCCCCTAAACATTGCACAGGAAGTCCTGTGCAGTCCTGAAATGCTCTTCCCTGCACCCCACAAGAAGGCCTGCATCCCTGCGTGGTGCCTCCAGTCTGAGGGGTGACCCAGAGACCCTCCTTACTGACTCCTGGTCCTGGGTGTCCCCTGGCCTGTGGGGTTAGGACTGCCCTGGGACAGCCCTGGGGCCAGGGCAGAGTTTCCTCTCTCTGACAAGGGCATTAGGTCCCCCCTGCCACTGCAGTTCTCTGCTCCTTCTTGGCTGTGAGGATGAGCCTTTCAGCACCCCATCAGATCAGACTGATTAACATAAGCAGGGTCTGAAGAATGGTGGCATGAAGCCTCCACTTTTCTCCCACTCTTCCAAACTGAGAAAATTCCAAGAATATGTGAATCTGTAAAGGTCTAATACAGGACTCTTTCTGAACAGATTTGAGATATCTTTATTGTTCTACAAATTACGTTGGCTAACAAATACAGGAGTATCTGTGCCTTACCCTTTACACAAGGTTTTCTTAGATTGGTTAAAAGAAGAAATACAGTTTGCAAATGTAATATTCTTGTCCTGTCTTGAAAGTGATTTTTCTCAACCCCATCAAATGTAACTGGTGAGACTGCATTTCCCAAAGTAAATCAAGATCTTATATTTGAGAGTCTACATGTAACCCCTCTGGGACATAAAAGAATGGTCCTAGAAATATCAACATTATTTTCTCCTCTATTTACATTTGCCCATTCCTTGAAGTGTCAGATAAGAACAGATATTCTCTATAGCTTTTCTAGCTAGGACTTTTTTTTTTTTTTAGTTTTTGCTTTTTTTTTTTTTTTTTTTTTAGTTTATAGAATTTTTTATAATAAACTTTTTATTTCTGGCTTATATATTTACCTGTATGCCATGACTTATCCTGTAAGTGTATTCTGTTCTTACTAACAATTAAAGGCAAAAGCTTTCAGATTTCATTATATCAGAAGTTTCAGAGGCTGATTAGAGTCAATAATAATAATTAAAAAAAAAAAAGTGGAAAACTCCACAAAAGACGTAAACAGAAAAAATATCTTCAAATGAAATTGTAGAATTGAAATAAAGCAAACAAGTGAGAGAAGATAAAGCATAAAGCAATAGCCATTTTTTTATAAATATAGTTCACTAAAATTAAAGAAGTAACCTCATTGCATCTGAGGTGGTTGATCCCTTATTCATTAATTAGCTAATAAAAGGGATTTTCTGCTAGAAGTATTTTTGTGTAGAGGATGTTCCTTAGGATTTTGTTGAGAACCATATCCAAGATAGTGTTCCATTATTCATACTAATAAAAAACAAAGGTCAGCTCCAAAGGGGTTATTTAGGAAGACTTAATGTCTTTTAAAATAAGCAGTATAGTACATTCACATGTTATTCTCTAATAATTCCAGATTTACTTCTTGCTGATGATTACAAAAGGACAGTAAATTATTCCCTTATGAGATGTAAGGATTAATTTATGACTTATTTTTGGTTTTGAATTGGATAAATTATGCAGGGTAACTCAAAGGCCAGTGATGGGAAAGAAGTTGTCATCCATTAATGTAGGGATTCAAGTGCAGTACATGGTTGACAATTATCCTTGCTCTGTCCTCTCAGCCCCCCCAATCCCTGCCCACTCTGCAGTCATTTACCTGTGTGAGTGACAAGTGAGAAAGAATTAGGAATGAGTGAAAATAAAAGCTTTTTTTTGGCCTTTGAATACATAAAAATGGCTTAAGTGAATTGTGTGAAATGGCTCTTGCGATGTCTCATTCAAAGTGATGTTTTAATCTGGCCTAGGTACATTATTCTTCTCAAACAAAATAATGGACAAATTTAAGACCCTGTTATTGAATGTAAGTTCAGCAAATCAACCAGCACTTCAGTCTTCCTGCTGTCAGCATTAGTTCATCCTGCATCCATGCTCTACTGCCCAAGAATGGTGCTTCCAGAGGGCATAGCCTATGTCTCTGAGGGAGATAAATATGCCATTTTGCATCCTGATAAGATACTTTGTTTCCGCCAAGCTTCTGATACAGTTACCCTTTATCCATTTTATTTTCCTAGCTTGAGGAAAAGAAGAACAATCAAACAAACAAAAAATAGCCCCAGTACCTTCACACCCTATAAAACATCACGGACTGCTGAGAAAATAATTTCAGTGGGATAGAATATCTGCAAAGAATTCCGCAGTAGGAGGTGTATAAGAATAAACTGAGAAGAAAATTAGATACTAGAAAAAAACTTGCAACTAGAAAATTAAAGATCTTAAGTCTAATTCTGATTTTAAAATGTACACATGAGTTGATTCCTGCATTATTTCAGAGGGGGGTTTATTACTGACTTATACTTAGTTCAGCAGAATCTTATTCTTATCGATGATCAGGAGGAAACAATAATTACCTTTATTTTCCTTTCATCTCCAAGATATTATAGTAAAGAACAGTACACACTTGTAGAGTTGGAAAGATGAAGTCCAAAAATAGAGAAAAAAAAAGAGGTAGGCAAGCATAGCAACATGACTGGGAGAGAAGGAAGAATATTTACAAAATGGAAAAGATTTAAATAGTCACACAGTTTTCAGTCATTTCTTTAGTGACAAAGGGACTTGATATGGTGCCAAGCAGTTTTGCGTTTCTTTCTGTTCCTCACCAAGGCTGACCCAACCTCATACTTGCTAATTACATGTCTTTTATCACAAAAAGTACATCTTTGAAGTAAGACTCCATGAGCCAATTAGGCAGATTAGTTTCAAAACACAACGGATGCAGTTCTCATTTGTTGACCCTTAGACAGGTGGGCTAATGGCTTTGTCTCTAGATTATCTATGTATTAGCTCAATTACAGCTACATTAGTTTTTAGAAATGTTAGGAAGCTGATAAGCATTCCTAGCCTAGCTGGAGCATGTGTGCTGACTGTCCAGCTGTATTGTCTGTTGCTGAGTTTAAAAAACATAAAGAGGTCAAAGATCCAGACAGTGAAGTGGAGTGCCAGCTCAAAGTCCAGGTCCAAATGTTCCTAACTGTGATTGCTTTAATTGGCTTTACTAACACTGTCAGAAAATGTATGTATTTTTCTCTTACTGCGTAAGAGTCATGAACAAGCTCTACCTTGATTTATTTTTTAGAAAGTTTTTAATTTCTACATTTTTACTTTCAATATTTTGTAATCTATAAAGACATGTACTTTAATTAATGTGAAAATACAGAAGCAAATGCAGTAGTCATTACTCTTCAGTAGTCATATTTATTATGTCTTGTCTTGAATTTTAGAATTTTTTGTAATAAAGTAAGGAATCTACAGCCATCCCCTTCCCTGCTAAAGTTATGGGCAATAGTAAACTTGCAAACAAATAGTAGGGCTTCAGTTTTATATTTCAACAGCAATAAGTCAGCATACTGTATCATAACTTCCTCTCAGGCTGCTGAATATTAATAATGAATCTAGTTAAGGCCAAGAAAAAACTAAGAGTTGAAACATGATGATCTTCAAAAGATGCAGAAGCAATGTGAAGATTATTACATCATTTCTTCTGCTTGCCGCTAATGTTATAGTGAAAAAGACCCCTAGATCAGACTTTGCTATCATCACATTGGTGCTCGTGATCACTGTACTCTGAAAACCATTAGACCATTCCTGATGAGAGTAGAAACAGTTCAGGAAGACCGGCCTTTGGAAAAATCCATCAGGATCAGGGTTCTGTGAAAAAAAAGTTTATGAACCTCAGCCTGATCTAGCCATATCCCAGGGGTGAACCAGGTTTACGATAATACTGGATTTTACTGCTTGATAAAAAAATAGGTCTTACAGGATTTTTCACTTTGATAAGGCTTTTGTTGATTCTTTTGCTGATGATGAATGAAAACAATTTTTTGTAGTTTTTCAGTGAAACCTAAAGCGTGAAGAAAAATTATGTTTTACAGGGAAAAAACAAGTGAGGGAGAGGGAGAGGGAGGGGGAGAGGGAGAGGGAGAGGGAGAGGGAGAGGCATTCCACAGTCACAGTGTGCGGAAAGAGACAGGTATCTCTAATTAATCTCACCTTGCTTAGAGATCCGAGGACAGCAGAAATCCCCCTCTAGAATTAATGACAAGAAGAAAATTGCCTTGATGTATCAAATGACTGAGGTATCAAATACTAGCAATATACTAGTAGAGAACTATTTTCAAATAGTGTAAAACCAGTTCAATAGCACACTACATGCATAAATAACCATTAAATTCATTGTGAGTAGGGGTACAAAATCAGATCTGTCATGCAGCTAATGCATTTCTAGTGAAAATGTTGGATTTAGTTATTGAGCTCATGGAGGCTAAGAATTCCATTTATTTTCTTGGAATGCTTTCTACTATGACAGAAAAATATTCCTTCATCAAACTTCATTGATTCTAGATAAAACCTGTTGTGCAGGGAAAAAAAAATCATTTGAAAAAAGAAATACACTATGCTTGTGCTATGCAAAATTATAGTAATAGTGCTGATTTACATCAGACGAGGATCTGGGTTCTCAAAGAGTATTATTTAATCAAGTGTTATGAATACAGTTTATTTGGATCTCTTTTTGCTTAACACATGCTTTCACTTTTCTGTATATATTCAATCAGTTTCACAGTTCAGACACGTGACACATCAAATCCTCTCATTTTCCCCGAAATTATTTGTGACAAATTCACAACTCTTAGCACCAGGCTTGGAAAGTTCTAGGTGATGTATGATTTACGTGGTGAGTTCCTCAAATGATCAAATGTCAGGTGACATATCTCTTTTATATACCAGTCAAGTCTAATCTAATTCTGGGAGGGTAATCTTATTTTTTAAGCTATTTCTTGCATTCTGTCAACAATTTATTTTTCCCTCGCAGTATTGAATACAAATACCTAGCAGAAATAAACCAAGAAATATCATGGAAAAGCATATGCCACTTGGGTGCAAGGAAGCTATTGCTAGATGAGAGTCATGGTGGAGACATTTTCCATAATGCCATGGAAAGAAAAGAATCAGAAATGGAGGATTAATGACTTTGCACAGATATTCACTGCAATGCAGTGGTAGCACACTGGAATATCAGGTTAAGAGACAGGCTGAAGGGTCAGGAAGCTGTAGACGGCCATAAAATTGAAAATTCGCAGATGACCGCATAAAGAGTTGTTTCAGCACATTAACCTGGTCTTTGATGAGGTTTAATATAATTTCATTTTTGTAGTGGGTACAATTTATTGTATTTGAATGCACCATTTCAAACTATTTTAAAAGATGCAGAGCCCCAACTGGATTTCTTACAGGAACACTTGAATCACTCTTTAAAGGCTTAAACCTAAATTTTTATTCTCCTCAGCTCAATTCTAAGCTGCAGTCTTGAAGTTTGAGAAGGCCAAGGATGCCTCTCATTTCTTTTGTTAATGTATGGATTTCATGAACAGAGAAACAAGTATGCTTTTTGACTTTACGTGACTTCAATTACAAGAACGTTTCAGGGCCATTCCTTTAATCTTCTGAGAAGATTCTCTTGATGACTCAGATTATAAGGATAGATCTCATTTACTGATCAATGCAAGCAGACTAAGTTTCTGACACTTTCATATATACTCTTTTTTTAAATAATCTTCCTAACAGAAGAGCTTAAGGAGATGAAATATAAAATAGACAGTTAATTATGAATATAGAGAAACTGCCTGAATTAAATGAGGATTGTTCCCTATGAGCAGAAAAGCTTTAAAAGTTGAAATATGAAACATTTTTTTTAATAATTAATATTTTAAAATTGAAATGAATCAAATGGAAATTCAGCTGAAAGTTACCTGGAGAGCTCCACAAGAAATGTATGCTAAGTACAGAATATTCCTATGGACCTTCACACACACATGTTAGGGAAAATGAAAGTGAAGAGGTATAAAAGCTGTATTCAATACTGGGATTTTAAATTATTTGATTGGGATGAGAAATTTTTTTTTAGTGCTGAGTGAAAACTTGCCTGACCTTTTTTATAACCCTATTTTCATTAAATGGAAAAGAGACCAAGTAAACAGATCTGAGAACTGTCTGTTTTCTGAAGCAAATTATTTTCTTTCTTTTGTCTTTAGGGATATTTAGGACATATTGAACATTGAATAAAATGTGTATACAAATGTGATAAAACAACTTTTACAAATGTCCGTATTTGTTTCCTATTTATAATATAAATATACATATATGTATATAAAGAGAGGTAAGTACCTAGGGATTAATTCAAAATTGCAATTCACTGCAGTTGAATTTTCCAGAACTGTTACCTCCTTATTCAACTGGTAGATTTTAATGGCAGGTTTTACCCAATGAAACCTATGGCTGGTATATTCAAAGCTGTTCCCGACATCTGCAGCTGAGAATTACCAACTCGTTTAAAACAGGTTGCAATCAAGCAACAAAACTGTTGGACAAGATTGAAGTTTCCGAGCTCCATGAAGACCTTAGGTCTTCATAAGTCTTCAGAAATTCAGCTGTAAATCCAATGCTAGGTTTGGATGCACATCAGAATGGCCATGTTCATCCTTGCTCTGTATTAAAAGGTTAACTGTAGAAGGCCATAAACCAGCTTCTTAGAGGTTTGTTTGTTTCAACTCTTCTATAATGTAATGGAAAATCATGTTTTAAATAAAAAGCACCATCCAGAATTACATCACAGCAGGCAGGAACTCTGCATTGCACCTGTGAGTCACAGTCACGGAAGGCAGGTGAAGGCAGGAGGCTGATTGTGATTTTCGTCAGCTCACAGAGTTTCAGAAACACAATTGTTAACTGAAGAGGCTACTACACTTAGAATTCATAAATCAGACAATAACTAAGAAACAGAGCTGACTACATCCTTTGCACTCATTGTTTCTTTCCTCCCTTCTCCTTGCCTTTGTATTGTTGAAAGGAAGCCTTACTAATGAAGAGTCTGAAGCTAGTTTGAGGTGCTGCTCATGTGTCCATACGCTGCCTGTGAGGACTCCAAACACACATCCTCTTCAAAGTTGCTCACCTTTGTACAGGAAGTGTTGCTTTCAGGTGGATGGAAGCAGCAAAATATGATGTGATTTAGAGAGTTATTTGTATGGTGATGTGGATCAGCCATGCTTAATGGTAGCAGATACAACAGAGATGATGTAGATTATATCTTAGCGGAGATGTAAGAGATCTACTTCTCCATCTTGAAGCAAGTGGCTGCTGTGACATAGATGTTTCGCTGAATTGCTACAACATCATATGTCACAACCTGTCATGCAGTAACAGAACCATGTTGCAGTAAGATTATTCCTACTCAGCAGCATCCGTTAGAGAGCATTCTGAGAGACACAACAGTACATTTTTAAAGCTGCTGTGGAAGGAAAAAGTGAGATAAGAGCTAGGCAAACAAAGCAAAAGTGAAAGAGCTAGCCAGGTAATGACCAGCTCCTAGACTCTGCTTACTAGCTTTTAGGGTAGGCATTACTCACATGTTACTGGGAAAACAACAGAGCCTTCCCCTTTCTTGCATCCTGCCTCCAGACTGAGAACTGTAAGAGAGGATGCCTTATCCTGTGAAATGGAGGAAAAGATGTAGTGGGAAAAGAACATATTATACCAGTTTAACAGCATATGACCTTCTCTTCAACCACTGGTGACCAAAAAGAAGCTGTCTGTGTTTCAACACAGCCCCTAGGAATGCTCAGGTAGGAGGCTGTATGGACCTTCCCTTTGCTCCACATCCTCTGCAGGTCCACAAAGCTGTACAACGTTAACCTGTTAATAACATGTAGGGTGTGTAACCAGCTGGACTTACAGATGCTTGTTTTCATAGTAGAAAAGGAGATATGGTGGCTGTGAGCAAGATGAGTTTTCATACAGATTAGGTAATATTCCTGATACTCTGGTGCTTGATTTATATTTTTAGCTTCACAGAGCTTTATATGTTCTTTAGCATCTAACCCATTCGCACTGTTACAAATGCCCATATGTATTCTATTAATATGTATTCTATCTTACGGTAATAAACCCCACTTAGAAACAAACAGCTGAGTAGAGAAGCAGTTGCCTTTATTTTAATATGTGGCTTTGAGTTTTGCTGAACTATGGAATTATTTCTAGGCCAGAGGTGTTAGAAAGCCAGTAGCTGTGTGGTACTCTTTCTTCAGGGATGCTAGCAACCTCATGCTGAGAACTTATTGCCTGCAATTCTGTAACAGGGGAAGTGGTTCTTCAGCTGCTACAAAGGTGACAAGGAAAACAGTATGTGTTCTGAGAGCACAAAAATATTAGTAATCACTGATATTACACCTTGAATTCATAGGTTTCACCTTTCTTTGCAAAGGTCTCTAGACATAATTTCTTGTATACTTAGAAATGTAGGAAAATAGAGACAAATCCAGTCCAGAAAGCTGCTTGGAAATAATCCATGGGGCAGATATTAAGCAAATTCCAGTTATCTTGCATTTTAATTTCTTTTTATTTATACTGTGACCCTATTTTAAAGGGCAAACTTTCTAAATATACAAACTTTCCCATAAAGTCTGTATCAAAAGAGAAAAACTTTTCAGGAGTGGAAGAAAGGCTCCTGAATGTGGTATTTCTGAGTCTTCTTACATTGGAAGGTTTTTTGTGTTCCTTTCACCCAATTGCTTATAATTTTTGCAGTCACATGTGTTTGGTCAAAAAAAAATTGTTCCAGAATGTATTTTTCCATACGGTGACTGAAAATTTCTTGACAGAGAAACCCTCCTAAGGACAGGCATCCCAAAGTGGAAAAATTATTCATAAAGCTTTTTGACTGGTTCCATGTGAGGTTCTTTGCAAAATCCATCAGAAAGAATAGTCCCTAAATTAAAAACTTTACATTTTTCCTGTGGATTATATTCACGCACACTGACATTTACAACTATCACAGAAAGAACCGCACAAACTGTTCAGCCTAAAAAGTTTTGTGGTCATCCCTTGATATGGTTTGGGGCAGAGTGAGGAAGAATCTGGACTGTGTTCAAAATAGGTACTTCTTGACGTAACCCAGTGAGATGAGGCCCCGAACTGAGCACCTTGCAGTGCTGAAGCAAGGTGTTGCTTGGCTGTGTATTGTGGATGCTTAGCTGTAAACCGGAGAGTCTGCAAAAAGTGTGAGGCGACCAATTTCCACCACAGGCTCTACCGTCAGCTGGCTGGTTGGCACTTGGAGGAAGGTGAGAGAAAGGTTATCGTGGAGGCCGCTCAGTGACTGTTGCTTCGGTAAACAGAAAACACATTGCCGATCCTGATGACACAGATGTGGGAATAAGTTATTAACTGATACACAAAATGGAGTTGTAAATGGTTGCAGGGCATTTCATGCTTATTGATGCCCTGAATCAACTGCAGAACATAAAGCAGTCCTCTGGCTGCAAACTCCTGTTAATCTCAAATTCTTGAGGGCAATTATGCCGCACTTCTGAGGCCCTGGAACTATATTCTTAACAGCCCCCTTCCCACCCTCTGCCTGCTGCACTGAATCTCCCAGTTGCTGCTGCTGTTGTTAAGGCAGAATTTAAGAATGAGCTTTTAATATATTTTCACTTGATTAATTTTAAGACAAAATCTTGCTTTAATAAACCTGAGTGGAACCCAGAATAAAGACCATTTAGTGACACTGTTACTGGTGGGAAAAATATTGCTAGAAAGATTAACTCACTTGGAAAATAATTGCTACTTTGGGGCATTCTTTCCCATTTTCAGTTACTTTTTGTATACAGACAGAACTTCCATGCCTCTGGGTCTGAAGATGGGAAGATAAATATCTAGTTCTATAAGACAGTCATTTTCAACCAATTCAGATGGTACCTCTGATAGAACACATCCAGTGTCCATGTAAACACAAAGCCACTGACTAGATTTTATTAATACTTAACAATAAAACATCAGCTAAATAAAAAGAAAGAGTTCATTACCAGTGCCAATCTATTTTATTTCAGTCTTTCAAAAGCTATGGATACTGTATCTTTTCAAACCAATGCATTTCCCATGATACTCCCCAAACACAATTCTGTAAGATTTTTCTGGTGTGCAGGTATTAGCAATTTCTTTTATTGGTGCTCCTTCGCTTTGCATAAAATATTTGCTGTTGGAAGACATATAGTCCAGGTGCTAGAGTGCTGCCATGCAAAGTGGAACAAAAGATTGCCATTCTCTGTGGCAGTAAAAATTATCAGCAGGACAGCATCTTACTCCTGAATCCCCAGCAGCTTTAGAAGAGGGAATCATGGATTCATTCATGTCAGGCAGAAGAAGAACTGAATCTGTCTCTCTGTATGTCTGATGAATAATGTGATCATTGCTGAATCCTGTTGTTTCATAAATGATATCCAACTCTACCTTTATTTCCATTCAGAAGGTCCAAAATGGAATCTAAAAGCTTTATTTTGTAATTAAGGCACAGAAACACTTTTTCTGTGAAGGGAAAAAAAAACCCCTTTGGTTCAACCTCAACCATTTTTCCCCAATTATTCAGTTCGGTGATTGAACTGAATAATTACACTGCCTAACCGCTACTCATCTATCATTCGGGCCACACTGGAATTGCAGTTATTAATCAGAGTATATTATGATGGTTGGCAAAATGAATCACCATTCCTCCAAAATAAACTCTTTGTCAGTGAAAACAGATACATGTGTGACATTTCAGAAAATGTTGCCATTTCTTTAGTACCTAGCTACAGCGTTAGGGTTCTACACGACCATTTCTGAAAATATTTTGTGGAAAATACAATCACATACAAGCTATGGGTATCTGAACTTGATTATGTAAGACATCTTTTCTATTAGTATTCAGTTTAAACTTATTTTAACACAAACTTATGAGAGTTTTAAGATGTTTGAATAACACATTTTCCTAAATATTTCACATGGCTTTTGTGCTCAGAATTCAAATACCATATGAAGAGTTTTATTAAATGCTTGTGGTTTTCGTAGGTCTCCATGAGCTTTGATGAGGACAATAAAACCTTTCTGCCCGTCTTAAATTCAGAAACAAGTGGTATTAGCAAATTTCCTATTCCAATTTTATAGCCATTAAAGGGTTCAAATAGATTGTGCACTTTTCTGGCTTATGGAAAATGATATGAAAGAGAAGTAGGAAGAGGAACAACTATAAGACTTGAGAGGGATGGTATATATTTGGTATAGAAGGTACCAAAACTCTTCTGCTGTCACAATAAATCTGCATGAGCTTTATACAGAAAATATATATTGCTTGATTAACTACAGCTACATGATTTCCAGGGGAAAAAAAATAATTAAACTCATAAAAAAAAGACATATCAAAGGAAAGAAAATAGCTTTTGTAACAAAAGAAACCCTTGCATAGATACTACTGCTTCAAAGCACTCAAAATTTACAATTTCCAGACTTTAGGATCTAATTCTATCTTTAATTGAAATAATATGTGGAAGGTTTTAGGACAATGCCTACAAACTCTGAACAGTATGTCCTTCATTCATGCATTTTGATTCAGATTTTCTTTATGGAGACTTGGCTGTTTCCAAGAAATTTCTCAAAGGTGCTTTTTGTCATGTAAGATATGAGAGTTTTTGCTTTTCCTAGTGGCGGAAAATAACTGGTTTTTTTTTCAAAGTGTTTTTTTTTTTTACTTACTGTTGTTGTTTAGGTATAATTTCTTTTTAAAAGAAGATCCTTGTCTAGCAGCTGAAATATATTACTTTACTTGATGGATATTTTTTCAGCATGGTCAGTATTAGTGAAAAATTTACGAGCAGAAGAGCACATGAAAAAGGGGGAGTAATTTAATCGCGTTCCAGGCCCATTTACTCTGATTTTTGACAAAATGCTAAAAAGAAAATAATTTAAGATGAATATTCATTTTTACAACTTACTTTTCTTTCAGATACACTAATTTGAAATATTGATTTGAGGTAATTTTTAAATAATACTTGGAATCTGCAATTCTAAAATGTTAAACAGAATTGAAGATAGTTTCAGATGTTTTAAGATCCATTTGTGCTAATGGACAAAAAGTGGGTTAAGTGTCATTTAAAATACTGTTCTGCCTGAGTGTTTCTGGATTTTCTCCAGGTAAATCGTGTTTTTTATATCTTGTGAGAAAAAGTGGAACTGTGGATTAGCTGAAGAGTTCCTTTGTACAGTAAAGACTACAAGACTGAGGTCTCATGCTTGTCAAAGAAAGAGCAGAATCATGTCTTTACGCCTCAGTTTTGATGTGAAAACATCATTACATTATACGATAGGACCCTGTAGGAAATTTCTATGAGAAAAATAGGAAGGGATGCATAGATCTGTTACCTCATGGGATATACTTACAGTTTGGTGTTACCGGGCACTGGAAATCAGAAGTCACTTAATGAAAATTGAACTTATTCAACCAGTGAATATCAATCACCAATTATGTGTCTCTTGTTAATGCACTACATGTACCATTTATTTTTTCTTCAGCTTATGATTCTGATTTTATATTTAAACAATAAATTTGGTATCTCTGATATCTAGGGGATTGTCTTATCTCAATTTAAGATGAACTGAAGCTTAATGTGCTATGGCAAATGCGTGCATACCAGCGTGTATGAAGAGGAGGCATGAGGGAAAATAAGTGTTCCCATACATACTAGTAGATATATATTTGTATTATAGTATATGCATATGAGGAACTTTACTGAATGGCAATGTCTTGATCAGAGGAATAAAATGGTGGAAGTGATTGCTGCTGAGTTGCAGTGGTAAATGTAACCTATTAACTCAATTTGGGATAACCAGTAGAGTTAAAAGGGCTCATTACTAGAATAAAACACCATTTCTGGGAAAACATAGTAACAGCTGACCTTAGAGACAAACCACAGATTGAGGTCTCCATCTATCTTGCCACTGAACTATCAAAATACAAACCCTCAGGTATAGGTATTTTTCTGAATTCAGTGCCTATTAATTAGCAATGTATTTTAGTCATGCAGCTAGATTCAGTGAGGCAACATATCTTTAGCCATGCAAGTGATAGCAACAATGTCTTTGAGCAGGGTTAAATAGCATACCTGGTTCATTGTGCCAAAGGTACAATTTTACCACTATGTATTTTTACCTTTATATTTTGCTTGGTCAATGCCTGAAAATTGATTATTTATGAATATTACAAATAATCAAATATGCAAATATTACAAGGGCTAGAATCTAAATAAAATCAAAATGTATTCCGGTAGCTGAATCAACAATTCCGTATCAAGAAGATCATAGAGAAACTTCTTTGAAAATAGATTTTACAGTTATTAGAAATCTAAAAATAATGACCATTTGCTTCCATAGACAAAGTTATTTCTTTCTTATTCAATAGTTCATCTTTTACCTTTGTTTCCTAGTACTTTACTGTGCTTCTGTGTAAAAGGTGCGTAGATAGCATGCAAAGGATGTTAATAACTCTAACATTATCTCTAATATTTCCTTAAAATCTCTAATTTTAAGTAGCCAATCACATTCTATAAATAAACACCAATTTAACTGGGTCAAGCAATCATAACCTTAAGTCAATTGACAAATACAGAGCATCTGGGAAAGCTTGGAAAGATGATAAGATGGTATTTGAGTAACATATGAGATTAAACCATAATTATGGCGGAATTAGGAATAGCAAGGTCCTAATAGCACATTCTGCTGCTAGTAGTATCTTTCCTGCACAGGAAATCTTCCAGTTCTTCTTCTGTATGCAAGGAGAAGTGCTTTTGAGATCTTAGGTACAATTGAATAGTGAATCAATTAATATATCTATGAATATTTGCACACTTTGAAAGTGTAAATAACATACTATTAAAGAGTCTAAAAAACCCAGCATTTATAACCTTTCAGAAACTTTACATGGAAATTTTATTTTAATTTTTCTTTTTTTTTTCAATTTTTATCATACATAATTTTAATTGTAATTTTCCATAAATATATGTGGACAAACTTGACATATTAGACACTAGTACAAGCCTGGAATAGAAGTTAATGAGCAAGTATGCATTTTAAATACAATGTAATGCAGTGCATAAGCATTTTACAGGGTTAATATACATTATGAACAATGAATTTTGTCAGGTCAAAAAAAGGATTTGGCATCTAGAAACAGAATGTCATCATTCACCCAGATCTCTTTGGAACATAAATAGCACCTCTAGCTAATAAATGATTGTCAAAAAAAAAAAAAAAATCTAGCCAATATATTCAAGTAAAAACCGTACAGTATTGCAAAATACAAAAAGGAAGAAAAAAATTTGTTAGTTACAATGGCCACTGCATGTTTAATTATTGCATAGCAATACCAAGTTCTGTTGGTAGACTGCAGATACGGTGAACTTTCCAAGTAGGCTATAAATGGAAAATGCACCTATGTCACACTTCAGGAAGGGTATTTATGTAAGTGCTTTATGTACCACTCTGAAAAAATCTCTCAATAACTTTAAGGTAGAACTCTTAAAGAGTCAGAGACAAATGTAGACTTTTCACTGGCTTGCCTACTTGCAGACAAAATAAAAAAACCCAAAACCTGGAAAAGGTATGAAAAATTGCCAGTGTTTTTAAAGCTTGGTATTCTGGAGCATTTCTCATAATAATTGCACAGGAATATTGTTTCCAGGGCCATAAGTGTCCTCACTCTCCATGCTTTTTACAAGAATATCATGTCCCTTGATACCTCTTATGATCTTGTCATACATACAATAGATGAAAACTCAGTCTACGTGTTGCAGTCTGTTCCAGAGATCATCTGGTTAACACTTCCACAGCAAAAACAACCAACCAACCTCTTCACCAACAATGTAGGTTTTACAGTCTAACAATGAAAAAGCTCAGTGATCTTAGGCCACTTTGAACTGAGTTGTGATTGACATAGCGGTGTTATGTAATATTGCTGTTTTCTAAATGAATTTGTAATATAAATAAAACTAGCAGAAACAGAAAAGTAATAAAATACACTATTGTAGAAAATCTTTAAATTTTTCTGTCATTTGCTGAAGTCTTTTATCTGCTTACAAATATGCTTCATTTATCAGGCACAGTATGCAACTTACTCTGTGACATTATATATATTTTATATATACATAAATATATATAATATATATATATTAGAGTTTTATATATATAGGGGAATACATATATAAACACATTCACACATATGCATATGTATTCCCTTATATATAAATCTATATATACATTCCCAAAAGACATAAACCATTTTCTCCAGAAATAACAAAAATGAAGGTTATAAACTGCTGAAGGAAGGCTTGAAAGGAAATAGATAATTTCCTTTTGGGTTAAACAGATTTGTTCAGATATTTATTTAAATATATCCTCTATATTTTATAATCTACATTCAGAGTTTATGTTTGACTTTTTTTATTTACACAGGCTATTAAAATAATACATATTGTGCGTTAATTTAGGGACTGATTCATTAGGAACATTATGCAGGCATAGGTAAATTTGCCAGTTGCAACAAATCCTGCATTTGCTGTGTTATATCTGATACTCCTGAGATTTGACATGGAGAAAATAAGGCTGAAGCCTCCACTGAAGCCACACCATCTCCAATGTCTAATAAAGCTCTTTGATTTTGAAAGGTTTATTTATGTTGGCTTCAGTGGATTTTGTACTAGGTCTTAGAAGGCAAGAATGGTTTGCAGACTAAAAAGAACAATATATTAGAAGAAACAATCATCTCTGGTTTTGTAAGAACAATCATTATTCCTTGGACCAGTCCAACATTTTGTGACCATCTCCCTCGACTGTCCCACAAAAGGGGGAGGGCAAGCTAAAATTATGTATTATTTCTAAAACAATTTTTTTTTTTTCAGGGATGCAAAATGCAAAGTATTCTGTAATACCTTTTAAAACTGTTCGGATGTATTAACTGTGTAATGTTTCCATTTAATTACTTCCACTAACTCAGAAACTGAAAGAAAACAAACAAACAAACAAACAAAAAAAACAAAAAAAGAGCCAGCATCTCACAGAAAGGGCACTAGACTTTGGATAACTAAATGGCATGCTGAGTTTTTATACCAGTTCAGTGATATAAAAACTACACTAGTATGGGGGTTAAATCTTTAGATTTAATAAAGCCATGCCAATTGGTACAAGAATTTGGTCATAAATATGCACTGCCTTAAAAATAGAACTGGAAGTAGCTTCAAATATTTGGGAGACTTTCTAATAGTCTGTACAGGTTTTATCATTATGATTTTTGTTAACTGTATTCTTCCAGGATTGTGCAAGTCTCCAAACTTCAACTGAGAGGTAGATGATGAGAAAAATTTAAACTGGAAAACAACATGCAAATTATGTTGAAATTACATAGCAATGCTTATGCAAATTGTGATCAAAAAGGTGATAATATATGCAAATACTTTATATATATATATATATATGCGCACAAATACCAGAAAAGCACCCACCCCCAAAAAATCCAGAGAGCATTGTTAAAATTGATATGTCATTTCGGAAAATAATTATTTAAAAATTCCCTTTATATTCCTCTCTGTGAGTAGAAAAATAGTTATCTATAGAGAAACTAACAAAAATTGCCTCAATTCCATTTTGTTATAGGCAGAATTGTCAGTATCAGTTACAGCATGTTTGTCTACAAAAGTGGTCACTGGCTTTGTTTAGTGAAATCCTGATGGCTGCCCCAAATCTGGCTGTATGTGGTATCTGTAGCTTATCATGTATCTGAATCATATCTCCCCACTAATGCTCACAGCCATTCAAACCTAAAAGTAGCAAGTGAAAATGTTGCTTAGTCTTCTGAGGAAAGAGAATGACATGAAAGCATTTAAGAAAAGTCACTACATCCCAGGCCCAAATTCTTTCAGTTACATGAAAATGGAGAAGGGGGGGGGTGCAGGTGGGGAACCTTCAAGAGGAACAAGAGACCTCTGGGAGGAACAATTATATACACACTTCCAAATGTTTTTTAAGCAAGCTGGATGCTGATATGCAAAAAGACCATTAAAATTCATGAGAATTTTGAACCATGATGCCAGTGAAACTGCTGCCATTCACTTCAGCAGTAAGTAAAGTTGAACTTTCTCTCATAAGGACAGCATCATTTAAAAAAAAAATCTATTTGAAGATGAAATAAGACTTTCCCTAACTCTGTCAAAACAGTTCACAAACCACACTCCTAAAATAAAGGATTGTAGTCTGACTGCTTATGCTGTGGGATTTCATAAAAAAGATTCTTTTGTGAACTTAATGGAAATACAGAACTGAACAACATTTGCAACCATAGTTCAATGGTGAGAGGTGGGAGGGCTGAACCTGTGATATGTTCTTGAAAAAGTAGTGAGAATTAATGGTGAGAAGTCTTTCTCTGGACCTGAAAAAAGGGCAATACAGAAGAACCTTTGGGCTACTAGAGCGTACGATGTCAAAAAACCCTAAAGTATCTGGATGTCTACTCTGAAACTACTTGAAATTTAATCCTGATGTTAAATAGGAAAAACATTATCGATGTTATCCTCTTTCTTACTAATTTTAAAATTTGGGCATTATTTTTCTTGATTGATAAATAAAAGCAAGATGGTAATCAGGCTCATGATACCACGGCAGAGAAATGAAGAGGATGAAGTACACATGAATATAAATGAGATTAAAAGCAATTAAGGATTTGCTTGCACTGACTAACAGAGACTACAGTCTCCATAGTGTGTAACAGATGCATCTGCTATGTCCTGAAATTTGATAGTGCATTTCTTGATTGTAGGGCAGGGACATCTCTTAGTCCTGACCCTGCAGTTGTCAAGACCAGGGGTGAGGTAATTAAAAGAAACCAGGAGGATTTAGAGAGATGGTATATACCCAGGTCTTATCCTGAAAGCAGATGTGTAATGACGAAATGATTTGCAGTACAAATTATAGCTCAGTGCATGTCAGAGTGATATTCAGGGGTTTGAAAGCAAGTTATACTATTTCTGCTACTTTGCTGCTCAATATAGGATTGATTCAAGGCAATTTATTATTATTATTACTTTTAGAAATAAGAGCTACATATACAAGGCAATTGCCCCTTTAGGACCTGTTATTTGGAAGACACAGTTTTTTAATTTCAGGCAGTTTTTGCATAGATATGGCTCCAATTTTCTTCATTCATCTCTGTATTTTAACTTCCTTAATATTCAGTAATATCAAGAGTATTCTGATGTTTTTTATTTTCTTGCTAGTATTATTAGGAAAAGTAATGAAAGAGGTGTAAGGAAATGTTTCACTTGACTCAGTTCGTACTTTATATTTTTCCAGTTGCCTGCTACACCATGTTACCCTATGGGATTAAAAAATGCACATTGGTGAGTCATGGTAAAGCAGATCTTTCATTCCTATTATTTTTTAACATAATTGACCAGAGATGAAAGAGTAGTAGCTCTTCAGAGGGTTGTGTTTATGTAAATTTTTATTTCCTCTGAGATAGCAATATAATTTTTGTTACTGCTGGTCAGATGTGTCAATGGCTCGAGGAACCTTGTTTTTCCCTTATTTCCTATGCCATGTTGCATCGTATTCCGTGATCCTGCATGGAACAGGTACATTGCCTGCATGATTTCTGAGAGCCTTTTTTATCACCTTTCTTCTTATTTACTCGACAGCAACTTTCAATAGACCTAAGTCAAAACTTGACACTTGTTGTCTTCTACCCTTCTACTCTTAATCACACTGTGTTTTGCAAAGAGATAATAAGCACCTAGAATTTTGCCTCAGTCATTTTGGTTTAGCCTCTATATTAATCTCTTTTCAGATAATCTCTGCCTTTCTGCCACTTGCTATCAAGAGCAGAGCGATGTTCCTGATGACTACTCTTTAGCTAAAATTTCAGTTCATCTTTCACAATCCAGTATTTATAAGTGATATTCCTCACTGTATGAAAGCTTAGTGTCTATGAAACTCCTTATCACCTTCTGGCTCTGGGCACATAGGGACTTCACGGATCCTGGAATTCACCCTGTATGTTTCTATACACAAAAACTGAGCAATGCTTTTTTACCTTATGGGGCTGGCAGGGCTATGGTTGAGAAGGAGGTGCAATGTATGTATTTATTCTCTGAAGCTAGGGGCTGGGAGAGGAACTGTAATTTTACTGGGACTAAATCATTCTCCTTTACACAGTTCACTGCTCAAATCTGAACATGCAAACCGTATTTTCTCCCAAAAGTCTGAAATGCACACATTTTGTTGCTGATGCGCCTATAAAATTACAGGACTTGTAGAAGGTGTTTGGTTCTCCTGCATATAACTAGGTAAAAAGTAGGTATTAATTTCTGTACCATGCTGTGAGTAGATTCATGATGCTTCTCCCCCAAAATGGTCCTGAGATAATGAAAAAGTTCAGCATTACTGTGGATGTCCATAGCGTATAAGATGATAACCCAGCAAAACAGAAGCAAGCACTACCAAAATATTTAGAAGAATGTAAATAACAATATTGAACACTACTCTTTTTTAAAAGTACTCGCATATTTGCTAGATTTTACTATTAATTTTTTTCTTTTGTTATTGGTGCTTCAAAGCATGTTTAACACAATTAGATATCTGTCCAATATATTTGCAAATTTTTGGTATTTAAGAGGGCTAAAATGAATTATAAACTTTTCCCTGCATTGAATGTACGTGTGTTCTGCATAAACAGTGCATGAATCAGACCCTTAATTTTCACAATTTCTGAGGCATTTATATGCATCCAAAATGGATAGCACCTTTCCTCACCTACAAATGGAAAAGAAGTATTTTCACTTAATACCTTACAGAAGCTTGCACTTTTAGCTTTCAAGTACAGTGCTAATTTCTGTAAAATAAAATTGTAGACTTTCTTTTGCCTAAAGGCAAATGTATTTTAATTGATATGAATGTCTGTGTGAACTTGTAGACACAGAACAAATACCTTGCACAAAAATGATATGTCAATACAGAGCTTCCACACTGGCACTGTCAATGTGCCTTGCAGCATTTTTGCTCGAACTGGCGTTACAAAGAAGTAGCTTTTCACTGAATACATAGGAAAAGGAGGTGAGAACTGGTATAAAGTTACCTGTCTGCAAAGACCTGAAGTTAGACCTTAAATCTCCTCTCAGTAGACCATCAAACAACAAATGACTTGCCAATAAACCCAAGCATCTACTTTGAAGTCATTGCCATGAAACCGATTCAGGCCACAAAAGCCTGGGGTAAGTATCCTTTTAATGTCAGCAGGTTCTGAATCTAGTCCCTTTAGGAAGAAAGCTTCACAGTCCAATCCAGTTCCTTCAGCCATACAGGAATACATAACCGAACAAACTAATTGCCACTCTTGTTAGCAATGTAAATCTTGGTTTTAAATCTTCTTATGTACAGGCATATTTTCGCTTAGTTTGAATAACTGAGGTCTGAATATACTTTGTGTTCAAATGTGTATGTTGAAGTACAATGTAGTCAGCTATCACAGGCGGAAACAACTTCGGGAATATATTGTAATTCAGCTGTTTATTGTATTTTTGAGATGGTGCCCACCAGTTGTTTGTTTTCTAGCCTTAATTTTTACATCCATATTATGATTGTTTATATATAGACATAACGTATCTTTTCGTTCTAGTGAGCATAGAACAGAGAAAAAAGTTTCAGTGTGCTTCTCTCAGGTACTCTGTCTCTTTTCAAACAAATCTTTGAGCTTATATTCTTTTTAATATTAATGGTAAGTACAGTTTGGGCAGACTATGTCAACAGACTTTAACAACACTCTAAAGATGAACACAAAGTATCTTCCCAAATAAGAGTAAGAGATACTTTTGCATTAGATATATGTTTAAAACAAAACTGTTTGTTATTGGAAGGCTTTATATATAGTTTGGTTTACCTGACTCTTGATTGTCCAGAGTCATAATTTGATGGACTCATTTGCATGGAGTCACTACCTTTGTAATCTCAATTTTGTATCACTGGAATAAATAAACTCTAGATAGTAATTTAATTTAGAGTCTAGCCACGGGGCAAAAATCTGTTCCCATCCAATATTGTGACTGATCATTATTACCACAAAACCTGGCCTCTGTCTTGAAGACTTATTTCTAATGGAAGTCATAAATGTTGCCTTCTGAGCTATATCGCAGTTTAAATATTGGTTTCTCTTTCCGAAGGATCTTCAAGAGCTTTATCAGCTCTGCTCGCAGCATCTTCATTCTCATTGTTTGTTAATGGCTCTGCCTCCTTCGAGTCAGCGTTCTTCTGTGCTTTCTGCTTCTCATCTTCTAATTTCTTTTCTTTTGCCAAAAGCCTGTAGTTAATGGCATTGCCAATGAACAACCAGATACTGGCCACAATCACAATCGCTCCACAGACAAAATACATGTACTGATATTCACCAGTAACATCCACTAACCAACCTGAAATACAAAGACAAGAAGAGAGAAAAAGAGTCTTTAGGATAGAAT
>NW_009260788.1:481579-555065 GCF_000687185.1 Egretta garzetta
AAAGCATTTTCAACGTGTTCAAATGGTCTAACACATATAGCAGAACTCTAATGAAACCTGTATTAGTCAAGCTAGCAATTGTCATTGGAATCACTGACAATGATAAAATATTGAAGAACAAAGCAAGTAAAGCTTAAAGAATAATGACAGACACTTCTTTAGTTCTTTCATTTTCATTCTTTCATTGTCTTATTATTTTATTCACCTCCTAATTTTGTTTCCTATTGTTTTGGAGTGACTGTCTGACACTCACGGAGGCTGCATACAGACAATAGGATGAAGAGATATGTGCCTTTTTAGGCTGCTGTCACTGCTCGCTTCTCGTTTTCACTTTCCTGTGACTGGTGAAAGAAACAGAAAGGTTTGTCCCTTTGGCTATCATGCTCAGCTGCTGAATTTTGAACTCTGAAGCCTGTACCTAAAAATTACATCCACACCTCTGAAATTAATTTGGTCATGACACGGGAAATAAAATATAACTCATTTTTACTTTATGAATCATTCTTTCTAAATTTTCCCAACTACCAAATCAACATTTGTATGTATCCAACTATTTAGCTCTCAGCTCTGATGACACACTATCGTTGAAATGCACAGGATAACCTGCGCACTTCAGTTTAGTATGTATTTAGATGCCTTTACTGGGTTGAAGCCATAATGCCAGCCTATTCACCTGATACACATTTACAAGCCATCAAATTATTTTAGTCTTTTCTTTATTTCACAAGCCTAGTATTAGGAAAAACTCAAATAGCACTGCAACCGTATAATTCACCTATTACTGTAAATAGTAGAATTTGCTGGGTTTTATTGCTGAGCAGTCTCATAAAATTGATGATTAAAAATTAGAATCTGCATTAACATTACTTCAGCATAATACTTTAAAGGATATGAACTAGTCAAAACCGGAATTTAGCTTTTCCATGTGCTCATCCCCTTTGTTTTCTCCATTTAACAAGTTACATCAATTATTCATACAGTTATAGCATAAACACATGCTTTTCAAAACTTCTGCAAAGCTAATATACTGAAAGATAAGTAGCCGCCCATGCTATTGCTCCACAAATATCAGATTAAATATCTCTAGAGTTAATACTAATATCGATTTCAGAACCTGACTGAAAAGGCTGGACTCCAGCGGTCACAGGCTCAGTCCCCCCACTAGGTGGCATAGGAAGAGTCTGTGTGAGAAGAATATATTTTGTTCTACCATTACCAAAATGAATTTGTATGCTAAAAGATGAGGGAAATATGGAATATCTTGAGGACTATTAAAAATTTACTTGTATAAATATTATTTTACTGAAGTGAGTGGAATTGTTTTGGCATATTTAAAATTTCACTTAACAATGCTATTTTCATACAAATAGTGAGAGTGATCCTTAAAATACTTTGCTAATTAGAAATGGTTTTAGGCACATATAATCTTGCTGACTTTCGTGGATCTGCTTATGTGGGTATAGTATAGGACTGGCTGAGAGCTAGGCCGTGGTGTGAAATCATGCCAGGGCGCAACGGTCCAACAGCACTGCACTGGAATCCCACCAGGCATGCACCCTGCCTAGGCTGCTGAGCATGCCCCTGTCCTTTCTGGCACCTCCCTACTGGTTTCTTCTCTCTAGAAGCGCCAATCCTCCCTGTTTAGGCAAACTAAAGTCACTCTTTTAAATTTATGCAGGTGCTCCTCTAGCTGCCATTAGATTAGAGAAACTATAAGTCACTTCAAGATCTTCACAAAAACTGACCAGTGGATTCAACCAATTCAAGAGAGTAAGAACTGTGTCGGCAAAGAGCAAATTGGAGCTGAATACACATAAATCAAGGCTGCAAAGTTAGCACTACGTGCTAGCAGGAAAACATACATTTATCACACGGATTTATGGGCCAGTAGATACATGCTCTTAATCTATCTATTGCACATGCATGCAATGTATGCCTGTAGATTCTCATGTGGATCCACAGCTGTAAAGTGCAAAGATAGTTGATGCAGTGCACTGCTGCTACAGTACATTCCTAGTTACAAAGAAAACATTAAATAACATTAAGAATAATGTTTATATTAATTCAATACTAAATTGCAAGATTATGCTGTAATGTCTGAAAAAATGGAATAAAAGAGATTCTTACCTCCTAGAGGAGGGCCAATGAGCACAGGGCAACATTCCACAATGGTGACAAGTCCAACCGCACTGGAAAATCTGGCAGCCCCAACAAGGTCCATCAATGTCTCAAAAAGAACACTGCTAACCATTCCAAATGCAAACCCAAAAAATACAGCATATATCACCAAGCCAGTGTAATTTGTTGCCAGAGGGCACAAGATATGACAAACGCCGTTGTAGAAGACAGCAAAACTAAAAAAGTACTGAATCTTTGGCCTGATAAATTTGGAGTTTGCTACGAGTCCCATTGAAGGCCTAGCAAACATGTCTACAAAGGCTAAGATAGATAGCAAAAAAGCAGCAGAATATTCATCAATTCCCTTGTGCTTGGCATAAGGAGCCAAGAATACAATTGGAGCGAAGAAACCGATAAACATAATAACATTTCCTGACAAATAGATCAGAAACCCTCTGTGTTTGAAGAGGGAGAGATCTAGATATTTATTCATAGTTTGCCAAAAAGACTTCTTGTTGTTTTTGTGCAAGGTAGAATCTCCTGTGCCTTTTTCAACATCTTTTTTCACAGGAGGGACGGTTTTCGGTCCAACAGGTCTCATAAGTGACCCAGCCACACAGCAGTTCAAAAGAAGACCTCCCAGAATGAGAAAGCTTCCTTTCCAGCCAAACACGTTAAAGAGGAATTGATTGAGAGGTGCCAATGTGCTCAGAAACACCGGACTTCCAGCCATGGCCAATCCATTAGCAATGGGACGCTTCTTATAGAAATACTTGCCAATCATGGTCAAGGCAGGCTGTAAGTTGAATGCTAAACCCAGACCTAAACAACACATAAAAGACAGTATTATTGAAGGTCATGCACTACAAAAATTATATCACACCTCTTTCAAGTTATTTTTAAAACGACCAGTATCTAATCCAGTGATTCCCAATGAAGATAAGAACCAACTAGCATCAGAGGACGAAATACAGCTTCATTGCTGTCCAGGTGTGTTAAAGCCAAGACTATGGCATGGTGGCGTTCTGCCATTTCCCCTGTAGCACTGCAGTAAGAGCCCAAACTCCTTGTTGTTTTTTCAGCAATAACAGAGACAGGGGAATCACAGAGGAATGATGGTATCAGCACCTTGACTTACCATTTTTATATTTACTAAGCTATAATGCAATTCTCTCTTGGTTCATTTCACAAAAGTTATTAAATGTCACCTCAGCTACAATGAATGCAAGGTGTATTTAAATGCATAAATCTCTTATTTCCAACCCCGTTTAAGACCAAACTTGTGTATGGAAGTGGTGCTTAAAATCGCTAATTATTTTGGAGCTCACACAGCTCCACTTCCCAGGTATGGAAGTCACTACAAAAGGTTGAAGAGTTGTAGACGACATGCAGACCACCCATCCAAATCAGCTGAGTGTATAAGCTGAACCTTTAGGCCTTCTCTCTGTATTAAGAAACCCAGGCAATAAGGTCTAAATAGCTATGTATCAGATGGATGGCACAGGAGAGAAGCTTTCTTCTCTAATAGGCCCATTACCGGATCCTGATTTTATTCTTTCAGTGAGCCTCAAGTTTAGGATATAAAAAAATGAGCTTTATGTAATAATCACTGAACAAAGAAGGACACCTTTAGTCCCAATGTAAAGGAAGATGAGGTTGAACATAGGAGCAAGTATTATCTCATTCGTTTATTACCTGCCTCGCTTGCCTTCCGTATTCTGAGGAGGTAGTTTAATTCCACCCTCCCCCCAAAATCTGGAAAAAGAGGTTATTTAATTTACTGGCTTTATGATCACTTTAGTTCATTGCCCCAGGCAATACCCAGGCCTTTGATGATATATGGATAATTTTATTTGGGGATTGACCCTGGGGGATTTTAAACAGAAAGCTATTGAACTGAAAGTTTTTATACTTATCTGTGAGAGTATATGTATGTATAAAACTACAGAAAACTGGTACTAGCTTTCGCATTTTGCTAGAATTCTGCTAGCCTCTGCCACCCCATTTTAAGTGCAACTTGATTGAAAGCTAAAAGAATGAATGTGAAATTCTGAACAAATGACTGTAATAAGTGCTGTCATGAGCCAATCAATTTTTATACCATAATTACAGTGCAGTGTGGAACAGTACATACATACAGCATTTATTGAATAAAATCGTCAGTTGTTCCTGAAATATCCTAAGAAATAATATAACATCATACCAGCTAATTTAAAGGATTAGATAGTTCAGGTAGCTGAAATGAACTGATTTTGCTACCTTCTTGGTTTGTATTTGTACGTTGCCTTGCACAGTGGGTTCTTGATCAGCAAGGCTCATTGGTAGAACAGCACTAGAAATAACCTAATACAATATAACAAACCCTTTTAAATAGGACTCTTACCTCCGACAACACCAATACATAGATAAAGTTCCAGGACGCTATTGCAGAAAGAGGAAGCAATCATACCAAATGAACACAGGATACCTCCTGCTATCATCACAGGCCGGCTACCATACTTATTCACCAAAATGCTGCTTATGGGACCTGTTGGTAGAAAGAAAATACATTAACAGGTAACTCCATCATACATGTCTTTGTGCTTAGGGCGTGTTGGAATGCCTTACTCTTCCATCCCGGAAAATGTTTAGTTGTTTCTATACCGATTTGTCTTACAAACACACTCTGCGAGTTTGCGGACACATGAGCCTGGATGTGGATATATTGCCTCCATGACAATATAAATATTGATTAGTCATGGAGATGGATCAAAAGATTAAAGACATCAGACAAGCAAGAGGGATTGTTACAGTTCATGAGCAATCAATACTGAGATCGGTCAATGGAAGTTTTGAAAGTGCAAGGACTGAAGAATTTCAAGTATGAGACAGATATCAAAACTCCACAGAGCAGGAGGAATCTCCAGGCAAGCAAACTAATAGCTGATCTTAATCCTGCAGCATGTCCTGGACCCCTACTTAAAACTACACATAGACTTAAAAATACTGTCAAATCAGAATGTAAATCTCTGGCCCCTGAGGCTCATTTTCCCTTACCTCATCCAGAAAAGAGTGCTAATGGGCAGTAAGATGACTATAGGTTGTCTGGAAAAATCTAAGATGTGTGTTAGCATAAAGACCTATAAACTTTGAAAATATCGCTACAGGCCTGTTTTTCAGTTTCAACTGCAATTCAGTTTATGGTGTAATTACGTCCATACTAAACAAACAGCTAGCGTGCAATTTAGCATGACATGCATTATATGTTTTTTAAACGACCGTGACTAGAATAGATGGCGTGCTACATATCAAGATTAAGAGGTTGTCAAAGCTCTTTAGGTAAACCTGCATACCATCTGACTGCACTATATTTGGCCAAACCATTACGAATAGTCTCGTTTTTGCAATAACTAAACTTATCCAATTCAAAAAGGAAAAAAAACCGAAACCAAACCAACCATAATAAAAAGCAATAAATTTCAAACTCAAGATAAAGCAGGCAGCTGGCATGAAGTGGAATGCCAAGCTCTGCATCTGATTTCACTGCAAATCATTCACTGTACTTGTAACAGTTTTAAGTCTCTCTCTTTATAAATACCCAGAGGAATAAATGCCAGAAACTCCGTGATGTGAAAAAGCCAAATCCAACCAAATTTAAAAGTGTATTTTCATAGGTACAGTGTTATTTTAGACTCCACTGTTTGAATTACCTTAAATGTATTAAAGTATTATTATGGATGTACTGTAAATGTTAATTACTGCTTGCATATCAACAACAAAAGTCTGAAGCATATGCAAAATGATCAATTTTTAGCTTACTTTCTTATGGAAATAAGCTTCTACAATAGTGTTGCTCCGTGCCTACCCATCTTTTCTAAAAGCTTGTGAATCCAGAGGTCAGTTTGAAATTAATCTGACTGGAAAGCAAAGATTTGAATGATGTTTAGATCATTCATTTAGATCATTAGTTTGTGCATTCATTAAATAGTTTGGATCACAAGGAGTCTAGGGCAGTATCTATTTAAAAAAGGAGGTCCCTGTCCAGGCAGCACAGACACCAGCCAATACACTCAGCTTTCCACCAGTAAAACCAATGTATCTTCATGCCCAGGCAGCTGTGCTGTTCAAGGTAGGTGGGGACATAGAGGATGAAGAGGGTGGCCATTTTAGTGGGAAGGTAAAGGATGCTCAAACTGAAGGCATTAGAGCTCATCTTACAGACACATACACATAGGAGACCAGGCTCTGCTGCTCATTGAACTGCAGTTTAAGCATAACCGTATATTGCAACCAGTAGACTTGAAAATCCACAGCATGGAATGGCCCACCACATATACAACAGCCCAGAGATTTATTAAAAGACTTTAAATCACATATGAAGCACTAAAACATTTCGCTGACAGCTTATATTATGAGATACTTAACACTTCTTTATTTCCATTTGGGGGGAACCACTGAGCAGAACAGTGACGAGGTGGGGTTTCTCCTTTGAGGCCATATGGAGAAAGCAGTGAAACATGAAGGACGGACAAATTACACTCTGAACACTTCTCAAATATATCATGCTTATTTCTCCTGTCTTAATAAACTTGTGCTCTCATAACTATGCTGAAGCATAACTTCAATCACAATTGTTTTTATTTATAGAGCTATGTTTGCACAACCAGTAGTTTGGCTCACGTTTGAATTAGAGAGAAAGCCCTTTTGAAATACACAAAAAATACAAATATTTCCTCTGGGTCAAAAAAGCCTGTTTTAACTTGAATTTTTTCTTTAACTCAAAGCAAAAAGTTTCATCCTTATATCAATTAATATTTATATTTTTGAAAATAAAGACTATTTTCTGAAAAAAAAGTTGTTATAATTTCTAAGCACAATAACAGTATTTCACTTCAAAGATACAAAAATAATAATTTTAAAAATTATTTTTAAGTTCTTTTTCCTGTGACAAGATGGAAGCACTTACAAAATTGTAAATGAAAAATTTGTGTAGCATTTGGTAACATTCTGACCTCACCCCAAATTACTGCTGTAATAAATGTTGCCTTGGTGTAGTCTTACTTAAAATGTTCCTTTGCTGATACTTAGAAAAAAATGTAGCAAAGAGACATCATAGCAGGTAAATATTTGACCATATTAGTTACAGATTTATTCACTACAGGCAGCACCTTTACATAAATACTTCAGTTATGCTGTAGATAGACCTGTCAGCAATCTCTTTCTTTTCTCATTAAACAAAACCAGCGTGAAAAGCCAGGATAAGTGCAAGACCAAATGAAAAAGATGAGGTAAATCCACACATAGGAGACCAACAAGTACTGGAAAGAGAGGAATGGCATTAAAAAAAGATTGTTGTGCAGTATTGCTATATTGTTAGCATTTTAAATAAAACAATGGATCAAAAAGGCAGCATTGCACAGCACTGACAAAGTTTTCCAACCATCATCAAGGACAAAGATGAGCTGTGCTGTGATATTCACCCCGGAACAGTATTGACTATAATAATAATCATATTCTTTAATACTGTTCCATCAATCCTTCCTTCCTTCTCCTATAGAACAGGGAAATGAGTCAGATTCTAGTTTGTTTAGGAGTTCGGGGAACAGGTTTGTTTTTAGAGTTTGGTTGGTTGGTTTTTTTGAGAGGGGATCCAGAAATGGCAAGTTTTGCAGTACAGTCCTTCAAGGGAGATCATTTTGCAAACAGTTCCTTACTAGGAACAAGAAAACCGGATCTCTATGGATCTTAACTGTGGCAGTTAGGCCAGGACTGTAAGTTACAGCTTTTCAGATCAAAGCATGCAATGTTAGCCTCACCTACAAGACCTGTTAGCTAGAGTTCCCATGTGGATGTGTTAATTTAGTTAGACAGTGGATGAAGAGACCAGAGGAAAGACAAAGCTGTCTGATGGGTCTGAGCTCTGTACTTTCAAATGACCTAAATCTGGACTGTATTATGAATTTAAAATTCCTTTGAACAAAACATTCTCTTTGAGATGTTCTCCTGAAGTTACTGATGTGTACTTACCACAACAGGTCCACTTAATTTTGAGTTTTCTTTTAGTATATTCCAGTATTTTGATTTAAAATTTGTGCATGTGGGAAATATTAATTGTTCTATAAGCCATAAAGTTAGTTTAAGCTTACTCCCCTGGTTATCTAGGAACCCTTCCAATCTGATGAGCAGATAAAACATTTTCTCGTGACATCTGCATATATACTTGGTTTTGGAGTCTCATAAAATGACGCATATTCATACCTGAGCATATATGAATCTACATACATTCCAGCTGTTTGCCTGCCATCATACGTTTTATAGCCATGCACAAATTTCATTTCACATCTAACAGCTTCCACAATTATTTAAGCAATTCTCACATGCCAGAATGTACCTATATTCCTTGCATATCTTATCTTTCTAGCAGAAGGAAGATGAAGGTGTTTAAGTGCTGTAACACTGCCAGAATCGTGCTATACATTAATGCACGTTAATGCACTAAAGGACTGCTGGATCTCTGAGTCTACTTTCCCAAAGCCTGAAGTAACTACATAACAGATGCTAAGTCAGGAAGACCACAAGAATATTTACTCTGATCTCTCCCTTAGCACCTACAAACCATCAGCCACAAAAAACTATACACTCCCTAAACCAAATTTAAGACCATTACCATAATATGCTAACAGTCTCCTGGCTGTATTTTTGTTTTATATCTTTCTGTTTGATGCAAATGACTGGACGGTGAGAAAGAATAAGGCAGCAACTGTAACGGGTGCCACTGAAGAACAGTTGCAGGAAGGGCTATGGAGCAGGACACAAATGCTTTAGAAGAAGACAAGGAAAAATAGCAGCTTTTCACATTCTTCATGATATGTCATTTCAGCTATGTGAGCAGAGACCGGCTCATGGATTTGGGAGCTGTTTATGTTTTATACAATGCCTATAATAATGTGACACCTACGTGCTGTTTTGATGGCTCAGCAGAACATTCACTTGCACAACTGTATGTGAAACTTTTTCTAGTCTTCAGTGAATGCCAAGACCTCTTGGAAGAAATATATTGCTTAGAAATGAGATTAATTATTTCTTACAATAACAAAGGTAGCAATAATCCATACTTTCCTCTCACCACCAACTTTAACTTTTCAATCACCATTTAAAACTTCCTTCTGCTAAGCCATACTGTTGTAACTGAAAAGCAATAAAAAGACTACATAACTGATTAGTAAGTAGATTTTAAAAAAGCGTATGTTTGAAGAAATAATCACTTTTTCACTTTAAAAGAGGGTTATTGCGTTAACAAGGTTTAAACATAACTCAAACATTAAATTTCTTTTTAAAGAAAGGTACTGTTTGCTATTTTTTGTATCAACAGAGGGCTCAGACTATGCACTATAAATTTAATATTCTTTGTCATGTAGTTACATTCTCAGAGATACACACACTCATATACACACATTTTTCCATTTACTCATTTTTTTCAGCCCTAAGAATATATATATTTCAAAAAATGATCTGACTCTGGAGACAATGTAACAACTTTATATCTAGTATCTCTAAAAGCTTAAAGGATGCAAACCAGATAACAACATTTCCATTTCATAATACCTTGAGGTAATAGTACAGGCAGATCAGTTTTAAGGCCATGAAATAGAATAAAGGAAGATTTATTTGGCATAAAATCTATATCTTGCTCAGCTCTCAGGTAGAATAACATTTACAAGTCCAAATGTATTAGGTACACTCCATTAATTTATAAGAGGAAGAGAATCTAGGACACTAGAATTCTTACTGCCTTTTCTCTTTTCCATCAATTTTTTTCTTACCAAAGTGAAAAAAAAAATATTTACTTTAAACTGTTCTCTCATAGACACCACTTTCTGTGAAGGATGAAAAAATGTTCTGCAACTTAAATGTGTAGCAACTAGTCAGAATGGTTACAATAGTAAGGATTGGTTTGTAGCAGTGTCAGTCTGCCATAATCGCGTTTTATGATCAGAACAAGGTCATCTTTGGGTTTATTCTATATTTATATTCACTGTAGGAATGAAAGGTTCTTTAAAAAGTATATAATCTAGGGTCTAGTATTTAATTTATTTGTCTTGCTTTGATTTCTCACTGCTATAATACAGTGATGTAATTAAAGATCATTCACAACTGTAATTTGTTTCACGTACAGCCAGTGCATTTATGCTTTTTATTTTGCTACCTGCATTATTTGTAGTATAGAACTGGAGATGAACATCCCTGATATTAAGGTAATTTTTTAAACATACATTGACAATGTCATGCAGTGTTCATAGTGTCATTGATCCAAAGCAACCTGAAATGACTCAGTCGGAACATTTTGGCATTTATTTAAATAAAGTGAATTGCTGAAAGAAGTTGAAAATAAATGCAATAATAATATTTCAAGTTGCACTAATGTGATATTGTAGATTGCATCCTGTCAAGTGATTTAAACACAAGTATATTTTCAGCCATCTGCTCTGCAGAGTCAATGCAGCTACCTTTCCAGTCCAGCTTTATTTTTTATTCTGTTTCCTACAAGGCTGGATAGTACTGAGCAGCTCCAAGAATTAACATTAGGATAAACTGCTTGCTAGTATCAGTCAGATTTCTTTTTCTTTTTCTTTTTTTTCCTTTTCTTTTTCTTTTTCTTTTTCTTTTTCTTTTTCTTTTTTCCTCTTTTTTACAAAATGTAAAATCCACTTGCAGTAGCTGATTTGCTTTGTTTGGCAAAGAATCCCCAATATCTTGCTGAAGGAGACCCTTCTTTAAAACAACTCCTTCAGAAATGCTTTAAGCAAGTACTTAGTACTGCTATTGGAATGTCATCTCTAGCATCCAGAGGAAAAGCAACTCAAAATTGATTCTGATCATGTTTAAAACTTGTTCATTAAGTTGGAAAACACTTTAAAAATATGTTGCTTTTCTCAAGGAGGACCAAGTCAAAATACTGAGTGTTCTGTGACAGTCTTAACTCTCATTCAAAAACCTTTGGCTAAAAACTTGCATAGGCATTTAGAGAAGGCAGACAGAAAAAAGTGTCCATGAGTTTGAAAATATTAAAATGCCATGCAACTATTTTTGTGTTAGATTCTCTATCACATTTCTGGGAATGGTAACCTGCATTTCTGACATATCCTATATGTTTGTGTAACAGCAATGAAGGTAACATAGTTCAACAATCGTTGGACAGCTTCCTCTGTAGTTCCCCTGTGCATTTGGCAGTATTTTGTGTTTGTGTAACAGCAATGAAGGTAACTCTGTAGTTCCCCTGTGCATTTGGCAGTATTTTTTTCCATTTCATATAACGTTTACAACTGGCTGCACTGATTCCATAAACCTAGATAATATAGTAACCTTGACAGAAAGCAAAGAGAAAAAAATGCTCTTGCAATAAATATCATCAAAAAGAAATGGCTAACATTGAGTTAGGGTCGCTAAAGTATGAGTTAAGATAGCTCAGCAGCTGAAAGCACAGCATACTGGGGAGTAAGCAGTCAGTCGTTCAGCCATCCATCACACTTTGCTCACCACTTCCCCTCCCCTAATTACATTTCCTCAGTGTCATTACCCTGAACGCACACATTCTCACTTGTGTCCTGAAGGATCCTTGAATTCCATTACGTTTCTATCTTTTGATTACTAATGAGGATTAAATTGCCCTTCATATATTCCTCAGGACTTTTATAAGAAATACAGAAATCACATGTCTAGTAACTCATAGGAGCCTGGCTGATGGTAGAGTGCCTCAGCACACTGGCTGCTTCTTCACAGTTCCTCCTCCCAAAAGGTTATGGCTGATAATTTTGAACTGATGTGCTCGAGTCAGGAACACGTATGTCTGGCTACAAATACGAGCTGTCTTTCTCCTGAAACGTTCAGAAGAAACAAAATAAGTGATCAGTGCTGCTGGTGTTTGCTCTAAATATATTGCTTTCATGTAAAAATTACAGATTCTTGATCTCTTTTGGTATTTTTTGTTTTGTTTTGTTTTTTTCCAGTGATACATCAGAGACGTGAACAAAGGGTATTACATATTTTGATTAAAGCTGTTGTTTGGCTTACGGTTTTTTTTCTTGTTTGCTAGGGTGCAAATATGTAAAGAGCTATGGACCATATAATTTAGAAAACATCTTCAAGTCAGAAAATTACTTTACATCTATGTATTTTAAAAAGTCGGGAAATTGCCCAGTTTTTAATCAAGGAGTAGCCATGCTGGTTATTATTTACATGGATACATACTGTTGTTTTGTATTAATTATCTTTTGCATGCTCTGCTACAGAAATTTTTCATAGAAGGCTAAAACACTTGATCACAAAATGGAAGACTTTAAGATGATTTATGACATTTCTTTTGAAAGTAGCGATATGAAACTTCATAATATTTAATAGGAACGAGTGTAATTCTATGAGCTGCTGAACACTCAGAAGTTTTCAGAAACATTTATGGTCACCCACTACAAAAAAAAAATCTCTGTCCCAAAAGTAATTGCCCAAATTTCACATCGGCACATTTATTGTGAAATTAAGTCTGATGCAGCAAAACATTTCAGTATTTTTTTTAAACTTCCCTTATATTTGTATTCCTGTTACCTTTGGTATCACTGAGTAAAGTGAAGCCCATGCATAGGTACTTGTAGAAATCAGTCTTTCAAGGCAAGAAACAGTAAAGAAGAAAGGAGGGAACAAGCTAATGACAAGATGGAGCCAAAGCACCCATAAGAGAGATGCATATAAATAGAGAGATTGTAACACCAAGCACATATTTTTCACAAAGTAGCCTGCATGCCTCTGTAATAGGGATGGCTGGAAATAGCTTCAGCACATGATATGCGCATCGCAAACGCTCTTCTCAGAAAAATGCCCTTTTCTTCTCAGAAAACTGATGCAACCAGCTTGTAATTTAAGCGGTAAATGTCATGTAATGTATCAACAAGAACATTAGAAAATTCAGCTGCAAATATAAGGCACTTGGAAGAATTTATGAAAGTTTCCTGCAGAAGAAAAGACAATGAATTTTTAAAGCTTAGTCTTTAACCACAATTAACTCCTCAGGACTTCATAGGCTTGCATGAATTTAAATTTAAAACAGCTTTTCAGACCCAAAAAATGTGTTCGGGATTTCATTTAAATAATATCACTGTTGACATGCACAATGCCATTAAACATTACTTCTGCTTCAAATGAAAAACCAAACAAGGACTTAGTCATTTTTCCTCTCTGGAAATACAACAAAGATAATAATACCAATATATAAACATTAGTAAGTATAATTCTCTATAGCAGTAGTTAATATGAAGGTATTAATAATAAACTTCACTACATTTATATCCTTTTCAGGGTTTCACCAGGAATTTCAGGAGGCATAAGTCTAAGTATAGAAAAGCTCCAATGAAAATATTTAGTGGTTTTCTTCCAGAGGTCTCATCCTTGAAGTATTATCTGAATAGATCTCAGTGGCTGCTCCTTCTTTCTCTGTGGATGGTTGCAAGTGAAAGACTTAGTTCTGTTTGGTAATACATATGTTTGAGCACTTGTACTGAAAGTAGCATCACATTTCTGAAAAGATTAAAATAAATCCTGTCTAATAGCTCTGCTTTCATGGAACAAAGGAAAAGTAATACTAAACCAAAACTAGAGGCTCATTCATAGCTATCCAGTATTTCTACTAGTTTTTCTATCTCAAAAATAAACTTACTAAAAACCTGCTATGCCTGGAGATAGAGTCTACATATTCACACACCCTCACAAACAAAAAAACCCCACCCACCACTTTTCCTCATCTGATGGATGGACCCCTAATGATATAAATGAGTTGTTTTTTTCCTGGGATAACGGAAAGTGCTCATCCCGTTTACAAGCATTTTTCACCTGGAAACTTCTGAACTCACTCTTTCAAGTTCAAAGTTTGTAACTGACGAAGACTTCGTGCTTAGTGCTTTGTGCCTTACCAAAGCAGATTAAGATTTTTAGCTACAAAACTTGCCTTTTTAGCTTGCTGACTGTGTGAACTAGATTGCCAAACAAGTTCTGTATATTCTGCTGTTACAAAGGGAGGACAATATTCTGCACTGTTGCAGAGCACAAAACTGAAAAGAAAGACAGAGGTTACAGTATACCATCGTCACAACTACCATTATAGCAACTTGAAAAAAAGACTTATGTTGCTAATCTCAGAACTAACTGTAGGGAAGAAAAAAAAAAAAACCCAAACCAAAACAAACAGTGCTTGCAAATATTTATTTTAATTCTTCATAGACATTTTCCTAAACCATGCTATTACCTAGTTACAAAAATTTCCCTTTTTTCTTTCTTTCTCTTTGAGGAATGACTGTCTTTTCTATAAATCTGTGTATGCACATGTGAATACATTATTTCTAAATGTTCATAACTCACCACTTCCTATTTATTATTCCATATTATCATTCATGATATTTATACACCTTCTTTAAAATCTCTGGCTGGTTTTCCTCGTAGCAAAACCACACTTTGTCATTTGGAAGCCTAGCAGACATCACAGTGAGCAAAAAGCCATACAGCAAACACTTTCAGAAGACCTTGCACAGGCTATTTAGTAGTTCTCATGAATGTAGAGTATATTGTCTGCAACTCAAATAATTACATTTTTTATATAATGCATTCACTGTGAAAAATTCAGCCAACTTCAGTTAAGATTAATATTGTCATTTGGATTTCTCTGCCTTTTACAAATTGCCCATCATATTAATGTTCATACAATGTCCCATTTTTACCCTGCACATCATCCTACATTTTATTTGTTTTCTTCCAGAATAATACTATAACTAACTCAACTTGGAAATGATTCTTTATATATTGTTACAGGCAATAATATGTAATTTCAGAGAAAGCACAAGATACATGCTTCTTCCTAGTTGCTCCTTTATCATGTTCCTTTCTGGTCTCAATTTTGCACTGTATAATTAAACTTCAAATTGAAAATACTCAATCTACTACCTATGATGTTTCTGTGGAACACTTACTGTGAATTATGGATCATGAGTGGATCATTAAATCTCATCTACATATTCAGAATATATGTAACGAGAAGTATAAATCTGGATGTATTTATAACTTGGAAGTGTCCTCAGAAGTCATCATATTTAGGTCATTGTCAGTAACATTGCAAGATTATTTCCAAATGCATTTGATGTTTAACACGTATGTATCATTAAGCTTAAAAAGCACTTTACGGAAAAATCTTTATAAAACATTATTTTATCATTATTTTCATTATAACTGTATTTTTAATAATATCCAATACAATGCATATGGTGACTTTCAATGGTAACAATTAGAAGCTTAAGAGTGTGAATTTCCCAGATTGCTCTACAGGCCATAAATTAGATCACATCTGAAGAACTGTGTAAGGTAAATATATGCATAATATTTAATTCACAATTTACTGGGGGAACGGGAAGAGAGAGGGAAGGGGAAAGAGGGAAGGGGAAAGAGGGAAGAGGGAGGGGAAGGGAAAGGGAAAAGGGAAGAGGAGGGGGAAGGGGATGTATTTGTGTTTCAGAGATATACAAAATGGGAACTGAGCACTTTCATTAGATTTTGGCACCTAAGGTTTTTAGAGTGTAAGTGCAGACAATGGTAGTACATTAGTGGGATCATACCAGGTAGAGAATTTACATTTTTCCCAGTATTTTGCAAAAGGGCAAACTGAGAAACTGGCGGGGGGTAGGGGGAGACACAACTGTGTTCACTTGTCAATTAAAAGTGAGAATCTTGGGGGGGGGGGGCCCATTTATGGTTTAGGGTTTTTTTTTCTGGTTTTCAGACAAGCTAAAAAATAACATGTATGTATATTGAGAAAATCTGTTTAATTATAGAATGATATGTAAAGGTAACATTTTGTCTTCCAGGTCAAAAAGAATAAAAAAAATATAAACTGTTAAATGGCTAGAAATGTGAAGAAAAAAATCAAAACTAAAATAAGGAAAAGCCAAAAGTTAGCAAAATATTATCTTCTTGATCAACAATAGTAACAAGATTTATGTGATGTTTTCCATCTTTCAATGCATTTCTTTATTTCAGCTGTGCCTGAATCAGCAGCCTTTATTACACCCTAGAGGAAGCAGAACTTTTGGAGACAAGTTAGTGAACTGAGGTCCAGAATTCTGAAAGCATCCCACAGGTGCAGATCAGAACATTTTTCAATCTACTTAAACTTTAGACAACACACATTTAACTGCTTTTTAAAAGTAATAAACTTCAGAAAAATATTTATGATTAATCAATGATTTAAGAACGAGTTCTAATCTCTTCTCTCCTCATTCTTTTTTCCTTGCTTCTACGTAGCCTTTTACAGCAAAATACACATGCCTGAGAATAACACTCTATCCAATAGAACTGAAAGAGGTATCAGATACATTTTTTTTAATCTATGCATTATCTGAGCGGATGTCAGTTTATCTTTGCATACCCCCAATGCCACCTCACATACTTTTTGTCATCGGAGTTGAATCTGTCATCAAGTTGACACTTTTAGATTTCCATCTACAATGGACAGAGCTTTACCTGATGGGTCTTTCAAATTCTTAGATGTTTCCTACGTCTAGTCACAAGCCATTTATTTTGTGGACTGGATCAATAAATACACTTTCCATGGACTGTAATCAACCAAAACATGATGACTTCCTTCAGTGAGGGCAAAAGTATGCCTTCCATTATGAAAACAGTATTTCATAAAATATGACCATGTGAGGAGTGAAAGAATCATGAAAAATTAGGAGAGGAAGCCTGGGACTTCAGCAGTGGAAAAATAGTATATTATGAGGAAGTTGGGCCAAGTCTTTATGGCATTTGTGTTTTGCCTGGGCTAGAGAGGAAACAACATGTATAATATTCTCTACACCATCCTTTCCCTTGTAGCAGCAGAGGATACATCTCCACAGACAAGGTCTTCTGAAAATGTGGGGCTGGAGCAGTGAGGGGAGTCTAGATTGGGTCTGCTTATATGAACAGGCAATATTTGAGCTCTGTTGCAAAAAGCAACATGAAGTGGCTTGGTGACCTAGTGCCATCTTATTGCACTTGAAAAGAATATCTGTGTGGCTTTTGAACCAAATGTATTTTCTCACCTAGTGTGAAGAAATAAAAGAACCCACCACTGGCAGAAACCTTATTCTCAACCGAGTAATGTCAAGCAGCCAACTCCTAATTATTGTGATGCATCATAAATTCAAAATAAATTAGTGCCCATTAAAATATGGGCTTTTCATGATTTGTATTACAGATGCTGCCTAAACATCACGCATTCCTGAAGCCACTTTTCATTTAAGGAGTTATGTTGATATTCTTCAGCTAGAACATATTAAAATAATCCAATGAAATATACCCACTTCTGCAAGGATTTAACATGTGTGCATGTGAGGAGAATATTACTTAGGTTTAGTAATGAAAGAATTATTTCCTTCCCACAGGAGGAACTATGTTTCTTTAGTAAGTTTTAATACATCTTACAGAAAAGCAATTCATTAGAAAGTTGACTGATCTAGGCAATATGTATATCTATCTGAACACCTTGTCAGGTAAATTTTTTATAACATCAGGAGAAATGATCCAGATTTGTTCTTGTCTTAATCCCATATGCCACTTCAGCTCTGTCTCTCTGAGCACAGGGTCAAGTGCTTTGCACTCAGGTTGCTGTTTACATTTGTGTAAATAAATACAAAAGGCTTCTAAATCACAATGGCAATAGTTTATATAACCTTACACACTCTTTGCACAGGTATAAACTATGGCACTATGTGAGAGACAAAAGAATCACTCCCACATGTACTATCTTTGCGACATGCTATTAGATTTTTAAGGAATGATACATAAAATTAGAACTAGCATTGCATTAAACACTCTTATGCTTTAACATCCATTTTATTCCCAAGCTCAAACAAAAATTTTCAAGCTTTGGAATTTTCAGTTGAATTAAAACTCTTCAAATAAGTCACTCGGAAAGATCCCAAATGTCTTCTGTCATACAAATAAAGAAATTAGAAATATAACTATCTGACATTCCCATGATCTAATTCTTCCTCTTAGCTTATCAAAATAATTGCAAACATTTTCTTTCAGGTCATTTGGTACTATACTGCATTTCACTACCAAACCATCTTAAAGAAATGCAGCTCTAGAGTTTGTTGACTTAGTATAAGTCCAACTGCTGGACTGTGTTGCTCCTTATTGTATATGCAGTCACATAACACACATCGGCCCTTGTTCTGAGATTAATTGCCCCACCACAATCTGGGAGGTGTAGGAGGTGTAGTCCTTCTTGCAAGTTCACCCCATGGGGGGGGTGTGTGTGTGTGTAGCGGGGGGGTGTGTGTCAAACTTTTTTTTTTTTCCTGTAACTTTCTTTGACAATAAAAATGTGCTAATCAAAAATAATTATTCAGGCCATCAGCCCCTTACAACCGTCTCTAATGTTGACTACATTCTCTTCTCACGTGAGAATCATATGACTTCAGGTCACTACTTGAAAGTGTTTTGTTACAGCTTGTTGCTCCAATGAATAACCAGAACAATCCTTACAGTCACGGTGCCTGATTCTCCACTCCTCAGTGCGCTTTGCAGCACTGGCACTCTATGGAATTCAATAAATTAAAATTGAAGTTAGGAGACTCATACTTAAGTTCAAATCGTACTGTGTCCTTAGATTTTTATTTTTTATTTATGCAGAGATAAGTGTACTGACAAATAAGTCAAAAGTTTAATCAAATGATAGTGAATACTGCCAGTTTTGCTCAAATACTGTAAATCCTCAAAGCTAATCTTCTATATTTTATTTATATTTCATTTTGGGGAAAATACATGAATCATTTATGTATAATGCCTTTTTAAGGTTGATATAAATAAAAATGAGATTTTAATGAGTGCCTCAGGGAGCACTTAAGTCATTGAAGGTACACTGTCAAGAGATCTTGATATTAGAAACACCTATGGATAAGCATATTTGCATAAATATATAAACATGTTTATATGTTGACTTTAAGCGGGTGAAAAATTTATTTTAACTTTGAACCTTATAAGATCACTAAGGTATTTAAAATTAAGCGCATATTGCAGGGTTAGCACCATGATGCTTATACTTGAAATGGAGTCCCAGGCAGTTATTTCACGCGTCTCTGATAAGAACAAAACATTGTCAGTGAAAACCGTCACTCATTACTATCTAAATCAATGGATCTGTTGTAGGTTTTCCTACTCACATCTTTTTTTTTTTTTTTCCAGTGTCACTAGCTAAACTGTGACTGTAAAACATTTGGCTATAAATTCAAAGAAGACCTGCAGATTCACCATATGTAGCACATGACCTACAGATCTTAATCAATAATGTAGTTATTTTACTTTGGTTCTTTTATTTTAATGCATTTTGCTGGGCAGATGTTCAGGTAAACTAACTAATTAAATAAAAAATCTTATTTTACCATAAGTAATTCCATGCTGCTTCTCACCTGTTTTAAAACATTATGTTCCTTAATTAAATGTTTCATGGTAAGAGTTAGAGAGTCTTGGTTTCTTATGGATTGAACAGCTCCTGCAAAGACAGTCTTTAAGTAGACTATCCAGAAGTAAAACCTCCTGCACTTTGTTTATTTACTTGCTGCTCTGGAAATTACAACTATTCTGATTAGGCAAATAACAACAGATTCAGGTACTTAATTACACACACTCAAAGCTTAGCAACGTCACAATAAGGAGGGATTAGTTCTGCAATTTGGGCATCTGCCAATAATTCAAACAATTTAGAACGGAACTGTTCTTGAAGCTTTTCCGAATGAAATTTGACTTCCAAGGATACAAGATTACTCCCCCTTCTAGGGAAGGCCAAACAGGACACCCACCTTCTTGTCTTGTGCCAGTCCTACCCTGAAAGCCATTGAGAGTCCTTGGGAAGTCCTAATATTGTTATATTCTACAATGTAGAAAATAACAAGAAGACAAAAGCTAGGACACATCTGCAAATGTGGAAGCAGCATGTGTGGGACAGAGAAGCTCATTCTCATAAAAGAAGAAAAAAAAATCAGTCAAGTAAATTCTGTTCCTGGAAAAGCAAAGGAGTCCTCCATAGGAGAGCAGTATGAGTAAAGTTTGCACCATGACAAAATTGGTACTGCCAGCTGATACTGATAAGGAGTGTTTGGGGATCTTGTTACAAAGAGGCTGAAGTGTACTCAACTTTCAAATCATTCACAGGAGAGAAGAGATTACAACACATCCATTGATTTCTATCAGCTTTTAATCAGCTACAAAAGAATGTAAACTTGGTCAATTATTAGACAAACCAGCTATTCTCCCAGTTGTGAGTTGTTTCTTTTTAGATGGCAATGGAAGAAAGGGAATGGTGGGTATGAGGAAAGTCACTGCAAGATTAGAGAAGATTTACAACCTAATAGGCAATCTTAAAATTACTAGGTATTTTTAATAGTATCAAAACTAGTACAACTGAGTCAGTGTCACTGAAACGTGGCAGAATTACAGCCTGTGCAACATAGAAGAGGGAGATTAAAGAAGAAAATAAAACCTTAAGCAGAACAAGCTCAAAATCACTAACCATGGGTGCACATCTCTAACATGAATGTTCTTAGATTTCAAGGTCTCTAGGGAGAGAAATATAATGTGTTAATATAGGGCAACAATCATGTAGGGTGGCACCACCTCAGATTTGTGAAAAACAGACATCTGAACTCTTTCTCTAAATTCCTGTAGCACTCAAAAGACAGAGGAGTCTTTCTAAAACATGATTCATTTGATGTGTTTCGGACATCTAACTTAGGAAGGAATGAATCTTTTTGTTGGATGACAACAGAAGGGCAACTGGATCAGCGGTAGGTGCCTGTGCTGAAGAAGACTAAACACGTTGTCCATACAATCTCTAGTTACTATTGTTAAAAAGCTGTAAGGGTAGTGCTACTTCCTTCAAAGTTTTCTAAAAGTCAAAGCACTTAATGATAAGTGTTTCAAAGTGGTACACATAGCAAACCAAACAGGGCACATGTTCCCATCCTCAGTGGGAAAGTGTGGCAAGAAGTGTTTGCACTAGATGAGGAAGTGTTTGAACTAGATGAGGAAAACAACGTCTTATTTCACAATACAGTCTTCTATTTTATTCACATTCTTTCATTTGGTTGTCTAGTCATAGTACATACTCACCCAAACAAAAGTCAGGTAAAACTGCAGTGAAAATGCTTAACTGTTTCTTGACAATGAAAAAAAACCTGCCAAAATTGGTGGAAAAGAAAGGTATGGCATGCACCAACAAAACATATTACCCATTAAAGCTGCAGTTGTTTGTGCTCTTTGACATATGTAATCTCAATAGAATATCACTGTTAGATGAAAAGGTTCTGACTGATCAAAAACTCTTCATATGTTATATATGTTTTCCTACATGCGTCATATGCGATCTCTGCAAAAGTCTTCAAAACCAGTTAATCAATAGAAGTTTAAAGTAATCATAAAGACAATTTAAAACCACTTCATTCTTTGATTTCTGCAGTTCGCCTGGCATCAGCATAAACCTGTCACTAAGTCCCTGGTCCACTTACCTCTGTTAACAACTACAGATCTACATATCTTTATGAATCACAGTAAAAATCTCAGCTGTTGCCATTTGATACTGGCTTAGAATATCTTCTAAACATAGCAGTACAACTCTGTTTCCCTTGAATATACCCTTCAAAATAAACAATGGAATAGTTCTTAGACATTCCAAAACAATGGACCAGTAAAATTCTATAATAAGTTCTTTGTAAAGTGCTGGGTTTATTATTTCATTTGAAGTGCTGGTGTGACCACAATGGTACACACAGTCTTTTCCTTCCCCGCAGTACTTCTCTGGTATCTGCTTAAATATCTCATGATTCCCAGTTGTGCTAGACCATTGTTTCATTACCTTTGAATTATGCGACACGCATCACAAATACAACCATTGTATGATCCAGTGATATGAAAAACTATATGGGAACTAATCCAACGTTATTAGTACACACAAAATAAGCATTCCTTCGTCAACGTTTTACAAGCTCAATGAACATATCAAAGGCCTATGTTTGTTCTTTGATAGCTTTCTTAAACAAACCCAAAGTTTTAGCCCCTTAGTAAATGCATTTTATCATGCATGCTATTTATTATTGTTTGACTTTGACCCATTACTTGAAACTGAGAGAAAGAATCTTCTTTGCAGATAAAAAAAGCTGTCAATATTGATTACTTTACTTATAGAAAACTCTGGCTATAAAACCAGGGATCTTGAAGATCAAGACAAATACAAAGCCTTAAATAGGAAAAGAGTGCTTAACTAATGTTCATTATGTAATCCATGTTGCCTACTCCTATATAAATGAGAACTGTTTTAGTAAAGGGCTTGAGTTAATTAAATTCAAGTTACCACAAAAATTTCTATGATATATGCATCAAACCATTACATTATTAACCCATGGTTTGGCTACTGAAAGAGCACAGTGGTAATTCTTTGTCCCGTAATATCTTTCTGACAATTATTCAAAATTAACAAAATTGTACAATAAAAGACAAAAAACCTTATTTCTCTCAGTGGTATCATGTCCTTAACTTTGAGACTGGCTTCTGGAGCGTGGCTCAGTAGATGCCTGTAAAAACTGTGTTTCATGAAAACTTGACAAAATTGGATCCCCGAAAGGCACTGAATATTTAACAATTAGATCTTATCTGTTCAGCTAAACGTACCAAGTTGTAGAGTAAAAATACAGCTTGCTCCTCTAGATAGGATGGCAAACCTGTTTGAAAAAAAATGTATACAACTATCTAGTACAGATCTGTTTTTTTCATCTTTCTTCCCGTGGCCATTTTAAAGAGTGCTTTCTAAACATTAGGGAAGGCCTCTATTTAAAACAGCCATTGCTACCACAGAACACTGCCCTACAAGGAAGTTTTACTAAAATTCAAAGCCTTCCAAGAAGTGTAAGAAGTGGGTGTATTACCCTTCAGAGGCTTTATTAGTCTTTCTTAGCATTCAGGTCTTCCTTTTTAAAAAATGAACTACTGTAAATTTATAATATTTTTGTTACTCTTGATACCTCCTTTTTGTACTTATCTCCATTAGCTAGTAAGATTCAAAATGCTCTGTTCTTGTGTCACCTCATTATGACTTCTTTTCCTTTATCTGTGAGTCTCAAATTAACTTGACATAGATGTTTTACATATATTTTAGGCTAAATGTCAAGTATTCCCTCATGCCCATGAGGCATTCGGAAAGTTGATAAGTTCTGCTTTCAAGGACACTCTAAATGAGGTTATTAAAATTCAACACTTTGCATATTCTGATGGAGAAAAACACTTGTCCCTGACAACAAAGGACATAGGTCAGTTGAAGAAAGCTTCTCAATCTCCTTATCTGCGGCCACTGAATTCCTCATGCCAGTATTTGTAAAAACAAAGTAAGAAAATGTTACCAGGGAGGAAGAAAAGTGTAGGAGCCCAGGTCCTGTCCAAAAAGTAAAAATCCATAACCATCTGTTGTTTGTGTTACATGGATTTCACAACTGTCATCTCCACTGTGCACGCCATTTCATCTTCACAGCAATACCACCAAAACACCCACTGAGATAAAATAACAAATATTTTGAACATACCATATGATATGTTATTTTCCAAATTAATATTTGACTAAGTCAAAATGAGAACTTGCCTATAGGTTACTTTTGTGTTGTCACCTGAAATATTGTTTAAGGTTTTGCTACTTTTTGGAAATACTTAACCTCAAACTTGAATAACTTAAGAAATACAGAAGAGGGAGGAAGTTATTAAATGCTGCATTTTTTAATTACAAGCATGTTTTGAAATATGGTTAATGGCCACTACCTACACTTATAAAGCATCTTTCTTCAGAAGGGGATCCAAAGGTGCTTTTTACTTAGAAATATCATCTCAAATTTAAATGGACCTTTCTTTTTTGAACTTCAGACCAGCAACACTACCCACATTTCACAGTTGGGTATGGCTTGAAGAATTTATCAGCTCTCAAACTAAATCTCTATGAGCAAATGTCACACCTAAAAAGTTATTTTGGAAAAAAAAAAAACAAAACAAAGAAACAAAAACCTCAGACTGAAATTGTCCTTGGAAAAATGACAGAAAACAAGTTAAAGACAAGTGAGTAAACCAACTGCTTTTTCCCTAAGGAAATCTAAAACTCAAGGTCAGCTGTGTCTGAAATCACCCGACCTGTCACATGGCTTTCATAGCTGTCACTAAGGCTCCTATCAAACCTACAGTGAAAGCAATGAAAACATTTTTACTGGAAACAGATCGAGCTCCGATAAGAAGCTGTCTAACCACCTTTGGCTTTTAATTCTGCACAAAGTGAGAGGTGAAGTTCTGAAAAGGAGAAGAATGAACTGAGAGAACTTGAGGTCAAATGTATTTGATCTTTTTCTTGAATTCCTTAACGCTTGTGTGTGTTAGAGCATAAATACAGTTCTATAAGTATATGAATACATATATATAGTTTATGTATGTAAGAATAAATACATGCACACACATTTTTTTATATATATGTGTGTTCATACACACACAGAAACAAAGGTTGCCCTGTCAGGATAACTCAACTAATTCCATTTTATCACAGCTTCTGTCCTCCAGTAACAAAAGTTTGGTGGTCTCAGTCACAGTCCCTTGGGTGTAGGAGTCCATCACAAAACCATCACACTTAATTTAATACAATTGACAGCCTCTGCTCAAGAGAGGCAGAAGAAGGAGTTGCCATGGAGACTGAACTATTGCTCTTCTCCAGAGGATGCTTTTTTCAAACATGGGCTGAACAGTAGAGGCTGTGCAATACCTGTAACCTTGATCACATCACAGGATCTTTTTTTTTGGGATGGCTTTTTAGCAAACTCTAACAAACATCCAGGAGATGAGGGGAAAAAAAGAGAGTTTAAGAAAGGAAACAAACACCGTCATTCCCCCCCCCCCCCAAACAAACAAACAAACAAACAAAACCAGTATGAAAGTGCATATTATGCCAGATTGAGAGGGGAAATGAGTTTTGTATTGATTTGATTTATCAGATTTGTCACCTCTGCTTAGTGCTTTCCTAACGGGGTGAATGCTGTGCTTGACCTATTTGCTGGAATTAACCAGGACTGCAGGAGACCATATGGATTGCCAGATGGTCTGCTATAATTTAATGCCATTTATTCAGAGTATGAAGTAAGTGATAAACATAATTAACATTCTTTTAGCTCCTTACTGGATGCCCTTTATTAGTTTCTTTTTTTTTTTTTCTCTCAGGCATTGAAAGGTAAGTTAATACCTTGTTACTGAAACACAGATGCCAGCTAATTACTGCAAGAGGCTGCAGCCTCGAAAGCAAAGAGTGTCTGCACAGACTCTAACTTATTCACTCAACCCGCTGTGATGATTAATAGGTTGAATGCTAAGCTCTAATGAGGATGACAGATCTTAGATGTTTTCAGGTTACATTCATTATGTACGATGTATGATAAACAGAGTGTTCATCGCAGACATACGTATCACACTTCGTAGTAAACAATACACCTTGTACTCATGGTCTGAGCATGTCTTTCACATTACAGCACATCAAATGCTAAGGAATCAAACCACCTTCAGACAGTAAAAACAATGGAGTGATTTCCTTCAGAAATGTTTTTCCTGGTTGCTATTTCATATTCTGCCAGTGATTGTCTAAATGGCCTATTTTTTAGGAAGTGGTTCTAGAGAAGCTATGGCTTCAAAGAGTGTTTATATCAGGCAGGGTCGTCATTCTCAACATTTTAAAACCACGAGTCTGTAACAAGATACCCAAACAACTTGGCCTACTGTTCCTGGGCTGACAGTCCTCACAGTGACTAGGGTAGATGTTAGCAGAATGAATAGTAAGCCATTTTGTAATTTTGAATGTCAATATACAGGTGAAGTTAGTATGCTGGTACTCAGAACAGTAACAGTATTAGAGAAAAGGCAGAAATGCTTTGTATTCTACATGAAAAGTTGTGCACATTGAACCTCGCGGATAAAAATGACCACAGCTAAACATCCTGTGATATGCGTCTGTACTGTTAATAAAATTTGGGTGAACTTTGAGATGACAGAAATGGCATAAATTAAATGTTATTCAAAGATTAAAACAAAAGAACAGCACCTGGGCTATAAAGCAAATCTGCCCTTAGAAAATTTAGCTCCAATTAGAAAATATGGTGAAAAAGACTCCAGGTTTTCAACACCCTGTGCTCTTCCCTTGTTCCAGATGGGTCCAGCACTTGTTCAGGGGCCTCCACAGTTACACGTGTACACTCCACAGTGCAACTCCTGATGCATACTTGAAGTAGCTACATTAGAGGGGACCTGAATGTGATGGGACATACCTGCTCTTTTACTCCACTCTTGATTGTATTAGTTCAAGTTGCTTCTTCACCGGGTGTATTTTGGTGAATCACTTGGTTATTGTTGCTGGTCCTATAAAATCCTTTATGATTGTCTACTGGTATATGAATAATTTATGATTCTCTACTAGTATATGAATAAAAATGGGATCAAAATATCTGAACAGCAAGCTTTTGTTGATAGTAACACTACTTGTCAAGATTGCTTTATAAGGTCTCTTTCTCTGCCAGCATTTGAAAAAAGGATCTATTTTTTCCATCCCATTAACTGAAAAATATTTACCTGAGGTGCTTAAGCTAATGCTATGCTGGCTGCAGGTTCATTTTTATAGTCAGAGGGGAAAAATAGGTAGACTGAATTCCTTTCTGTAGGCACCCACCTCTCTTCCCTGACTGCTAAAGGAGCTAGGGTCATTCAGGTGTCAAAACTTAGGTAGGCTGAAAACAGGGATAATAAATTACCGTGCTTAAAATGAAACTTCATGCTTCTTTCAATAGGTTGTTTACTGGACTTGATAATACCGTACTTTACTGTTACATAGATACCATTTCTGAAAAATACTGGAGTGATGTTCTTCAGTGACCAAAGTTAATGAATCTCAATATGCCATTGGGACAATGTTTTCAGTTGCTATATATATACATTTATATATGTACATATACATACACACAAACATAGATATAAATGTATGCATTTAACTGCTCCATCACTGCAAACAGCCTGAGATGTTCCAAGCGGTTACCTCATAATATCCAAAGAAAGGGCAATGTCAGATCTGTTGCCTGAAATAACCTCTTATTTGGACCTCTGGACTGCCTGAAAAAGTGTTTTGCCTAAGTAGCAGCTAGCTCCCATCAAAACTAAAAAAAAATATTCTGAAACAATGAAGAAATCAAGAAGAATATAACAGTTAGTCTTTGAGGCTGATAGACACAAAACCTGCCAAAGCAGGTTTGACACTTAGTACTTAAACGTGGCTTTATACTTTAAAATCCTTTTTCATCTGTTTTGTTCTTTACGTGCTTGCTCACAATAGAAAAGATATCAGAGAATTTATGTTCACTATTCACTTCAGTCCCAAGAATAAGATTGCCTGTATCTTAGCTGTCGTACAGATGGCATGTATGAAACATGGCTCTTGACCTAAATGGAAAGTAAGATTTTATTTTAGGACAAATAGGGACAAGATATAAACGCCCTGTCTACAGGGGAATACCTGTGCCTGATTAATGAACCCTCATTGCCATAATAATTTTCTGTGTTTAAGCTCCATGACCTTCTGAAGAGATCTTACTGAGGCAGTGGAAACTGAGCAAATGTAGCCCCAGTCCAAGAGAAGCTTTCACGGGAACTGTGAATTTAGGGCAAAATTGCAAAATAGAAGAACAAACAAAAGGCCCTAAGGGGAAAACAAAAAGGAAGAGAATGTAATATGTTTTAAAAGAGAAAGTAAGCAATGCTTTTACGATGATGTGGCTATCGATATTCTCTGATAAAGTATGATACAAAAAAAAGCATGTATGCTGGTAAATTCTTTACATAATAATGATAAAACTGGGTAGTAATTACCTTTAAATGCTTTAAGACCATAGGAAAAAAAAAAAAAAACCAAAAAACCAAACAAATCAAACTGTGATATGTGTAAATTTCACAAATGTCTTACCTCCTGCATACATGACAGCCAACATTATTGATGATATCCAAGCTATCTCACTATATGATGTGTGGAAGATTTCTTGTATTTCTTTGAAGAATACTGTGATGGCTTTGGGAAATGCATAGGAAAATCCAATGGAGATAAAAGCCCCAAAGACGACAACCCATCCCCAACCTCCGTCTGGCGGTGGGTACTGTGGCGCTGCTGTTGCTGGTGGCATTTTTGCTCTCTGTCTCTTCTCCAGCTAGGCTGAAAAAGAAGAGAAGAAACAAGGTTTCAAATGGTTTTCCTTTTTAATTTATCAATCTGCAGTATTCAATCATCATCTGCAGGGATTACAAAGAATTCTCAGAGCAGAGGCCAATTTCCAGCTTTCATGGGACCACGGAATGCAAGTACCTGTTCTTAAAAGCAAACTCTGTTCCGCAAAAAATCTTGTGGCAAGAATATTTGCAATATCCTATTCAGTATATGGCAACTGTTACAAACCACTGATCTCAGTCACTGAAGTATTTGCCGTTAGTCACTTACTGGAACGTGATGTGTTTCTTGGGGTTAATTTATGTAGCTCTACTATCTACACTGTGGATTTCGCACAGCAATGAAACTGAAGGAAAACCCTGGAAATTGGACTTACAAGAAACAATGGAAAAAAGTTACAGTAAATTATCACAAATGCCATTGAGTTAGCAAGATTTACAAATCACCTGCAATGACAGCAAGGAATAAATTAATTACAGTTTTTTTATCATATGCTGTCATTATCCAATTTTTGACCATTGTTGATAACTCTTGTCTATCTCATGAGACCATCTAAAAAGCAGGTTCTAAGCAGAGATTTAAAATTTCCTGTATATCCATAAAATAAATGCAAAATATTATAATTCCATATTGTACTCTTATTTTTTTTAGTTTTCTTCTTCATATTAGTTGATGTTGATATTATGTGCAGGACGAAGGTGGAGCTTGATGGTATTATTTTTGCTCTGTTTGCACATGTCAGAAGACATCAGGAAGTCTCACTAGGAACGTCACAAACTTTCCACAGCTATTCTGTAATTCAGAATTTACCATAATAGGTGCCATCAGAGTGGTATCTTACAGAGGTTCTGAGAGGTGCAACCAGCACATCCAGGGAGCTCAAGAAATCATAGGTAATCTACATAAAACTCCTAAGGCTTGAAATAAATTTCATACAGTTATTATCATCCTGATACCTAAAAACTTAAGCTTTCTACATTCTGCATAACCTTCTTAGAAAACATGCAGCAGCAAGAACCCATTTGGTAATTCTGAGATTTTTTCCACTATCAAATCCCTTTATTATTAAACACAGAGCTGGAATCCACTGTGTTTTCTTCTGCGTAATCCAGCCTACACAGACAGCATGAACTGAAAATTCCTCCTTCCTCCCGGTTTCTTTCTTGGGCATTTAGGCAAGTTATTACTCTTGATTGGTCTCCTGCCATACCAGTATCAAAAGCTGTGGATGATAACAGTGTGTAGGTTGCTGTTATGCTTATGATTACCAGCAAGTCTCTATGTGATTTCTTCCATGCCACTTACAGCATATTCCAATTTCTCGCAGCAAACTGCATTAGCAGTGGGAGTGATATGATTACCTTAACAAAAACTAAAATACTAACTGCACCAGCTTATATTAATCTCTTGGGATAGTGCCTGGAGTACTTTCAGGGTAAATGCCATGTAGCACTGCATGCCACAAAAACTAGAAAAATGTTGCTTTTAAGATTATCTATCGCTAGGCTTGCCCTGTGATAGAAACCCACTGTACTTCTGATTCTCCACTTTACTGAAGCTGATTGTAGACATCACCCTGACATTGGCAGACCTACGGGGGGAAGCTAAATCAGCCACTAAAACATCTGGCTTCTACTCAAGGTTGCAAACGCCCAGGTAGTTTGGCTTCTACATCATAGAATCATAGAATGTTTTGGGTTGGAAGGGACCCCTAGAGGTCATCTAGTCCAACCCCCCTGCAGTGAGCAGGGACACCGCTAACTAGATCAGGTTGCTCATCATCTCATACAGATTTGCTGCTGGCAGCTATAGATACCTATTGCTCTGTACACAGAGCATACAAATCTTTTTATACGCATGTCCAGAAAGAACCTCTGGCATGTACTTTGTTTCTGCTTATCCTAGTCTCAGCTTAATATTAGACCACTCACATACATCAGTGAGGAAACCCTGGGCCTGCCACTGGAAGAAGTTGGACAAGTAGAGACAATTCTGGTTGCTGAGACTTAACTTTGGTAAAGCAGTTAAATACCAGTTTGTTTTTGCTGAATCAGGGCCCCTTAGATGGAAGATGGAAGTATCTCAGAAAGCCCACTGCAACTTATAACACACATAGTGATGATCGATTGCCTTCAAAAGCACAAACTCTCAAATCGGCATGAAAAGCAGAACTCTACTTCTGTGAATCGAGTGACAGTAAACAACAGAGTTTGCTATCTGTCCCAGAAAGCTGTTGCTCTGCTCATCTGAGAAAACTTTTAGTTATTTCCTAAAAAAAGGTTAACTATTGTTTTCTTACACTTCAAAGGCTTGAGCGTATTTGTTTTCATATTTCATATTCATATGACAACACTTCTATCTCTAGTATAAATTTTGGTAATGCCACAAAACATCAAGGCATTGCTCTCCATAAAAATGGAAAGGGATTATCAATTTATTGAGGAAGCACTCCTTTTCCTAAAAAATAACAACATGAATTCTTTGAAAAAGCACTGCCACTACATTAGTCAGAAGAATGCTGAAGGTTCCTGAATGTCACTAAGGAAGGCACTGGTGCTTTGGAAAGATCCCATTATATTCACCCCTTTAGGGCAGCAGAACACACTCTGGCAGTTCAGTGCTTTCCTCCCTTCAAAAGCTTCACAGTGACCTAAGGGGGCATTAAGGAGATGTGCAAAGGGGCATGGGCTGCTCTTACGCCTCAGCCTAGAGGCAGACTGCTGCAAAGCCCGCTGCATGGCCAGCTTGCAGCGCTGCTGCAGTAAAAGGCTGCCTGGTAACCTACACTAGACATTACAGTGTCACAAAGAAGAGTCTGGATCATTGTATCTCACACCTCCTGCTTCTCCCACAGAGCAGAGTTAATAATAGCTTCCCTGATGTTCCTTTATCATCATGATAGCCAATTTTAGCTCCAGTTAATAAAAGGTGCAAAGGAAAAAAAATAATAAATACATGTTTTTGCACCAAGAGGAAAAAAGTATTCATTTTGTCACAAACATTAAACCCAACATCTCAAACATCCCATACCTGCTCAGGAGCTAAAGCAACTTTCCCCTGAAAAATCTGCACCTAATATCCCTGAAACTAAACACCTCCTACAGCAGTCTAGCACATTAATATACCTAGCTCTAATCTAAGCCTAACTAGTAGATCTGGGTAGTATAGGTAGTATACAGACAAGTGCAAAAACCATTAGCAACCAAAACAAAACAGCATTTTAGATGAGCGGATATAAATGTTGGCAAGGGAAGAGGCAGAAGAGGGAGGAATGAAGCAGTGACAGGCAAAATGCCTTTTCAGAGCTCTCAGAGCTTATTATGGGCTGTGAAGAATAAAAAGAAATATGGTAGAAGTCATAAAAACAGGCATGTGTGATGATGTTCATGTGAAGGACATGGTACCAGACATAAAAAAAAAAAAAAAAAGTAATTAAAGGTCACCACCAGTGTTTTCAGTCGGTCATATGAATTCCATCATGTGCTTAAAGCTAGCGAGCAAGCACTGCTCATACCTCTGCTTTTATAGGCAAGCAGTGGGTGAGGAACGCTGCCTGCCCTCCGTCCAGGGAAGCAGCAGGGGAATAGTGACTGAAATGTGTCCTGAGCGAAGCCATCAATCTCCCTTCTCTCTGTCAGACACAGAGAGGTTGCTCAGCCTTTCCATACCCCGAGTCAGATCGTCCACAAGGATTTTCTCCTAAGCTTCTTCTAGCTCCTCTGTATAAATCCCATTTATGTAAGCAGTGAACAGGGACATAGCTTACTGTAATAAGAGCTGCATGTGTCTGCTAACAAATAACAGGAGAGAAACAGGGCAAGAGGACACTTTCAAAACATGTTATGCAAAATTTTTAACTATATAGGTCTCAGCACATTTGAACTTAATTGGGCAAATGAGAACTAGTGAATGAAAGAGAGAGAAAGGGAGGGAAGGAGGGAGGGAGGAAAGAAAGGAAAGAAGAAAAAAAAGGAAAAAGAATTAAAGAAAGCAGCAAGCAAGCAACAAGGTCAAAGTAAGAGCAAACGCTACAGACAAATAATGTATCTTGATATCATGCACGGTAGACTTCAGTCAGTCATGATCAACCTGTTCAGACTGCTCTTGTACCAATGCTTCATTAATATTCCACAGTTGCCAGCTGCCAGAATCAGCTATCAATACAACAGCTTGTCAAAGACTCTTCTGAGAAGGGGCTTATGTTGTTCTCTTGTTTACAGAGACCCAGATTTTACTGGGAGTTTTAGCTTTGTTTTTCTGCAACATTAGAGTAACTGTTTCTTTTCCGCTTGCATTTTGTCTGCCTTGTCCTCAATGCACCCCATCACTCAGCAGCCATTTGTCCCAGAGTAAAAGAGCTGGTATGTGAAAAATCTGCCCCCAGTTGCTGTAGGATAGCAGGAATATTTGGCATGTGTGTACCGCATTCCAGTTCCACACAGTAAGCCAATGACCACAAAAAGCTTTGCAAAATTGAGCAAATTCGGTCTTATAGCAACCCTGTGGGGTAATTGAGAACTATCATCCACTCTGAGACATGGGCAACAAATATAATAACAGGCTAAATAACCTGACTAAGTCTAGTCCCAGATCAGTGGCAGAGCTGGGATGTGGACTAATGTCCAAGAAAGCTGTGATTTATCACCGAGATTTTTAAGTACATGTGTGGTTTAGAAGCTCATTAAGTAGCAAACGCAGATTAATTGTACTGCTTCATACTTGAATTAGGAGCACAGGTGGGGTACAATGTTTGCTTTCTAGGTTTGGATAGTCTGCTGCTCTAACTTACCCCTAACAAATGTTAATTACATCGCTGTATTTGAAATAAATGACTTTGTGGTAGCATTAGTAAAATAATGAGCTATATAGGAGTCATACTCTTATAAAAGATCCTTGCTTAAAAGCTGCAAAAAATTCAGTTTTCTTATTTTTATTAACACCTATTTAACGAGTTCCAAGTAGGATGGCAGAATAGCAGGTATCATCTCATCAGATGGTATTGCCTCACCAACTTCTACAAGCTATTGTCATTATCTTGTGAGCAATATTCAGTATGTGATTGAAAAAAAAAAATCTTGTTAGTTTTGTGAGATGGTTTTGCTCTGACTTGGGATTTTGTTGTGGAGAAAGGGAGGATGCAGAAAGGCTCAGACTGAAGGGATCAAGAGAGCTTGTTCTCTGCTTTTAGCTCTAACTACTCAGTTCTGGAGGCAAAGTAGCACCTAATGAGCTCTGGTACCCAGCCTTAAAGAACTGGCTAATCGTCCTGAAAGAGGAAAACAGCCTGCATTTTGTCTGAATATTTGTATTCAGAGACCGAGGGGCATGCGATAAATGAAACCCAAGCAGATGAAAGATATGCTCAGAACCTGACTTTTGTGCATTTTTTCCACTAGGGTCTAACAGGCAGGACAAATACACTTCTGTGACAGCAAAACTGTTAGAATGTGCCCAGGCTATCCAGCATTTTAGAAAGCTGCTGGTCTTTGTAAAGGTTCTCCAACAGGCTCGAATCTAAGGGCCATGTCTGTGAATGCTTTCCAAACTTTTATGTGACAATAAAATATATTATATATATAGTATATTGTGTTAAATTGTATTTATGGGGCTTGTGTTAGGATTTACTATTTTTGCTAAAAGCCTAAGCAAATCTTAAAAAATCCAACGCAAATTACCAGTCTTACTTAATTTTAAAGCCTATTTAACTTCAGTCTTTAATAGCACAATATCCAACAATATTAAAATATACTGCTACAGGTATTTTAAGTATAAAGCTGTATCTTACTGAGAACAGACAATCTTTTTTTTTTTTCTCGAAGAGGAGATGAAGGAACTAGTTCTAAATATTCACATCTATGAACAAGCATGGAGTTATTCAACCCATCCATAATTTACAGTTAAGAATCAATATTATAGTATACTTGTCATTCCACTGAAGCAGTAACAAGACAAGTATGTGCTTGAAGACAGTGTGGGAAAGTAATAGCCCCTTGCACATCCAAGGCAGGCATATTAATATCATTCTTGCAAATGCCTAAGAGGTCAGCAGAAGCAGGCTCCGTGGAGGGAAGCAGAAGGGAGGGAAAGCCACAAGTTGTAAGATAAAAATAAATGAACAATCCCAATAAATTTGTTTCTTCTTAGGGTCCAGCATTGTAACGGGCTGATTCTTAGTAACAGCATCAGCTGAGCAGATAATTGGATGTAAAATCAAAAACTGTTTGCTGAGCTAAACAAGGATGATTACACATGTGAGTTCATGATGGCTGTGGGAATAATGAAAGGTCTAATTCACCTTTACCAAGACGACTGGAGTAAAGGCATATGTCATGTAATTCCTTCTTCCTGCTTGAGGACTCAAAAATAGGATTACTGAGATAGAAGTGAGCCCTGTAAGATCCTGCCCTATAAAAAGCAAGTGTATAAATTACACTGTGAGAGTGAAATTAAAATCCCATTTGCACTAAGGCCCTATTTCATTAAAGAGAGGTTTAAAGAGAGGCTGAGGCCAAAAGCTATTACTAAGTCAGTCACTAAAGTCAGGTTTTTACAGAACTGGAACCCCCATTTGAAAAAATTATATTGGAACTGTATTGGAATTATCGTATCATTGAAACCTGATTTTGAGCACTGCCCAGTGAGATGACTAACATAATTTGTCAAAACTGGTATTACTAATGCAACATTCATTGAAGTTTTGTTGAGGGGGTTGTTGGTGGGGTTTTGTGGTTTTTTTTAACCTCATATGTTGTGCTGCCACATTCTCCTGGGAAACCATGACCTGTATTCACAATCACAGTTGTGGGCTGGACTTCATTCATCATGTCTTCTGTTATTACCTTTTTTCATTAACTTTAAGGGAAACCTAAATGACTGGCTTACTCTGCATGACTAAATGCCTAGATGACTAAAGTTAAGTGAAATGAATTACAACCAAAGTGATTGCAATTCTGTTTTAATTACTTCAAAAAAGCATTCAATAGAATATCTAGCCTAAAGAAGTTGGCACGCCACCCAAATTGAAGTGCACTGAAAGAGCAGTGAAGCTGATGAGGGGTCTGGAGCACAAGTCTTATGAGGAGCAGCTGAGGGAACTGGGGTTGTTTAGCCTGGAGAAGAGGAGACTAAGGGGAGACCTTATCACTCTCTACAGGTACCTGAAAGGTAGACGCCTAAGGGTGTAGCCTGGTGGGGGTCGGTCTCTTCTGCCAAGTAACAAGCAATAGGATGAGAAGAAATGGCCTCAAGTTGCGCCAGGGGAGGTTTAGATTGGGTATTAGGAAAAATTTTTTCACCGAAAGGGTTGTCAAGCATTGGAAGGGGCTGCCCAGGGAACTGGTAGAGTCCCCATGCCTGGAGGTATTTAAAAGACGGGTAGACAAGGTGCTTAGGGACATGGTTTAGTGGTGGACTTGGCAGTGTTACGTTAACAGTTGGACTTGAAAATCTTAAAGGTCCAACCTAAATGATTCTGTGAAATGTTGATGGCTAAATTGAAAATGCCAGTGACGCAGTCTGAAGAATTAATCAGTTTTAACGATAGATTGATTGAGGTTGATGAAAAATTCTGCATACCCAGAAAAAAACAAATTGTCAGACTAATCAACCTTTCAAAAAAACCCAAACCAAAACTTTGTTGTGCCATTGAACAACTATTTTTAATAAGCTCAGCTAAGCCCATCTTTTATAACTCAAAGTGTTGGCTCCCCACACTGCAAGAATATTGATCCACTTACTAATTCATTTCTACCCACTAGTACCACCCTTTAAATTCTGGTACTACTCCCTCATATTTAACTATGGTAGTAACCAGTTTTACAACCTCTTGTATAAGCTTATTATTTTATCTCTGTATAGGCCAATTTTGAACCATTTTTGGTAATATAAGCCTTTTCAGTACATCAGCACACTCATCTTCTTTAAAATTCACGTTGAATAAAAAAGAATACCCGGAGTAATGGAAGCCAGGTAAACCTGGAACTGTATGTTTGATTCATACTGTTAAGAGTTCTGATGTTTGGAAGATGGGGAGTTATGTTTTCACTTATTCGTAATATTTTATGAATGAAAGACCTAAGGTTTCCGGTCAGTGTTAATGGAGTTGTCTGCACAGCTGCTGCACATCGCTTGAAAATAAATAGCATAATCTTTCCAAAGCAGCAGATTTCCCATTATCGATAGTAACAGATATTCATTTTAATATAATTCTCTCAGTACTAAGCTGCAGGAAAAAAAATATCAATTATGGGAAAAGCTAGTCTATTCTTAGGCTGCACTATTAGTTAAGGTTTTTTAAAATAAAATTCATATCTTTTTACATATATATATAATTTGAAAATGGCAATATTTAATTCATTTATTGCTGAAGATAATATTCACATCCCTCTATCAGCTTATTTGACGTTATGATGATGCAAGAGATGCCAATTCAAATTCTGCTGACATTAATTTCTGTAAACTTTATCAGAGTTACTCTGTGCTTTTAAGATTAGAATCCAACCCCTGGCTGTCTTCTCTACTTCAATATTATGGCCCAGTGTACTTTCTGTATATATCCTACCACTTGCTTAAATCCTGGCCTGGAAGCATCATCTCACACATACTGGGAAAATATTTTTCCTCTGTTCTCGTGCAGCACATGACTCCCACGGGTGGAAATAGTTACTAATGCTTAAGTCTCAGTGACAACTACTTAGATTATGTAATAGGAAGTAAACTGATCTGGATTCTGTTCCGAAGAGCATATGACTGGAAACACAGAACAGGCCAAGGCTGGAAAATAACTCCAGACTGCAAAAGCTTATACAGGGTTCACATTTCATTTATTCCTGCCAGTTTGGAAACTGCTACTAGTTTAAGAAATATTTTCTATATTATTAATAAAATGGAAAAAGTTAGGAACACTTCTGATGACATAGAGACTTTTAGAAGTGTGAACTGGGAAATCTAATGAATTATGAATTATCTGTTAGCAAAGCTACAGTTAACTTATGTAGTGTACTGAAAATTACATAAATAAGGCAAAAAGGAAATAGGCAGAACCACCAAAACTTACAATGAGGAAAATAATAGCTTTTAAAAGAGATTACTTAGGAACCATTGTATCTTGGAAAAGCCAGAGTAGTTTCTGCAATTGTAGGTATCCAGTCTAAAAATCTCCCCAGGATTTAGGTCATAATTAAGAAACTACTCAGTTAATGTAGACTTTAAAACTGTGTGAGAGTGGAGAAAGTAAGCCATCTGTTTGTAGGAAAATTAAAAATGTACAGATAATTTAAACCGAAAAATCTGATTGATACAGCTGTGCCCATGAAGGCTTGATGTGTGAGCTCTTTCTGCCAGTGAAAGTTAAAATATGAGCCACTGATTCCAAGCATAATATAGCCAAAAGATAAATTAATCCAGAGGTCCTTCCAGAATTCCTAAAACATATTAGGCCAGTAGAAAGAAAAAAAGAATGAAAGAATGAAAGAATGAAAGAAAGAGAAGGAAGGAAGAATGAACTTCATCCACCTTAACAGAATTTAGCAGAGATGAAAACTTTTTATACATTTATAGAAAACGTTTTTAGAACTGAATCAGTGTGGCTTCATAAAATGAAGTGGAAGAATTCTAAAAATCTCAACATTTTTCTCACAGACATAGTCTACCTGAGAGTCTTCTCAAGCCGGAGACATTAATTTTTGTTTTATTAATCTCATGACCAATGATACCCATGGCTCTGAAAAAGCAAAACATGACAGCAAGGTATGCTCCTTACTCCAACTGTCTCCATCCAGTTCAAGGCAGATAGATAATCATGCAGATATGATAACACAGTACTTGTGTTTGGGGCCATGCAGAGGCACTTTAAGATGCACGTGCCACTTCTTAAGTACAGAAATCAAATTTTAATAGCACCTTGAGGACTGCACAGGGGAAGGTAACTTCTCTAACCACCTAGCATTAAAGAAGACAGCTATGTCCAGCGCATTCAACTTTCAGCCTTTCTTAGGCTGATATTTATGCCGGTAAAAGATTGTAAAAGATGGTCTATTCTTAATTGATAGCCTGTAACTTTGAATTAAACAAATGGGGAGTCATATATTTACATAGGACAGTGTAGTACTATGCAGATATTCAAGTTATCTCTTGATGGCTAAACATGGCCAATAGGAGCAGAATAGCTATCTTAGCTCAGTATCCCATCAAGGCAACTTAGCTCTACCCAGGTATCATGGCATTGTGCTACATAAAATAAGTTCATGTATGATGATTATTTGTCCAGCCTGGAACATGGTGATAAAAAATTCATTTGAAGTATGTACCAAAACTAATATAATTTAGGCAATGGCAATGTTTTAGCATAAACAAATACAGGGAAGGAAGAAGTTATGATTGTATTTGATTTCCATGGGAAGGAAAAGGATGTTTAATTACAAACTTACTATGTACTTTGTCCAAGTGTTAATGAGATGACCTGCTGATATATATACAAAACAACTTTAAAGACCAAGACAATTTAATCAAATTCTGATGTGTACTCCTCCACCCATTGTGCGAAATTGGACATGGGGAGATCAAAAAAACTTGCGTCTATTATGGAGGACACTTTTTCCTAACACAATACACAACGCCCAAAGAGTACAACATACTGCTGTACCTCTCAGCGAGAGTTCTGCAATGCTACGGCTAAAACAGTCTTCAACTAATTTGTATCAAGCTTTAGAATTTGTCAGGAGTTTAATATAAATCATATTCTTTATACATTTATCATTTGCAAACTTTTTATTCTGCCATTTACTAAATCCCCATAGAACGTCTGGAATATATGCGTGAAACCTGTGGTTCTGCTTTGCATAGCGGCACTGAAAAGTTGTTTAGTGCTTGTCGATACACTCAAAGAGATGAAGAGATGACCAACCACTGAAGGATGCAAGAGCTACATAATTCTGAAACGGCTCCCCTCTCATGCTGACATCATAAATTTCTGAAGAATCTAGAAATCCATTTTTCCTATTTTTTTTCATACTTGCCATATTTGAATCTCTCATTATAGGTTTTCCATTTAATCCCAGCACTATGCATTTCTCTTATGAAACATCCATTTCCCCAGCTTACCGTGGGGAATGTAAACCTTCTGGAACATAAGCCTTTTGACCAGAATTTACCAGCTATCTTACCCTGTTACAAAAGTGCTCCTTTCAAACATTAAGACAAGAGGAAATCCTTTTCTTACTACAAGTGGATGATCCAAATGGGCACAGCCTGGGTTGCAGACCCAAAAAGCAGACCTGAAAACTCAGGTCCTGAAGTGCAACGGCCTGCTAACTACGCAATATGAACCTTATACCTATTTTTAATTATTTTTGACAGAGAATATGGGATAACATTGCTTCATTTCTCAAAAGCAACCTAATAAATCCACAAGAAGATGCACTTGTGTTGATATATGCATTGTATCAACATTAGCTTTTACATCACAAGAAAACCTTTACAATTCAGATTGTTCTCCTGTGAACTAACACTCATAATTCTCCTTATTGAGAATCTAGAGTAAAATAATTCAAATCCTCAAAATTCCACTGTAATAGGTGCAATAGGAACAGCAGTACAGTTTACATAAATATCTAGCAAATGAGACAAGAAATATAAAGATCTCTGTGGTATTTTCATGCTTCCAATTAGCAAAAGGGCACAGTAAAAATATTCACAGAGGAGACTAGTTAAATCATATTTACCTGGAAGCTTAATAAATCAAGAGCAAGCCGTATCGAATATAGGACAATGAGTGTCTCAATCTAAGCAATGACTCTGTTGTCCCTTTCACACAAAAGTTCAATCAGTTCTGAGGCAAAAAACTGAGTTGTGTTTTTCCTCATGAAAAGCAGATACATACACACATTTGGTTGTAATCATATGATTTCTACTGAAGGCAAATTTACACATAAACCTAAGAGTTTAGCCAACCTTTCTACATGTGAAATTGTTCATAACCTGTAAAAACATGTACAGCACCCTCCACATATCTATTCATTTTGTCTTGATAACACGACAAGGAAGCGGCAGTGGAGTCTTGTAAATCTCAAGGTTTTTCCTTGAGAAAGCAATACAGTGCTGAGATTCACAGCCTAAGAGCATTATAATCCACTGAAGATTACTCTTTCAGTCTTCAAGACAAGAATACTTTTCTTTGTGTACAAAACACCCAACTCTGGAGTTTATACATCTTTCCAAAATCTTTAAAGACATCTCCTTTACTCATTTCTACTGAAGTCTTAAACTATTATCCTACCTATGCATAGACTATCCATAGATTTCCTATACATAGACTTTTACTTTCACATACAGCCTAACTGACTTCAGAGGGGCTTAGATGGATTTGAACTGCAAATCCATATTTCTAATTGTCAGTTAGCTAGATCCCTTCTCAGTCAATAGCTGCAGATGAAACACCAACCACCTTCTGGGATGACTGGATTTAAGAAAGCTTTTTTTTTTTCTTTACAGATTCTTCTCCAAACACACTTTTCAATATTTCACTTATCTCTCAAAATATTACTGGATGTACTGCCAGGTGTTCCCGAGGGGAGGTTGTACTTGTTTTAATCTGTCTCATTCAAGCACAAAATCTGTGTTCTGTCCAACCTTAGTATTATTATTCCCTTTCATGACATTTTGCCTTTTGTATATTAAGCACAGAATTTGGGTTTGTTTGGGTTTTTTTCCCCTGTAAGTTATGTAGGGTGACATTCATCTCCTTGGTCAACAAAATGTTTATACTAAGGCACAAAGGTTGGGTAAAATAAATCCAAATGAATCCAAATAACTCTGCATGCTTTCATGTGTAGAAAGACCATGGGTTGTTTCTTTCTCTTCTCTCTAGTACAATTTACTGATTCAAAAACGATGTCTGTAAAATGCTGCATATGTTTACTGCACTGTTTAAATTATAAAAGAAGCATATTATGGAAAAAAAAAAAATGAAGTTGCATTTTTGTGCCTATGCATCTCAGAAAATGGTACAACGTATGTAAGTGGTAGTACCTATGAAATGAAATGTGAATGCACAGAATTTTTCATTTGCCCTTTGTAAGGAAATGTGTGATTGGCCCCTGAAGAAGAAAGCTGACTGTTAAAAGATGCAGCACTGATAAACCTTGAATTTTTAGGAAGTGAAAAAGGAGTAACAGAATGTACTTGTTCAGGTTTCCTGAGCAAATACCAGAGTGCAAAAGCATGAAGCAAATAGTGGTGTTTTCATCTCCAAAATGTGAGTAAAGCTGTGACTCATCTCTGGAAAATAAAATAGGACTTTGAGGAGAAGCGCAGGAGATGTCGTCTAGCTCTGGCTATTTATGAGTTTTTCAATTGGCTCTAGCTTGTATGTCACCATCAGACCTAAACCTGCCTCGTAGAGTTAGCTGCATTCTGTAAAGTCATGCATACATTTGCAGTACATATAAATGACAAAATAGCTATTATTATTACCTATGATAGCTGTGCATATTTTAAATGGTAAATTAGCACAAAGTACTGTCTAATTTTCCATTAATCAAAGGAAAATCTTTTCTAGCACCATCACAAAATAAGACTATTGTAGGATTTTTTCATATGCTAGTTCATAGATTTTTTACCATTATTTAAATGAAAACAACATAGTAATGCAAGGATGATATAAAAATTCTGTATGTAAAAGAATAAAATATTTTCTAATGTACACTCCTTCAGTCATACTTCTGGAAGAGACAGAGTGGGGATTCCGTACATTACAATCTGCCAATTCAGTAAAACAGCACAAAATCAATAACATGGAATGCAAAAGTCTGATTTTGAATGATAGCAAATTTTTATGTACTGTTGACACTTCTCCACTTCTCACATCCCACATTTGAACATGCAGGTGGTGGTTTCTAAGCAGAGGATTTTTATGTATCTACCTCCTACAAATTTAAGCATGAGTGCTCACTGAAGTAAAAAAAAAAAAAAAAGCTCCCTCAAACTTAATTTGGATTTCACAATTAATTCTGAGATGGAATGCTGGCACAAAAAATCAGTCCCACAAAAATAAAAGATTAAACCTCTTTTAAACAGAACAGGTACTATAATTCTTGAATTGTTCTTAGGTATAAAATAAACAGATTGAAGCTCTGAACTCAGAATACATGTTCGGTTATACTGAACTTGTACTATTAGAGCAACCAAACATAGAGATACAATATAGTTCTTATTAAGAGAATTTGACCAAAATTGTGACCAGAAGCACTGTAAGAAAATAAAACATAAAGGAATACACAAACAAACCAGCACTCCTATCATATAAAGTTGCATGCCTTCTACGATCTAGAAAAAAACGTAAAACAAAGCACTCAACTCCTTTGAGGCATGTAGGATAAAATTACAGGTAAGACAGATACTAAAGCAATACTTTGGTAGACTCAAGCATAAGACTGAGTGATTACTCATTGCTTAATGCATAGCACACTTATTTCAGACCAGTGTCTGGGTCACCTAATATAAATTGTGCTTTTATAAAGGCTCCTGTTTATCCTGATTTCTTAAAAAATCAAGGAAAAAACCCTCTTGAAGAATGTATTATATCTATCTGCATATTTCATTGCTATGGGTTGCTCCTAAGTGTTGTAAAAGGCTACTTTGACCATTACCTCAGCCTTGAATCACCCACATTCACCCTCTTCAAAGCTTTTATGTCGCTCACTGAAATTCACTTTGTTTTGGCTTCTGCATGAGGAATACCTCTAAGGTTCATTAGACAAATACTTTAATACAACTACTCTAGGATTATTTAATTTTTCAATAAAAAATTATAATAAAATCATAATTATTTACAAGTTAACACAGTTTGAAAGAAAAACTTTACAAATAGTATCTGTCTCTAAAAACCTAAGAAAGTGAAATAGGACAATATCCTTTGTGAATAATGATTATATAATGCCAAAAAAAATCTTTCAAAATTGTGAAAATGACTTAGAAATAGTAATGATGTTGACATGAGCTAGACAATAAGGTTGTACTTGTGCTTCCTCCATAATAGATAAGGAAAAAATAACTTAGAGTTACATATTTCACATTTACTATATATCTACAAGTCTTTATGATGAAGTTATGCATAGCTACACCTTACTTTAAGAAAATTATTTCTTTTGTCTGTTAACGGAGCAAAGCGCTGGTTTATTTGCTTTACTACATCATACATACCTGCTCTAATGCAAAATAATGTAATATTACTCTACAGTTTGCTGCCAAATAACTACAAAATCATTGTTAATTGCCAATAAAGCACTTGAAATAAAGTGCTTACTTAAGCAAAGCAAAGATGGATCTAAGGCATATTTGCACCATGGGACTAACATAAAATGACCACTATAGAATCCGAGGTGGGTCGGATAAGGATAAGGATAAACCTTATCAATTACAAAGAAAGATATACTTTATCAACAAACCACTGTCCCAAATAGTATTATTATGTTCATTCCAGGACATTACACTTCCATAGAAGAATGTGGCATACAGATAAATTTAAATATAATAACTGGTTCTAGTTTTTTGTTTCTTCTGGCTATCAGTGCTGAGTAGCTGAATGTGAAAAACACACAGCCTTTCTGAAGTATGATGTTTATTTTATAAATAGGTTGATGTACCCAGGACAGGAAACATGAAGCAGAGAGATGTATTAAGTAAGTCTTTCAAGATGTGCATTAGCTCTTTCACCCTGGAGCATACTTCCACTCCAGCATGAGTTGATTGGTATATGTCAAGTTGATTGACACATTTGATTTCCTCTTTTTTGCAATTTCTTGCTTTTAGTAGATTCCACAGTATTTATTCTTTCATCTTAATGATAAATTTTTCATGAGCTATATTTATTATATGAGTGTACCAATAATATTAAGTACACACCTGACTATTTTTAACTCCATGACTGACATGGAAACATAGTCTTACAGTCAAGGCTTAGGTTGATGACTTAGGTTTCAGGTGGCCTGGACCCAGTCTTTCCTTCTGCATCAAACTTTTCTTGTAATTTTAGGCAAGCCTTTCATGTCTCAGTTCAACAAAGAGCTTAAAAACGTGCATACATGCATTTTTATTTCAAACAAAACATTTAGGCCCAAGAGCTTTGCAAACTGGTTGTTGGTTACAGATGTCTAACATGTCTGTAGCAGAAAGACAGTCACTTCAGGAAAACCTAAAGTCTACATATCCACCTCCAAAGCAGCAATTTCTCGTGCTCAGGCTAACTTTTGTTACTACTTGCATTTTCAGCGGCCAAGGAATATGAGTTTATTGCCTCAAAAATAGAACAATTTTATCAAGATGGACTTACAACATCCTCCTGAGTAGTCTCACAACTGAGTACTCTCCTGAAATGGAAAAGATGTTGGCTAGAATTTTCTCGGATAGAAAACAAACTTGAATGTTAGGTAATATTCTGATCATTGAACAATTACCTAAAAATGAAATGCCAGTGTCACCTAACACAACCGTGTGACACCCTGTTGACTACATAACCTCTAAAAATGCAGAACAGTCCAGACCTATCAAATGACCTCATGTTGTTTACTTAATATACCCAAATGGGAGTAAGGCAGTCAAGGCTGGGGCATTTCTGACCATGCTAAGAAACAGAATGTTAGCACTCTGAATCAAATAGGAAAAGAAATTTAAAGGCCTTCACTATCATGCAGCAGCTCTTTGAGGTTTTGATTGCTGAAGTTTATATATAAGGTTATATTTATTATCATGTATGTATGAAGCTTATACATCAAGCTTACATATGAAGCTTATACTCCTTTCTGTATCAAACTTTATTGTAGTGAATTGAGGCATGATGAGAACTGACCAAATACACGTCTCCAATGCAAATAGCAATCAAGACCATTTTCTCCAGCCATGAGAAGCTCGCTCTGTAAGTGTCTATATATGATCAGTTTTGTTATCTTTATTTTGTCCATTAAGGGAATTCAGTGATGAGTGGGACTGCTGTAGAGTATATTATCAGCTTCTTCTTTCCTCTTTCAGTCTTCAGTGTGAGAGAATAAATATGCTTCTGAATGGCAAGGTCTTTAATGCTGTATTATTTTTGTCCTTTAAAACTGCCTTTTGCACAAGCCAATGTAAAAGCCTATTTAATCTATCAGCATTTTTAAAGAGTTTATCACCGCCCCCAGAGTGGTGTACAAAGATTAAATAACAAGAGGCAGGATACCTGCAGGTAAGCAGTGGAACCTATGTGTTCCGAGTGCTGCAATACCATGAAGTTTCTCTAGAACAGTCAAGGGAGACAAAAAAAATTAGGCTCTACACAAAACTTTCCAAAATGGGAGTGTTATTGAGGAATCCCAAATTTCAGAACAATGTATTTATTTATTTATTTTCCCACACTAATTGAAAAGCATCAAAGCTTTATTTAAGTGAATAACCTGAACTAAATGGGAAAATGGCTACTTCAAAAACATTTTTTTCTCTCTCTCTCTTTCAAAAATAAAAACAAAATCCACAAAAAATCCCAGGTTTTTAAATGTAAATTTCTTATTTGGTCTAGCACACTCATTCAAGATTTATAGATGCATATATTTTGCAGGGTAAACAATAACAAGTCTTTTTTTGGCTGAAAAAGAGACAAAAAGCATTAAAGTCAACATTTCAGATGAGGAGAATTTTTAGTGATATGAGAAAACATAAAAGATTAAAGCCAATGTTTCAGACTTTGCAAAAATATTCCCCTTTGTCTTCAGTATAAACTTGGCAATTTCTATGCCAATCACATTTTTAATTGAGAGTGAATGAAGTCTAGTAGCAGTGTTAATTTGTTGATTGCAAGATAGCAACAGTCTCTCTACAGTTCGTCCCACATTATTTCTCTCTCCTAGGCAAAGAAATGTATCTTTTTTACTATTCTGAATTCAACAGATTCCATCTTCGGTGGGCCAAGTAGAAATCCAATGTCTAAGTTCTTCTACTAGAAAAATATGGTATCTTGATTTTGAAAATTTGAAATCACGATGTAGCAATAACCTCTTCCTTTTACTTGTTGCAAATGAAAGAAGCAATCCATAAAAGACGCAGTATTCATCTTGAAATGCAAGGATTTACTGGAAAAATTAAAATCAATGCTAGCTTCGGTGTTATACATCACTTAGCTGAAATCATATATGCAAAGTCCACACATTCAGCACTAGTCAAGCTATTGTTTGTTTGTATTTTGCAGCATGAGCAAGTGCTTGTTAAAAGACACAGAAAGAGATTAGCATATTTTCTGTGCCAAAGTAGAATTTACTCATAAAAAGAAAAAGTTGCCATAAACAAAACAGGAAAGCATTCTGGGGGATTAGCGTGGCATGCATCTTTTGAAGCCTCAATTGTATTTGTCATCCATTCTGCCTCCTGTATCATCACATTTATCTTATTTAAACTGTTTTTTATTTCTCCAATATTTTAATATCTATGCTCACATCAAGATATTGCAGGAAGACTCATCTGAGATGTCAGAGATTGGCATCACAGCAGAACAAGGTCACCTTTTAGCCTCATGACTAGAGCTTTTGGTTCACCCTCATTGACCTTGCCTGTACTATATTCTGAGTTAAGTCATGCAAGGAGGTGGGAAAGATTATGCAAGAAAATGTGGGCAGGCTCAGTAACGTGTATAACCATATGCACCTCTTCGAAAAGAAGCACTTGCCTCTTCTCTCTCAGTAGCGTTTGCTTCTCTCTGTGGTCTTTCATTTGCCTCTTCCTTTCTGTTCTTTCCAGAGAAAAATTCTGTGCTTTCACACAAATAATTAAGGTATCTTTCTTTTGTACAGTATAGCACAGTCACAAGTACTTTAAAAAAAGTATTTGTGGCTTGCTGTCACCCTGCAGCACTTTTTCCGATAGCTGTTGTCGCCTCAGCTGACCAGCACAGAATGCCACAGCATTTCTGGAGAAGAACTGACCCGCCAAACAGCTTTCAACTGTGAAATCATTCCACAGATTTAGGAAAAATTGTAGACCTGGGCCAAATTGCTGGGGTTTATTTGCTAGAATTTACCAACACAGATTTTCACGGAAATGTAACAGTTTATACCTTCTTCATCAAGTGGTCTGATTAAACACTAGTTTTAGGAGCAAATATAAAATAATTTCTGTTCTCTGTAACTGTTTTCTTACTCTTTAGCTTGTTCTCTGGCATGCAGCATACACCCAACTGTTTCTTTGCAATGATCAGATTCATTATTCCCTGCAAGAAATACAGATGCATGGGCTTGATCCGCTTTTCCAAAATACTGCTGGCCAACACAGAAGTGTGAGCACAGCAAAGATCAGCTGCAATGAAGAGAACACAGCAGCAAAACTGTTTTTTCTCTTAGAACAATCAGATCCTGAATCAAATTAGAGAGGAAGGACAGAGGAGTTTATAACTAGGCTCAGAGGATAAAAATATCTACAATAAACCTTTTTTCTTCCCTCAATTTCAGAGATCTTACACACAGGAGGGGGAAAAAAAGAGGGGAAAAAAACCCCAGCTTTCATCATTGGAACAAAATTATGTAAAACTTTTCACAGATCCTTTTAATAGCTGTTTCCAAAAATTAAATCTATATGAAACTGGGGCTGTGGGTTTGTTCTTGCCCCAACATGCCTCTGAGACCAAAGTAATAAGGCATGTTAATGTTGATGCCAAAGTAGTTGAAGAAAAATACACTGATTTAAATAGGTAAACAAACAAAATCAATATGATTCTAAAACCGTATGAGTTAATTCTCCAGACTCTATTTGAAGCATGTCTGTCTCACCTGTGCATGCAAATAAAAAAAAAACCTGCTCTACACAAAAGAATTGCTGTCAACAGTTAAGCTTTAAACAAGGACTCAGAAAGCATGATTTTAAAAATTGACCAGTTATCTCATGAATCGCAATTTCTCAGTAATCAACTCCTGTCGTGGCAAAAAAAAAAGACTCATTTTCAGAAACTGTAGAAAATTTACATTATGTAAAGTAACACAGCACAGTTAGGGTGTAAGGCAATAGGAACCTTGTTCTGTGTATGCAAGGCACTGACCAAGTTTCTCATACAGAAACTAACAAAATTCAATGTATTTTGAAAGCAAACACATCTGCATCTGTATTGCTCCCACCATCACCTGATCCCAAACATTATAGGAGCTTTAGGCTTAAAGAAGACTTTTGACTGTTCATGGACTGAATATCCAGATTTCAGATTAATGCAGCCTAGGCCTGGCATATTTCTGCCTGAGATTTTCTGGGCAGAAATACAAGCATCTGTTTTATATGACAAAGAAGCAGTGAGTCTCAGGTACCGAGCTGTAGGAGACCACTGTGCATCCACAACAGACATATCTGAGATTTCTGGATAATTGCCAAAAGTCCTAAAATTCTGACTTGAAAAGGTTTCCAGATGAGAAAGGGTACAAAAGGGTAGATGTACTGAGCTAAGCCATAACCCAATTGCAATGAAATACATAAATGAACTGTTTCTCTGTCTATTCTAATAGTTCAGATAATATTTATACATTTAATATTATCATCTGTGTTATAATTTGCTTTTGGCAATCCCATTTTGCATCACTCATCCTTTCCTCATCACTTTGTCATATAAAAAATATATAGCATTTAGAAAGTTATTTTTGCACTTACATCTGTTTAAATTCCTTATGGTCTCTTTTTATGAAAAGGCAAAAGAATCTTATTTAGAAATTAACTATTGATTCAGGATTCATTAAGAGGCAATGCTGTGTACTTCACTTTCCAATTTCAAAATTAAAATTTTCTTTCTAAGGAAATATATGAAACTTCACCTCGATAATGCAAATGAAGAATAGGATCAAAGTAATTCACATCCAAGATATTGATTTATATGTGGCAAAACCAATTTAGGCATGTCACATATGATATGCAGTATTTTACGAAATGTGAGCAACAAGGCAACTAAAGCAGAGTGACAAAACTTGGAAATTATGTCAACAGGAATAAAACCAAACCCAACCCAGCCTTATTTTAGTTTTATTCACCACACCACACCTCAGAAATAACCCTACCTTTCAAAAAACTTGTTGCATGACTTAAACTACAAAACCTTTTGCTACTGCCTGACAGGGGTAATTAATGTTTCAACAAAAATGACAAGGAAGTAAACTTTATGCTAACAGAGCAATGTGCTGAACCACCCTCAGCTGGCTGAATCCAGATAAATGAACCAAGTCATGCCATACTATGTCAAGGCTTAAGTACAATTTTCCTACTTGCATGGTATGGCTGTGACAAATACAGCCTGAGGTTTCCAACAACAGACATGCTGTTATTATGGCAACTGCACAGGGTAATAAAAGAAACCTTGAGAAAATCACATGTGACAAAAGTTGAAAGGGAACTCACAGTAAATAATTGCTTCCCTGAAGCTGGGCCTACTGCTATTCTTTCAAGTCTTTCCATGACTGTTTTTTAGCCTGTACATGACACTAATTACACAATAAAATAATTTTTATTAGTACTACAGGCATGCACATGATATTAGATGCTGAAACAAGAATTCTGTAAAGCAGGCTTTAGGGAAATGAGAATTTTGTAAAGCAGGCTTTAGGCTGAAAGAATGTATTGATATTTGATTATGATATCATGATGGCATCAATCCATTATCTTTAATGGACTTCATCCTCACAGGGCATAGGAAAGAAAGCTGGTTCTCTGTTCATAAAGATGTTAGGATGATCAAAATCAGGAAAAGGTGGATGTGTCTTTGAGATTTCCGTGAAAGAACATTGCATTTTATCCCAATACCTGTTTAAACAGATAAAGCACTTCTGGTCATTAATATATAGATGCATGAACTTGATGGAAGAAAAAGAAATGAAGGTGGAAATAAAGAAAAAAAAAGAGTTTAAAAGATGAAATTCAGCGTAACAACAGGTAACTTTGGGGCAATATTAAAGTAATGCAAAGTAATTTTTATAACTTGCAATGCTGTCAGATTCTTCCCTGACATCTCCTCCCAGAAATATTGTCTATGAAAATATAAGGAACTTCTGGAAATCTAGCACTTCTAATGTTGGATAAATCTTTTAAGTTCTGAGTAGGCAGAATCACGTTTGTACCATTCATACTGTGCAACAAAAGAAAAGATCAAGAAGTGGCTAAATGTCAGGAGCTAGGCACTTCTGACTCATGCTACATGTTCAGAAAAAGCTTCTTTCCAGTTCATTACATTACAGGGTCAACATATTTCAGAAATTATAGTACTCACCATGAATAATAAATAAACAAGCAGTGCTCTGAAAGCAAGTTCAGACACTGTCCTCCTAAGAAATGTGGAAACAGGGGAAGTAAGCCACCGTGTGAAGGTATGCCTCTCTCTTACCCGCCATTTTGAGATACCACACTGGGATACCTCAGAGGCCAAGATCGAGCTCACCAGTTTCAAATTATCCCCAGATTCAACAGCAATGCTTTTCTGTCTGATGTCCTGGACATGGGGACATCAGGATAAAGATATCAAGATAGGCTGAATTTTACATGGACATTTCACATCTCGTATAAAAAGCCAGTACAACCATCTCTTCATGACACTGGTTTCTACTATCAGGTACCCACACACTGGGCTGTGTGGCATCTGGAAAACCAGCTTTGGTAGTATCGTGGTTGGATAAGGACAACACGAATGTGTGTATGTAGATAAAGGAAGATAAAGGGGAGAGAGAAACAAAACGTGCAAGAAAGAGTGAAGGAGAGAAAGAAAGATGGATAAAGTGATACCCAAGAAAAAAAGAAAATTAAGTGTTCTTCAATGAGTATTTCCAGACAAGGAAAAACAGTTTCCGCTTCTTCCCTCTTATAGTTAGCAGGGAAACAGAGATGAGGAATTTATATTTAGCTAAAGAACTACATTTCCCTAGTGACATAATGGAATTAATGCATGCCTACTTTGCTATGAACTTAAGGTGAAATTGCCCTTCAGACACCTTTCTGTTAGAAATTAAATGCTCCTCAAGAAGAGATATCAACTGTTTCCCCAGTCTTTAGAAGCAATTTTGTGCCTCAGCTGACAGGACAGTTGCAGTAACTAATGAAGCTGCATTTCTGTCGTTGATCTGTTTCATTGTGATATGTATAATACCGCTATTTGTAAAGGATTTGCTTCTCTAATTTCTCTTCAAATCTTCTATTTCAGCTCTACAATACCCAGCAAATCATCAGCCTTACAGTATGATTTGATTACATGCAGGGCTAGCACTGTTTTCCTCATTTTATATCTACTGCTTGAATTACAGTAACTTTTATTTTGGAACTAATTACATTTTCCCATATTAACACATCTCAAACCATCTCTGCTTTGTCAGTCTGTTTAACCAGCATTGCACAAGAATACTAGGCATGTATATTTGCATGCCATTTTCTTCCCTTACTGCTACCGCATGAGTAATTCAGCTGCACTATGCAGCCAGATGTTAGTACATATTATTGATCTATATCATTCTTGCCAAGTCAGAAATTAATATCATGGGATCATTTTGAACAAATAAAGTACTTACTGAGGGACAGAAAACAATGTGTCTTATGTGAAGGAGGCATCGTATCCCACGAGGCTTTTTTATAGACTGTAATTAACTCTTTAATATTTTCATACATTATAGAAAATCTTCCTCATAAGTCAGAGATGAATTACTAAGCAAAAGATGTTAATGTTTGTTCCAATGGTGTATTTCATGCTGATAGATACAGATTAGTTTCCTAATAATATGTGAAGAGAGTTCATTACTAAAGCAAAATTTCCTAATCTATGGAGCTACCTTTCTGTTCACCTCTTTTCTTATTTCCAAGTTTAAAATGACTCATTTGGAGGACATATCAGCAAATTTAAGTATCGTAGTGACACTAAAACTCAATTCATACTGTCTGAAAAGTCTTACAAAAAAAAGAGAATGAATTCAAGCCAGTTAAAATACAGAAATAGACACCCAGAAGCACTTAAATGGCTGTTTCATTATACCAGTGTTTTAGTACAGTGATGGTCTACTTATGACTAGTGTTTTAAAGTTTCTGTAATGCCAGATTTGGTTAAAATACTTTTTAAAGATTCCTGATTTGTCGTAAGGTGGGATTTCTTCTCCCTTTCCCATTTTTCTTTATTTCACTACTCCATATCTTTATTTTAAGTGCCTGTTTTGTGGGGATGAAGGTGCATAAAATGAAAAATTGCTTTCTCCTCACACTACACGTAAGTCTTCTGATTTGCAGGTGTAATTTTGCCCTCGTTCAAACAGAACTTTTCAAATGTTGACTTCTACTCTTAAGATCAGTGGTTGTTATAAAACTATCTGGGGAGAAGAGGGATGGCTTTCCTTCTTATAGCTTAAAGATTTCTTAATTTCATAGAATAAAATCATAGAATCATTAAGGTTGGAAAAGACCTCCAAGATCATCAAGTCCAACCATCATTTGAGTAGCTAAGCTCAGATAACCATACCCAAAAAGAGCTGATTCTCCTTCTTATAGCCCCATATCTGTTGGCCTAATCCAGAAAACACCAAAAGGAAGGGGATTTTTGGCTACCTCTCATGGAGCCTTCTTCATGTTGCATGGTCATGTACATCATATTCTCTTCATCCCAAGTACCTCCTCTGACCTTTTGTCTTTCTACTGCATGTTTCAAGGTCTCACCTCACTTCATGCCTGCCATCATTCCCTTTGTGCAAAAGGACAAAACCTAAGGGGTTCAAATAGACTTTCTTTCCCACAGATCAACTGTTCTAGTTTTGCTTTCTACCTCCTTCTCTCAACCTAGTGCACTACCAGTGCAGATTGCTTGAGTTGCACACCACCATCAGGCCGTCAGCTGAAGTTATAATGACCTCAGGCTCAAGTTACATCAACCCACCATCTACACTGTAGATTAAGTTTTTCTTCTGCTGGCACCCTAATTCAGATGTCTTCAGGCAAGGGCTAGCCAGCAGCATAGGCATGTGTGTGAGTTACCTCCTAAATTCTTCTGGGACTGCTGGCTGCTGCGTACAGCCTGCCAGGGGCTCCCCTTCCACCAGCAACCTGGATACCCAGGCTACACCAGTGTGTCTCCATGTCTGCATTCCCAAGGAACAAACACAAAGACCAAGCCAAAAATGTTCACGCTATTGTTATCTTATGAGTTTGCCTTTTTTGCAACATCCATTTCTATCATACTCTTCTTTCACAAATTCCTGAGGTTTACTGTCAACCAGGGTAAGCGCTTCAGCTTTAATGAATCTGATAGCAACAAGGGAGAAGGGAAAAATGAATTAACACTTCACACAGCCACCACAGATAGCTGCCCAGAATAAAGCAGAATACATGGGAAGGCTTTTCCCAGTCAATCTAAAGATGATGTAATGACATCAATCGCATACTCTTGCTGCTCTGTGTGTATGACTGTAAAAACTCAGTGATGTAGAGAGGGATAGTAGGTAACAGCTACTTGCTATTTCTCACAGGAGGAGCTACTCAAAGAAATGATCAAGTAGATACTTTAATGATGCATGTTTTTAAGGCAAAACCACAGAGTGAACTGTATTCCATTCTACTTCCCTAAATAAACTTTGAACCTTGCCTGAAACCTAGGACAAAAAAAAAAAAACCCAAAAAAACCCCAAAACTACAACCCTTCCCTTAGAAATGCTACTCCTCAAATAATCCTAACAGCCATGTCACCATCTCTTTCTCTCAGAAAAAACACTGAAGAGGTGTTTCCTTGGTATTTTATCCTTCTCCCACAGGTCTAGATTTCAGAAGACATTGTATGGACTGCCACATCTTGCTGTCACTGTGAAAGTATTTCCTGAACTTATGGCAAAATTAGCCATTTTCAAAAAGGGAGAGCAATTATTATTCCCCAATGTGGGAGTTAGCCGTTAGAGACAGGGATGAGAGCTCTCTCGACACAAGGCAATGGTAAATTTAATGAAATATAAAATAGTTTGTTAATCACTAAACATTGTAAACCAGTAGTTACCAGGAAAGCACACATTCCTCCAATATTCCCTATAACAAACTTCAATAAATGACCTCATTATCTCTCCTAACAAGGACTATATGCTTCTCTCTAGGAAAAGACTCCTCTGAGATCCAGTGTCACAAACACATGCTAAGTATTCTTTTCTGGACCAGAGCTAGAAAGCCCAACACACCCAGGGACTGAATTTCTAGATGGGCAGACAACTACGAAGAAGTGCACCTTCCCCTTTTGATTCATGTTTGTAGCTCAGCTGCATGATGGCTCGAGAGCATAACTACTGCTGTCAGGCTGATCTCATGAAAAGGAGGGGGATGTACAGGACAGCTGGCCAGCAACAGATGGGGATATGCTGTTCCATCTCACAGGTTGGTAGAGCTCCTGTTGCAGCACATGCTGTCCAGAAGGAATTCTAATTCTAATGCAGCACCAGTCTTCCAAAGGAGGCCTGGCTTTAAGCCACAGTCAAGCCCTAGAATTCAAAGAACTTCTTAAATTGTCTACCTACTCCTCAAACAGTCCAGTCATTTACAGTTCAGACCAGTTGTTTGCACTGGAAATTAATTAGTCAGTTCTTTAAATTCTTTTTGTTTAATATAAGGTGAAAGCATGCCATAACCTTCTCCAGTTTTGTGAACAGAACTTGATATACCTGTTGACAGCTTAAGATTTCTTGTCCTTGAAGGAGAAAATTCTTTGCTTTTCTAATCACATGATAAATGCAAAAAGGTCACCGTCAGTCCCAGTCACCACAAGGGTGATTGTTTTCACTCATTCTGCTTTACAGTAACACTGGCTTTGACCATCAGTTGACTTCTAAAATAGTTAAGCTGCATTAAAATTAGACTGTTGTTATTGAAATTTACAATGAACTGAATTTATCTTTTATTCATTCTCTTAACTTTGCATAGACACCTAGAGTTTAATTTTGTTCTTTTGATATTTCAAATTAAATATTACTTGAAAATGAAAAAGTAGAACTCATTTGAAAACTTATAGAAACAGAAATGAAGATACCAGTTCATTTTGACCTTCCGAGTGGAAAGAAATGAATAAAATAAACATTTATGCCATTTCTCATTATCAAGGTGACTGGACACAATTGTAGGGAGCTCATTCCACTATGCAAACTCACCCTGACCCATTGTGTGTCAATATAAATTCAACGGTAATATAATATTACCGTCTCATCTTATCTCCTTAAAATAGAGATACTGTCTATTGTGGATAAAGTTATACCATGTCATACATGGTATATCAGAGGACAGTATTCATTTGTAGTGCTAGATTCACACCAGGGTCTAAATTACAAGGCACTAATACATACTAATGGAAAAGCCGAGCCAATACCTGAATATACAAACGGTAACAAGCAAGTTAAAGGGAATTACAAAAGAGGATTTGGCTGAGAAATACTGCTTCTTTGCATTATCACCTGTAGCACTGCGTACAAAAAGTGTTATAACTTCACAGGGTATGACAAGACACCTTGAGTTCATACTTGGCAGATTATTAGAAATTTTATACAAAAGCCACCTGTACAATCACGTACAGAGCCACAAGTGTTCGGTAGAACATTTATTTTTCTTTATGCCTTTTTTCTCTTTTAAAATGGCTTTCAGTTAAAAAAGATATATATTAACAGTGATGTATAAATACAACTCTGTAGTAAATCCTTTTTAACCACACACATTATGAATTAGCAAAATTGATAAGGTCTAATATTCATTAAATGCTTTTTTTTTTTAAACTGAAGGATCAGTTTACAGAAATATGTATACAGTCTGAGCCTTCTGAAATGCCTACTGACTTCAAAGAAAATCTGTTTAAGAACAGGAATGCGTGTTTCACAGCTTATTATTATCAACAAATATTTCAGCATTTGAACTAAAGGAGCAATTCTTGTGAATGCTTACACACAGCTTTTTAGTACTTGTGCATATTCTTACTAGACCCTACAGCATTATGTTTCACTCTGATGAGCCTCTAAAAGGGAGTCTTGATGAAAAAAAACCCACAACTTTGCATAATGTGCTCTGTAAAAAACAACAGTATACTCAGAGTACTCATACAAATAAAACTAATATTCAGACTAAATATTTACAGATGTGAGCCTTTAAACAAATGCATTGAGCTAGAATTGAGTTTACCTTACTCTCTTAGTTACTAATTCACCCTCACCACAAACCAGAACATAAACCAGATACAGTTCTACCCTGAAAGAGGAGTTGAACTTGCTGAATAAAATATTGCCATTTTTATGCCTTCTTTTTCTCTGCAAAGTCACAGCCTACCCTTTTCCTTTTTCACGGTCTTTCTGTTCTTAAATTTGAGGCCTGCAGATAAAGGCATATCATCAGCTTATCAACTATCAAATGTTTTTAACTTATTATTAAAATAGAATTATTATTCTAACCTATTATTGTTACTCTAGTTTCTTCATACATCAGACATTATTGTTACTGTTTTACACACAACATGTACTATATAATAACCATGTAAATCATAATCCCTATATCAGAGTGCAAAATCTAATGTAAAAGGACGAATACAACTATACATTTATAATTTTCATGATTTCTATAATTGGCATATATATGGTATATAGCTTTTCTATCAGCACACATCACATATACACTGACATTTTTGTGATTACAGAGATGCATGGCTTATAATTTACTGCTGCTAAACATACGATATTAATTTGCTGCAGTATTATGAAAGAAAAGTTGAGTGTTTTGCCAGTTTTCAGGATCTTCAGGACCGAACATCGTACATGGCAATTTTGAGGCTGATGACCAATTCCATTTGTCATCTACAAGAAGTTGATTCCATCAGTTTTGTATTGTTTTGAATCACCAGATGGCACTTTTCCCTGCTCTAAAGACTTACCATCTGAACGTGTAGGAGTTAGATCTGGGAGAAACATTGCCAGCTGAACTGAGATGCCGTATAGATGAGTGCTTTAACCAGTAAAGCACTTGTTTTGTTTCAACCTCTCTCTTTAGCTGAAAATATTCTTTCTCAAATTAGTTGCTGTAGACAGGCTATGTCTACAGAAGTGGAAAAAAAAAAAGGAATTAAAAAAACCCCACTTTTGTCAACACATATGCATTGCCCAGGGACATTTTTTAAAGGCATTCTTTCACATTCCCCATAAGACTTTATTTAAAGCTGCACTTCTAACTTGGATAAAATAATACTGACAAAATGAAATAAAACTGTGTTGAAAAGTTTGTCCACTTCTAAGTACCATTATAATTTTGCTGCTTCTATTCTGCTTATTTCTTCAAGTAATTTCTCTCCCTTGTTTTCATGTGCAATCCACAGGAAGGTAAAAAAAACCCGAAAAGTATGCAGTCATGGCAAGAGCTCTCAGTGAAGTACAATCATGATTCATTATCATTGCATACTAATGGCATATCTCAGTGGAAACACCATAAAGCAATGTTTAAACACCATGCAGTGATTGTTTTATAATGTCTGTAACTATGTTGCACACACATCTTTCACTCTCCTGCTTTCTTCTGTTATGTGGGTCAAGCACAGCGCTTCCTTTTTCTGTGACTTTGGGGAGAAGAGACAAGAAGATTTGCAGGTTTTTTCCCTCAATTTCTTTCCATCTTCTAACTGTTTAAGGGGATAGGGAGTTGTACTGGTAAATCAATTTTGTTTGACAATCTGAAAAACAGGGGTTTAGGAGGTAAGTTAAAGCAAAAAGAATTTTCCTCATATTGAAACTTCACTAAGGTTGCATGCAGCATCATGAAAAATCGCTTGTTCAAACATGACTCCTTTATTTAAGGATTTGGGGACCTCTCTACCATTACCCCGTAGGAATACGTTTCTGTTATCTCCTTTTATTTTCACTAAAAACAAGTGACTTTTTACTGTTGGAGAGCTACAATACATCAGTTACATGCAAGGATGGGACTATACACTGGGGTCTCAGTCACTGGTGAAAAACAAATTACTTTTTTTTTTGATGTCCCCAAAATTTTCTTTTTTGATAAATAATTTATGAATAATATTTCATGTAGATTTATTTAGAATCATATGATGAGCAAATACAAATAAAAAAAAAAGGGTATAAAAATACCCATTGGAAATAAGCGTGAAAACTGTCACCATTGAACAGTTTTGTCATTTTTAGTTTTGCAATTTGACCCATTTAAGCCTACAGCCTTACTATGCGGTAAGCCATTACAGTGCTTCTGATGTCAGAAGAGTTGTGAAGATGACAGCCAAAATTCCAGCCTCTGAGCCATCAGCCTGCTCTAGTGAAATCAGACAGCTTTGGACTCAGTTTTGAGCTGAGTAAGCAACGAATTAGACCTTGAGGCTCTAAACTTTGATAAGAGGGATGACAAAAACAACACCAAAAATCATCAGGTTATCTCCACGAAATAAACTCAGTAAACTATTCTCCAAAATTATGTATAATCAGCCATTGTAAACCTGCTAGTGCATTAACTATTGGTAAAATGGTTTAAGTTGGCTGGAGGTTTTAGAGGCGTTGTTATATATGAAGAACAGAATTGGAAATTACTTTTGCAATTGCTTTAGCCAAAGGAATCTAATAATTTTTAAGTGCCTACAGCTAAAACTAAGCAAAGGATGGCTGAATTCTGAGGTTGCAAAAGACTGAAACAGAGTTACTTGTGTCGGTGAAATATAAACCCACATTTCTCACTTTAAAGCAACCCCTCATTCTTTATTATAAAAAACTGTGTAAGTGCTCAGCGAGGCTGAATAGCCTTCATTCCACTGCTCGGTTTCATGCAGGGGGATTATGTTATTGCTGCCCTCCCAAATCCTATGAAAATAAGATGTTTATCATGAAGACTTGCCTTGTAAGTAAAATTGATATTGCATTTATAAATTATGTGTTACTTCAGAACACATGGGATTAATTCTCCCTGTCAGCCCAGGCTCTAGTCTTCATTCCCACACATGCTGCCACAGCAATCATCTACCTTGCCTGTTGCCTCAGCTATGTCCAACTTGTCTTCAAAGCTTCTCCTGCCCTCATTCATCTTTTTCCATATTAGCGCTGAGCTTCTTGAGCTGCTTCAAAGCTGTGTTTCTGCCAAACGCTTTGCTTGCACACTTTATCACTGTCCTATCATTCCTCTAATTCAATCCAGTCACATAGCCATGGAACCACTTCCAGCACACCCTTCACTCTTAACTCTGATTTACATTTCACATCCATCAGTTCTGAAATCTGACCTGAGCTACACTGATGCTTCCCTTTCTTTAAAGATTCTCTTCAGGAGACTCATCTTTGAACTCCTAATTTTCTCAGAAATGTTGGCAAAATATATGAACAAAAAATGTCAATCAAATCTATAAAGCCTGACAAGACTGGGGAGTGTCACCATTCAGTCATTAATCCTTGTTATAACTTTTTAGGAGTAGAGTGTAAGAATATTTCTTCTTTACGGTGCTTCCCACTCTTCCGTCGATATATGCTAGATAATCATTAAAAAGCCAATAGCACATACTGTGGAACGTGCGCTGGCGCATTGACTTGTCTTGCATTTAATTAGTCAATTAGTTTTGCATGGATTACCTCAGTAATCTGAAACTACCTATTGCCACTAAGTAAAGCTAAAAGGAAATAGAAAAACAGCACATTACCTGGCAGGGAGCTGCTGTCCAAGACAATAATCTGAACTTGATAGATACAGAGCCTTTGTTCGGTTTAACATTTAAAGACTCTTTGGAGACCTGATTGGCTGATTATGACACATGATGTTTCGATGGTTTATTTTGTGTGACCAATTGCCAAACCAACAAGCATCTCAAATTACTGAGGCACAAGAGGTTGTGGTGAAGCTCAACATTCAGAACATGATCCCACAGAAGGGCATCCTATGTCTATGAACATTACATCGTCTGTTCAGGTTTTCTTTCAGAGTTTCTGCGTCTGACATGCAGGATTTTTCCTTATCCTCCTCTGTGTACATTCAAAAGTGTCTTCAGGCGCTGTAGCCTTTAAAATGAGCGCTAATATCTGGGGACACCTGAACATAGTTTGTGCCTAATGCTACAGGAGTTCAGCATGTACTGAGATGCTAGGTGTGAACCTGCCTTTTAAAACATATAGTAAGTTAAGACCAGCATTAGTATGATTCTGTTCAACAAATTAAAAATGTAATAAAAATGCTCTAAAGATCAGCAACAGAAGCTAAAAAGCAAAATTGCAGGCACTCAATGCAGCTAACATGTTGCAGAGGTCTAATTTTTTTCTCATTTGAACAAAATTGTCCAGCAATTAACAGTAAATATGCAATTAACTTAGACTTTTTTCGACTGTTCCATTTACATGCATAGTAAAATACCGCATTAGGCTTTATAGAGTAATTAGAAACTTCTTTGTATTAATAAGCAATGCTAGCCACTACATTATTTAAAAAGCTGTATTTTGCTGGAGATATTGAAGAATTTTCTGCAGAGCTCCAAAAATTATTTTCCATTATTTCTTAAGTTTTACAAAAACTCACCATTTTTGTACAGGAAAAATATCAAATCATCTGCAATACTGATGATAAAATAAATACATACATAAAAGGCAAGCTGCACCTTAGACCACACCATAACTTCACTCAAGAATTCTGAGCAAAATGCATTTACAAGTTCACATCAAAACCCCTTCCTTTTTAGTTGCAAAAATTACACTAGGTGTATGTGTCATTACGATTGCTATTTTTCACCAGCATCACACACCATACTTGCCTTGACCCAATAAATACTGGAAGGGAGGAAACCGCATAGCCAAATGAAGCGGAAAAACATTCTGACGACTCAGGTTAAAAAAACTGAAACTTTTTCTTGTCCTAGACATTCACTCTGCAACTGAAGATAAAGACTCAAGGCTCTTACAAGTGCTTTGTTTGAGAATCCTAGGCAGTCACTGGGACAAATTTTATGAGAAAACCACTGTTACTTTCACTGCCCACCACGTTGAATATTCACGGGGAATCAATTCGCTCAATGAATTTCTTAACTTATCTGAAAATAATGACGCTAATGATGATCTGCATTTCTAAGACCTGTGGCAATCTCGCACAAAAAGTGAGATGAGTTCTAGCACTACTGGAAGCACACCCAATATGAGAGTTGCTTAAAGGAAAAGGCCAGCCTAATCATGAGAAAATATTATCATTTAATTGATCTCTGTACTGTCTAAAACTTTAATTTGAATCTGAAATGGTTCCTTTGGGAAGGATGAAATATATTCGAGATAATACGTGGCAGTGATAGGTAAGCCTCTAACGCCAAATTGCGGGGAGGACTATTTGCAAGGGGTGTCCGTCTCAGCACTGAGGACAACGGCAGGAAGGGAATGTGTTTGCTGACACAAGCACATGAGAAGAAGACAAAAAGGAAGTAAACATGCGTTGCTGAACTCTGACGGAGACCTTGTGGGGACAACAATACTGCATTTCCTATTATTGGAGAGAAATGGGAAGTGAGGCATTGTTCATGCTGGACACCCTCTGTTAGATTTTGACAACTTGTGTTTACTCCCGGGTACAGCTTCTCACTTGTGTCAGCAGAGCTGCTCCCCCCCGCCGCGCCCTTTGGTGGCAGGTCCTTCCTTCCACAGGATCCCTGTCCCACCCTGGGCAGGGGAAGAGAAAAGCCCCCCTGGCCTCGAGATTTCTGCATCTGTGAAAAGCAGCCACAGAAAGAGGGATTAACAGCAGGTACGACTGCAATGTCCCTAGAAGGTGAGCCCACAGCCATCCTCTAGGGAAGCTGTCAGTGTGGTAAACACGAGCGAGCCCAGCACAGCACCATGGTGGTGGACCATAGCTGCCTTTTGTCCATCCACTTCAGAGAGCAAACAGAAGGGCTGAAATCTGTGCCTACACCAAGGCTGATCTTCTAAATTCAGGGAACTGTGCATGAGGTAGAAGGTCAGAGCTAATGCTAAAGTGTGCTTGTGAGTGACAGAGCTAATTGGCACAGGGCACACCAGTGGCAGGCAGTTGCCCTGCAGTTCACTGTCAGCTTGAACTTGACAAAAATAAAAGTTAATACTGTCTTGGACTGTTGTCTATAAAAACATATAGATACCAAGAGGGCTATTACTCAACTCACCATATGAGACTAATCTGGCAGTGTATTTTGTGAATAATAATTGCAGTGGGTTTTAAATACCATATGAATCCAGCTACTCAAGAGCTCCTCTGAAATAGGTGCCTAGATGTAGTTGCTTTACTGCACCTTGCTGCCCACTCACACATAGGCACATATTTATTAAATTTAACCATTTCTTCCCAAAAAAAGAGACAGACACCAGAAAGAGGCTGAGGTTTTCTTCCAGGACCATGAGCTTAAACTGTTAGAATTGAAGTTCACCATAATTAAAGAGAGGCAACAAAAGGTTGGTGCCTACTACAGGCCACCTGATCAAGGGGAGTCTATTGACAAAGCCTTCTTACTCCAGCTACAGGAGGTATCATGCTCGCAGACTCTTGTCCTGCTGGAGGACTTCAACCACCCCGACATCTGCTGGAAAAGTAGCACAGCAAGCTGTAAGCAATCCAGGAGGCTCCTGGAATGCACTGAGGATAACTTCTTAAGCCAGGTAAGACAGCCCTACCAGAGGGGATGCAATACTGGACGTGGTGGTCACCAATGCAAGTGAGCTAATTGGTGATGTCAAGATTGGAGGCAGACTGGGCTGCAGTGATCATGCACTGATGGAGTTCACAGTCCTGAGGGATATGGGTCAGCCAAAGAGTAGAGTCAGAACCCTGAAATTTAGGAAAGCAAAATTCCAGCTGTTGAAGGAGTTGGTCAATAGGACCCCCTGGGAAACTGCCCTCAGGGACAAGGGAGCAGAACAGAGCTGGCAAATCTTTAAGGATGCTTTCCATAGCTGAGTCAAGACCTGCTGGTCAAACTAAAGGGCAAGAAGAAAATGCACAGGCAGTGGAAGCAGGGACAAGTATCCTTGGAAGAGTATAGGGATGCAGCACAGTTGTGTAGGGATGGGGTCAGGAAGGCCAAGGCGCAGCTGGAGCTGAACTTGGCAAGGGATGCGAGGAATAATAATAAGGGCTTCTACAAGTGTGTCAGCCAGGAAAGTAAGGTCAAAGAAAGTGTACACTCCCTGGTGAACACGACTGGCAAACTGGTAACAACAGACAAGAAATCTGAGATACTGAACAAATTTTTTGCCTCAGTCTTCACCGGCAACCTCTCTTCCCACACCTCTCAAGTGGATAGACTGCAAGACAAGGACTGGGGGAGAAACCTGAACATACATAAGTCTATGGGACCTGATGAGATACATCCCAGAGTCCTGAGGGAATTGGCTGACGTAGGTGCCAAGCCACTCTCCACGATATTTGAAAAGACATAGCAGGCAGCCGCAGTCCCTGGGGACTGGAAGAAGGGAAACATTGCACCCATTTTTAAAAAGGGTAGAAAAGAGCACCCTGGGAACTACTGACCTGTCAGCATCACCTCTGTGCCTGGGAAGATCATGGAACAGATCCTCCTATAAGCCACACTACGGCATATGGAGGACCAGGTGGAGACCAGTGACGAGAGGCATTCCTCAGGGGTCCATATTGGAACCAGCACTGTTTAACATCTTCGTTGGTGACATGGACAGTAGGATTGAGTGCATCCTCAGCAAGTTTGCTAACAACACCAAGCTGTGTGGTATGGTCAACACGCTGGAGGGAAGGGATGCCATCCAGAGGGACCTTGACAGGCTTGAGAAGGGGGCCCATGCGAACCTCATGAAGGTCCAAATACAGGCTGGGCAGAGAATGGATTGAGAGCAGCCCTGCGGAGAAGGACTTGGGCGTGTTAGTTGGTAAGAAGTTCAACATGACCCCACAAGGTGCACTTGCAGCCCAGAAGGCCAACCATATCCTGGGCTGCATCAAAAGAAGCATGGCCAGCAGACCAAGGGAGGTGATTCTGCCCCTCTACTCCGCTCTAGTGAGACCCCATCTGTAGTACTGTGTCCAGCTCTGGGACCTCCAACACAGGAAAGACATGGACCTGTTGGATTGGGTGCAGAGGAGGGCTACAAAAATGGTCAGAGGGATGGAAAACCTCTCCTATGAAAAAAGGCTGAGAAAATTGGGGTTGGAGCCTGGAAAAGAGAAGGCTCTGGGGAGACCTTATTGCAGCCTTTCAGTACTTAAAGGGGGCTTATAAGAAAGATGGGGACAGATTTTTAACAAGGGCATATAGCAATAGGACAAGGGGTAATGGTTTTAAACTAAAAGAGGGTAGATTTTTACAAGATATAAGGAAGAAATTTTTTGTGGTGAGGGTGGTGAAACACTGGAACAGGTTGCCCAGAGAGGTGGTAGATGCTCCATCCCTGGAAACATTCAAGGTCAGGTTGGACGGGGCTCTGAGCAACCTGATGCCATTGAAGATGTCCCTGCTTATTGCAGGAGGGTTTGGACTAGATGACCTTTAAAGATGCCTTCCAACCCACACTATTCTATGATTCTATGATTCTATAGCCATTTAGTCTGGATGCTGATCTGAACTTCAGCACAGGTTTGCTACTCACTAACACCTGTTCCAGTACAACATCTGTTTATTAATAGATATAAAAAAATCTCTTTTGCACATAGCCAAGTGGTATCAATATTGCAGGACATTTTTTCCTTTGGTCACAATCCAAGGATTTAGATTTTCTTGAAAGAATGCTTTACATTAGCAGTGGCAATAATGCTTAAAGCTACGTAGTGGTTTGTTCTAATAACAGAGGTTTGGTCACAAACTGTTTTCTGTAGGTGTGATTTTTTTTTTTTTGTCTAATCCCCTGCAAGACCTTAAATATTAAGTGACAATCCCCATTTCTCCCGTTTCTCCTACGAGTATATACTTTTAGCTTTTCACTTTTTAGGGAAGATTTAAGTCTGTAATAAAGCTCTGCAAGATATTCATTGGCTTATACACGATTTGTGACTTTTTCTGGCTTAAGGGAGGGATTAATCACAACCATATTTAGACATCAACAGTGCTGATATCTGCATGTGATCTGGATACCTAGGTTCCACTAGGTTCTACTTACAGTCAGTGGGCAGAAATGAACTTCTGGGTCATATCTCACTGATCTGTTTTAGAAATCTAAGCTATAATGAAACAATATGTAGCCTACATGTGCCTATCTCTCCATTATATAGTGAGTCTAGATAAACTTGCTTAGTTACAGATAACTATGATATTGAACTCTACATTCAGATGAACCTAGCCCTATATGCTCATAAGACATTTTCTTGGTATTGCAGGCGACTGGAAATAATGACCTAGCTCCTTCTTCCAGTTCAGTGTTTTTAAATCTTAAGTGTTTTGGGGTAGGTAGGAGGAGCGGTTTCCTGTTTGTTTATTTAACTCTTACAAAATAAGAAAGTGAAAAATATGTGTTCTGGATTCTAAAAATGTTCTTTCCATCTTCTTTGAAATAGACCCACAACTTAACAGCATAGTGTTGAAATCTGAAATTTTGCAATCTTTTCTGTGTTGCTGAGAAAAAAACATTCAGTTTGGCTGAGTAATGAGTCTCTGAAAAGCATGTGCTGCAATACCCATATTTTGTTGCTGTGTTTGTAAAACGTGCAACTCAGGAATGTTGCATTATGAACATTTTTGTGGCTAGCATGGCTGTATAGAAGAAAATTTATGGAAGATGCTTTATGTGCATACCACAGCCAACTAATACTATCCTTTTTGAAAGTAAACCTTCAAGACAAGTCTTATAGACCAAAAGCAAATCTCAAAGTGTCTTGTTAGACAAAAAACAGTGATAAATTTCACACATGCAATTTTAATTCACAATTTACTCAACTAAGTCACAGCATAAACCATCCAATTAAAACTTGAAACAATGTTCACTGCCCTACAGAACAACACAGAGGGCAGCTTACCTTATGTAAAGACTGGACAGTTGCCCAGAGCTGCAGAATTGGAGAGGCAGCATTTTTAGAGCCAATTTGTGACTGCACTGATTAAATTGCTAATAAGACATTAATTTTTATAATGTATAAATACTTTGTCTCATATCTTTCTGGAATTTTGTGAGACTGTATTTCATAATAGCTGAATATGTGGCATTCTAAAGTTCTATAAAAATGCCTGGTATTAAAGATGGTTTCTTGAAAATGCTGGATTAGAGGCAGCAGAATATATTTTACTCAAGGCAACAAAATAGCTAGGGTTGTCTCTGATGATGCAGATACCAAATATGCACCAGGGTCTGCTTACAACTGACCAGAAAAACAGCAACTGTTTGCCAGAGATACTGCCAAGACTTTTTGAATAAGCTCAAGAATTCCATAGTAGATCTGCTTGCAGAAAAAAGCTGATGTTAATTTAAAAATATTCTCAGTGACTTATTTTAAAAGGGTTATCACTCAGGCCTGATGTTTTGTTGGCTTAGATAACTGCAGATACACAAGAGCTTGAGTAATAAGAAATGCCATAGGGTGTGACAAGGCACGTGTTTGAGCGTTAGGTATGAAGAAAATGCACATCACATTGTCCAACATTGTGTGAACACGCAGACATTTGGGCTGGTTATTGCCTGATTTTCCTGTAAGCACTCTTTTGCGCAGGTTAACATCAAGGCATAGTAAGGAGGGAATAGCGAAGACCGTAAGGAACCATGAACGTACAACAGCAGGACAAGGCAAAGGTGCTGTACCAGTGTAATGAGAAACACAAGAGATTTTCTCATCTGTCTCCAAAATGGCAATAACTCTCCCCTCTCGTACCCCATCTTTCAGAATGATCCAGACACACTGGTGGATTAAAAACCGCAGCACACAGAGTGCTGCGGGCACCTCTGCACAAGCTGCAAACACACAGGCTGAGGAGAGTATCAGTAATTTCCTTCTCACCACCTGCAATTTAACACCTGTTGCAATGGCACTGTGGCGAAAACACATGCTCCCTCACCAGTCCCTTAGTCTGCCAGCCCTCCCCTGCTTCAGCCTGCTCGACGGACACACTCGCTGCCCCCCCTCCATTCATCCTCTCTAATCCCCCAACCTCAAAGGCTGGCGGTCTCACCCGCCTTGCTCTAACAGCTCTACTAATTCAAGAACTTACCAGCATACAAAGTCCAAGGTAAGGAAAAACTACTCCACAGCTGACTTGGGGCTCGTTCACCACAACACTGATACTTCACGTTTTCCCTAGTGCCTTGATTTCCCTTTGGTTGTCCTCACTATCTTGTATTTAAATATATCCATATGAATATATAGATAATCATACACAAAATAAAAGAACGCAATACCTTCAAAATAATTTTTAAGGCTGCTCCACCAGGGCAGAGTTAAGCCATGATTATTTGTATGTCACCTAATGCCTTAAAGATGTATAAACCTGGCCACTAACTTTCTTACTTTTTTTAAACCTGCAGTAGCTCATGAAAACAAAATATGTTCACATCACTAATATATGTTTGCAATTTTCCTGTTTTATTCAGATCACTTTAGATTCTTATACCGAATCCCTTCCTTTGCCTTTCATAAATTATTTGTGAGCAAGTGTATTTTTTAGAGTAGAAAAATATCTTTTTCTAGTCAGATCAGATAATGTATGTGAGCCTAATTCAGTGAAACCAAGTGTGTACATGAGACCTACTGAGTGTTAGAAAATAAAGGTTGTTCTTCAGAGGGGAGAGGATGCTGTGAAGACATTGCAAAACATGTATGAAAAGGAAAATTAGCTTGAATGGAGTGATACTACTGCTTTTGCAGGCATCTTAATTTTTAATGGTAACCATCCCATGAAAGCATCTAACTCTTAGCTTTAACTTAGCAAATCTTTGTACCTGCATAATTATTACATTAAGCAAAAAATATTTGCTTCCAGCCTGTAAGAAAATGCAAGATGGTCTTCAACTTGAAAGTTTATGATTTACATACAGATACATAAATTGCTAAATACATGTTATATTTGTTGGAGGTACCCTCAGCTTTTCAGCCAAATTTGGACCATGATTAAGGGAGGCATTTAAAACAAGTAAGCAATAAATGTGGGCGGACGTTACAGTGGGAACATGACAGTTGTACTTGGGTAGATATTACTTTAACATATAAGCATAGTGATAAAAATATTCAGCAATTGATGAAGAAATTTTGTTTAAACACAAGAAGGAGATATAACCCACGATGATTACAGGATGTAGTATAATGTCTTTCTACTTTGCCTAGAGGGGCAGCTGTGCTGGCAGAAGCTTTCACCCCTGAGGGATCAACTCTTGGCGGTAGTTCCTACCAGGGTAAAGCAGGTTTATTTTTATGGGCTGAAATCCACACAAATCCTGCCAACTGAGGCTCCTCAGGAGACAGATAAATTTTATGCAACTCCCAGCTGGCCTGAATACTGCAACAGCAGCACCTTTCCCTTACAGCTCACTTTTCTTTTTTGCTCTCTGCAACTCCCCAGCTTCTTTCAAGCCACCCTGAGTATATCTATTTGAGATAAAGACAACACTTTTAGCTACCGCAGGTAAAAGATTCAGATCAATGTACAGGTTCAGTGTAGCTCCACAGCAGCTGTTTTGTGCATGTGTGTGTTTTTTTAAAGATGGTGACCTTAGCAGTAACACCAACAGCCTCTCAAAAGTCAGCCCATGGTCCACAACAGAACTGCTCAATCTGCTCTAAACCTTATACTGCTGCATTGTAGGATTGAAATTAAAGTCAGTGCTGCAACAGTACTGTGTACTCCCTCCGCTTTCAGGCACAGAGAGGTTTTTTTGGTAGCTCATGCTACTGTGGCTCTCCTCAAAAGCAGGGCAGAAAATGATTGTCGGTGCATTGCTGGACTGCCTGAGAATTAAAGCCCAGCAGCCTGACAGCTTACATCATGTACCCTTCCTTCTTTCTCTACCTTCAAGACCTTGCGTCTTCTCACTGCTGTCACCAGCCTTCCTACTCCTGCCTAAAGAATCACTGCAACACCCTCCAAGACAAGAAATTACCAACTCTCTGGCAAAAAAAAAAGTGATAGTCTTTCATGGTTCCTTTTGCAGCAAAAAGTAGTCAGCCCATTTCTATCCTCAGCAGGGCCCAGATAAACAGTTCTACCAAACAAAGAAACAACCAGGGATTCCCTCTGGCAAGGTCAGAGGAGCAGATGAAAATGACCCTGGGAGCACGAGTTCAACCAAATACAAAAGGTTCCGTGCTCAGTGGGGTTTGGTTAAATAATTCAGGTCCAATCTTTTAGGAACACAAATACAAACCATTCCCGTCTCAATGGGGTAACAGAAACAAACACATGAAGTTAATGAACCCAGCAGGTTTGACCAAACAGTTCAAACTCCCCTTTGGAGCAGCGAGAACAGCTATGAAGCAAACAGCCTTAGTCACTTGGCACTGGAAAACAGAACCTGCTCTGCCTTGGTTGGATGAGTAAAAACTTCCTTGATTACAGGAGTCTTTCATTCTTTAGGGGGCTAAATTTATTATTAAATGCTGACTAAAGAGTCATCCGTTCAGTTCTGACAGTTCATGAGCTAAGTCGAAGCAATGGCAGTGAAATGTCTTCTCCAAGCATTCGATCCTTTTGTTTTCTTACTAGGTCCAGAACCTACATCTCTCTACACTCCCGTACTGCCAACAAGCAGGTTCCCCTCCTTCAGACCCATGCTTTCTTTCACACTGTTTTCCTTGTATGAAACACTCTTCCTTTTTTATCCATCAGTATCCGCTACTCCTTCTACACACCTCGTCACAGAAGTGTTCCAAAGGAGTCAAAAGGATCTCACGGAAAATACATCCACATGTATATATGGCACTCATGGAGGATCAGTATAGGCTATAAATACCATATCGCAACACGAGCACTTCCTGAAACATCAACCCAATATACCTACACTCCTCTTTCCAGTGTTTTCTTCTTTTGCCCACTTCATCTCCCTAGTATGCAGCATGTTGCATATCTCTTCCTATTTTTGTATCACCTTGTACGTTTGTATGCATACATACATTTATTTCTGTTAGAAAACTATCACTTCCATATATATTCAGTTGCCATAATGAGAAGCAAGTAGATGCTTCCTTGAGACAACACCAGAATGCAAGATTCCCTGCTTATAAAACAACTGTATCTGCTGTTCAAAGTACTTATAAAACAGGTAAAATAGGCTGTTCAGGATACAGTTGTAACTTCTGATTTCATCCTCTATGAGTGGTAGTTAGAAGAAAGGACTGATTTAAAACCAGGATTTAAGCTTCAGTTATTAAGAGATAACAACCTACTTACCCAGGATCCAGTAACACTGAAATTAACGATCCTAATTTAGGTGGCTAATTTACATTTTACAAGACTATTGTGCTGCATACAAAAAATGTTGCATTTATACACCTGGGATAAAACTGGTAAATGGGAGAAAAGAAAAAAAAAAAGAAAGAAAAAACTTGTAACTACCTTATTAAGGTTAAAAACCCATTCTGAATCCTCAATAAAAAGTATCATTTAGTAGTCTGTGAGAATCCTATTTTATAAGACTAGCAATTTAAGTATAATAATTTAAAAATAAGTTTGGACATGGCAACTATAATAGCTTCGCTAATTTTTCAGGAAATAGGTACCAGAAAAGAAAAAAAATCACAGCCTCATAGCTAAAACACATTTGCAGTCAGAAGAATACAATTTAAGTCATCATTTTAGATATACAATATTTCAGCAATGCTAAAGTATATCCAAAAGTGCAAGCTGATTACCCAGTTAAGCAAGAATATCTTGTTTCAGTAACGCCTTTCTATGCTACCGCACTCAGAAGACGAACCTATTTTAATCGTGGAAAGGACACGCTTTTGTATCCTATTACATTATAAATACAATATGATTTTATTTTCTGGGTTGCATAAAACAATCAGCTTTACTATTAAGCATAGCGGTGGGAGTCACTATTATTTTTTTAATCACAAAAATAATTCTGAGCCAGAAACCATCAACTGGATCAAGACTCCTGTATGCATTTGGGTGCTATTGGACACAGCCCTGTAAGCATGACGTATTCGCACTTCACACGTCAGAGCTCCTTTTTGATGGCACATTTGAGAGGGAGTCACTTGTGCACACGCAGATCAACTTAACACACACACATAGTGGGTTGTGTTAGGAGGCTGCAGGCTGCCATGGGGCTTCCTGGTGCTGTAAAAGCCATAAATTGGGAACAAGCCCCTTTTTGCCCACCCACTGCTAAATCACCTGAACAAATCTGTACTGCAGAGTCCACGTTGGCTCCCACTGAGGTCACAGGCCATCTTTACTCCAGTAAATCTAAACGATATTTCTAACCTTTATATAATTTTACAGTGTTGTGTAATGGGTTTGAATGTGTTTTACATTATTTGCAAAGTATTCCCGTAATTCAAGATATTCTCAGCCATCAGGCTAAACAATGACTAGAAAACTCAACACTTGCCTTCTATTTTCAAGGCTGCAGTATTAATGTTTGAGAACTGTATTGCTTAATTGTTTGATAATTTTTCTCATATAATATTTCATGTTAATTTCTTTATTAACATCTTCTTTGACAGTTATACTGGTATACACGACAGCACTGCCAAGAGCGCGCACCCATTTGATGATCAGACAACACAACTATCCATCAACAGCCTACAATTAGCACATGGAAATAATAGAAGCAAAGGTCAACATTCTCTCTACTCTTTTCTCAAAAATAATTTAAAAAAAAATCTGAAGACACCTGAAGTCCACTCTATATGAAAATATGACACACTATTCCACTTCTGTTAGCTTGAAGACATTTGCATCTGTGAAATTCCTCAAAATAATAATATTTCCTCAGATTAATGTCTCTTCCCTTCTACTCTATTTTCACCTTCTATATTTGTCATTCTTCTAAGGCTACATTTTTTCTTTACCCTAATCATAACACCTGAAAGGCAGGATTAAATAACAGAAGGGTAAGAATGTAAACATTTGTAACTCTAAAAATAAAAATAGCATGATAAAACATAAATACTGGCAACTATGGAGGAACATCATCTATGCCATACAAAAGCTGTCCTACAAGCCAGCACGTCTCTGACAGTTCCCAGTTTTAGTGAAGAAAACTCAGTATGCCGGTAGGATGAGCAAAGCAGAATAGCAACATCTTATTTTACTTTGAGTATTTTTATTCTAGTAAATGGGGAAAGGGAATATGCTCTCACAGACAGAACGATGGGAAGAGAAAGACAGAGAAGACGGACACATGAAAGTATTTGTTTGGAAACAGAGAAATCATTCTGGTAATCATGATGCGAAATAATTGCCATTTAAACTAATCAGGCCAGTCAAAGCAACCGATCCAAAACAAACTGACTGAGTCTTGAGAAGCAGTCAAAAGAGTGTCTTCAGCCATTACTGTGTGTACACCACAAGTAACCCCTTTTAACCCAATGGAACTGCACAAGATGAAGGGAGATCAAGTTCGGACCTGGAGTCACAGAAACAGAGGAAATGCCAATCAAGCCACACTGACATATTCTTTGACTGAGAGAAAACACCACAGTGCTTTTAGGCCTCAGTTTTAAATGCCCTTCCTGGATTTCTTTACCTTACGTGAGTTTGGCCCCTGTATTCACTAGCTTCGCTTATAAACCCCTTTCACTATTCTAGTATAGCTGAAACTGCAACAGGCCATGCACGGTGCCCATAATGGTCTGGTGTTGTTATGTATGAATGAGGAAATAAGCTAAGTGGAAATAAAGCACCCTCATATCCAGCATAACTACATCAAAACATCTCTTTTTGGCTAACTGCATCAGAAAAACATGAGAACAAAAAATACCTTTTGCCTCTAGCCAACATAATTATATCTGCACAAGAACAAGAAAACAGGATCTCCTTTTTTCTTATTCTTCACAAATACAATGCATACTTCATGCTTTGTAAATACAGGCTATTATGGCATATTCTTTTCTACCTATTTTCCTTAAATATACAACCCTGAGATCTCAAAATACACAAGCTTTTTTCACTCCTTGCTAAAATCTGGTGTTGTGGCTTCTAATCATGGGCTATTGAGTCCCCTGATTCGCCTTTTG
>NW_009260788.1:555106-560903 GCF_000687185.1 Egretta garzetta
GATACAATGAGCAGAGATCTTCTAAATTCCTCAGGGCAGAAAGGAAGCCTTTAGTTTAACACCATGTACAAATTATTATAAAGATGTACATCTTAAAAAAGGGTTTGGTAATGGGATGATAGGGTCATTGCCTTCTTCAGCTTCCAGCACCAATTTCCCTCTACAGCCTCTTCTCTTCTCTCCACCTGCTCCCAGATGCACCCCCCTTGCTCAGCCAGCTTGAGACTGTCCTAGGCACATTTTTTCTGTCTCTGAAACCAGTCTTCAGTTCCAGTTTGCAGTTTATAGCTCAACAATTTCCGTTTCTAACATCAGCAGGAGACATTGCTGAGAACACAGGGTCCAGCACCCAGTTTCAGACCCAAATCCATCCCGGGCATAGCATGCAAAAGCAGTTAACTTCTAGAAAGGATTTGTTCAGTGGAGAGTGTATTCAGCAAAGGCAGAATCATCAAGGAATTTAACACGTACAATTCCAATTGTTAAGAAATCAGCCACCTACATTCCCATGGGGAGCTTATTTGCATCATTAAGTTGTTCTTTTTTCTTTCTTTTTTGAACCTGCCCTGAGGGCCATATTAAGAATGCAAACTATAGGAGCTCAATTTAGTAATCGCAACTCCTATGGCATTTTAATTCAGTAGCATGGCAAACTGTTGAGACATCCTACATTTTAAGGTTTCCAATTCCCATCTCTCAATAAGTTTAGCAGAGAAAAGCAGCTATGTCTCTCAGAAGCCAAGTTGTTACAGTTGGTCGTTTGAACATCAGACCTTTGTTGCTTCAAAAATTCTAACCTTCACCACCACGTATTTGTATCATGACCCCAGACATCTGAAAAAAAATGCCACAAAGCATTGAATTTCTGATGTTAAAAAAAAAAACCAAAACACTAATACAATTGATTTTGAAAGCATACGCTGAAAGTGAGCACATTTCTCTATCTGCAATATTAATCAAACACATCTCAGTAGGAACTGATTTTGTTTAAAAAAATCAACCATGCATTTTGCAATGTTGCTTTTGCCATATTTTTCAGCACAGAAATGGTAAATCCTTCTGGTTTGTTTCTTCACGTTTTTAATGCTGTAAAATACACATTTGTTCTCAGTATTTCTTGAATTCAGAAAAACAAGCACTTGAGAAGTACACGTCTGAAGCTGACACTGTGAGTTTGAAACTAATGCAAGAGACAAATTGAGATTTCAACTTTCTTGTCTCCTTTTTGCTTGTACGATAGACTGAGAGAGTGACAAAGTGACGAGTGGCAAGCATGAATGCTAAAATCTTAATATATTTCTGTGAAAAAAATAATTTCTATGTTTTGGGATGATGTAGTGCTGTTTTGTGACCGATTTTACTAATTTCTATTGCATGGAACACATGCAAAAGGCAATGTACATCATTGCACTGTCATTACCACCACTGTAGTGACAGCAAATGGCTAAAGTTCTCTCATGCCAAACACATTTTGAACACCATTACAACTCTTTGTCATATGCGCTATCCCTAAGTGACAAACTTGGGAGTGCTGCCAACAGTTTGGTAACACTGACGCCATACGATGGGAAGGGCACTATGCATTGGATGTGCCTGAAACTGCACCACGAGTTTGCTAGCAGGTATGGGAAGATGAGCTATTCTAAAGGACCAAAACTTTTCAAAATCTACAAAGGTAAGAAAAGCCATGAAATACAGGAGCTGTCTTCTGTGCGGTGTGCTTTCTGAATGTTCCCACAGCACCTTGATCATCACCTACAACTGAGTCCTCCACTGGAAAACCTTAGAGAGAGATAAAAGTGAAATAACTACCAAGCTTGCTGTCAAAACAACTGGAAAATGTTCTTTTGGGGGATACAAATGTTCAGGCTGGAAAGAAGCAAACACTGTTTAAACAATCCTGCATGTTTCGGCAACTCCAGTCCATGGAGTTTTATGCTTTCACCATTAAAATCAGATGCTGTCATTATCTTTCATAGTAATCATATGAAAAGAATGTCAAATCCACTTATTCCGAAATATTCCAACTTCTACAATGTTTGGGCTTTCTGCAGTTTGTCAATAGCTGACTTAAAAGTACAAGTTTCCTACAGTCTACAGTTATTAGCCAATTCTATATGTTTTACACTATTATTCAGAGCACCGCATTCTTATTGGGTAGAACTGAAATACATTCAATACTTTACATTCAATAATCATGACACCAAGTTAAAAGAAAATGCATTAACAGCTAAATTAAAAAAAAAAAAAAATCAGGCCGAAGTTTGTTCTCTAGTGCTTCCTGATTTTGCAAATTAACATTAATTCCATTTCTTAAGATCTTAAGTCTTAAAACCACAAAGGAAAATAGTGTATCATTCTAAGGCCCCATTCTTTTCCATTAATTTTCCTCCTTCGTTTCTGGTAACTTTTTAATTGCCCTAGTTATGTTACTATGCTTTTAGAAATGCTTATTCAATTTTTATCAGCAAACGCTCTTAATGCTTACCTCTGATTACATATTGCTACAAGTGTCATGACACAGGAAAGCACCATGTCCCAAGAATAAAAAAAAATAAAAGCATGTAACTGGGGCCTTGACCTTGAAGATAACAAACAAAGGAGCTACTTAAAGACACTGCATAAACTAAAATTAAAAATATAATCAACAAAGAATGAGCTGATCATGATGAATCACCTCCCTCACACACAAATATTATGAATTAAAAATCTTGAGATTGCAAGAAAAAAAAAAACCAAACAAACTGAGACTCTTCCTAGTTTGTCAGCCACCATGACCTGGTTAGCCTGACATTTGCTTTTCAGTAAAAGCCTAACATTTTTCTGATTGTTTGACTATAAGACCAAGTGCTATAAGAAATACTGGAAATATGTGATAGATTGTAAAACCAAGTAGAGTTCCCCAGTCTATTTGTCCAACATCCTCTATTCCTCGTCATGGAATATTATCTCCTTACTCCTATATCCCAATTACTTTCCTTTGAATACTGCAAACTTTTCTTCAAACGCTCCAAGATTCACAATAAAATTATGAAAGTTGGCACAACAGCTCACAAATACATGCACGTCGAGGAACGCAGGTTTGGACTGAGATGCATATGTGGGACGCAGCCTCTTTCTCACTTTCATTTGAGGCATAGAACAGTTGGTCAATGAGGTCCTATTTTCCTGTCTAACCTCCTCCTTGGTGCTGTGCAAACATTAGGCCATATATATTACATGAACAGATGCAGAAACTGGTAACGTTCTCTATCAATGATTAATGGCTATGACTTCACCCTTTTTTAATAAAAATCAAAAGCAAGTTACATTTTGATAATCTTACCAACCTTGAAACATAAAATTCATTTAACAGCACAGATTATTAGCATAGCCCAAGAACATTCTTCTTTTCTTGATCCTTGCATAAGAAAATGGACAGCTTTAACTCTGGCAAATCGTGTCAAGGACATAATTATTTGAGCATTATATTCAGACACCATCTTTGCTAAAACAAACATCTACTCAAGAAAAATTCCACCTTTCACAAGCATCCTGCGATGTTGCAATAGGAAAAATAAAGCAGGTGAGCAGTAGTGTCTTTTCCTGAACTGGAAGGGGCCCAACAATAACCAGAGTTACTGGAAGCACAACCACCTGCTCACCGTAAAAAGAGAACAAGATAATTTATAATTTACTTAAGAAACAAAGGATACCAAAGAAGGTATTTTTTCTAAAATAAAGAAAAACAATGGGTACCATATATTTTTATATATGTATAAATAAGTATTTATACATATAGAAAGAAGAGTAATGAAGATTTTAAAAAGCATTAGCCTGTGTTTTCAGAAGTGCTATTTTCTCTCCCTTAAATTGCCTGTCCGTAAATAATAGCATCTCTTTTAAGGCTGCCCACAGGATCTCCTGCCTCCATGAAACTCAGATTCTAGAATGAGGATTTTGCCATAGCAAGGGCTGAGTGAGATTAAACCCAACATACACCCAAGAGAAGTGACAGATGGAATTAGGTTAAAGAGCTGCAATGAGACTTTTTTATATACTATTAATAATGCATTCATTTACACTGAAAATTGCTGAAACAGAATTTCACCTCTCTTCATTGCAGCTGCAAAGCCATGATGTTTAACTACACTCTGTTGCTTTGATATTTCCCTTTACTGTTTCAAAGTCTCCCCCAAAAGTTCATATGTACTGTTCCTTCACTTTGCACGTAAAATACCCGTTCAGATCAGTTGTATCGCTACATAATCCAAAAAGCTTTCCTACCCATAAAAAGTGTGCATTTAGTTTTTTGCCATCCATGAAGACCTTCCATGAAGACCACAGTTGACACTTAGGCTATTCCACATCTCCATCATAGAAATAAAATAAGGCTGACTTCATCAACCAAAATCACTTACTGCTGCCATAAAAGAAAATCCATGACCTCCAGCCACCACTCTTTGCCTATCCAAAACCATTAGCTGTTTTGTTCTGAAGCCACTTACCTTGTAAACACTATACTGCAAACTAAGCTAGCTGGGCCTTTACAGACACAGGAGTTACAGTTCTATAATAAATGGCGCAAATAATAGAAACATCTGGAGTATAATTTCTCCTCTGAATTTATTCCACCGCGTGGAAGGAGTAGATATTCAGCGCTCATTCTCAAGTACGATACTCAAAGTTAGTAGACAATAATGGAAGGAGAGGAGAGAGCTGTCTTTAAAAATAAGTGAATCACTTATACATTATTCCCAGATTTAATACTTGTACATAAATGCATTTACCACTTTTATTGAACTATTTGTCAGTTTTCTGCTTCCTTTAAATATCCGTCTACAACCCTCTGTCTTGAAGACTAACTTTCCTATCATGATTCATCTAGACAGAGCTGAGGCAATATTTTGTTGGCTCGATTGGTGTGCTGTTAAGTTTATGGCCCCATTCCTGCAATGCAAGCTGCAAGCACCTATTTCATTACTATTTGATAAGTAACTTGAGAGCCACAGATGGATGTCACTATGGAAACACAAGCGATTATTATAGAGACCAATGAAAGAAGAATGGATGCCTCCATGAGGCAGCAGCTTCCTCCAGTTTCTTTCTTTTCCCCAAAGCAGCTTTCAGTAATAATTCCAGTAAGACTTCTTCTCCACTGAAAGCTCAGGCTGGCATCTGAAAAAACCGCTACCCCTAAATTATTCTTTTTGTTTTCCTGTCGACCTGACTGGAAAAGCAGTGAAGAACCTGTGTCATTTCTGTGAGCCTGCAGGACTGAGAGGTTCATGCCCCCTCCCAGGAGTAGCAGGGGGCACTCTGGTCTCTGAAATGTGAACAGGGAAACTTCTTGGCCTCTTCTAAGATTGTTTCCCTGCTTCAGTGTCTTGTAGGGGCCACTCTGACAACCACAGAGCCAGGGCACAGGGAACCCCTTTTCTCTCAGGACAACTGCCCCTCGCCAGGGAGACTCTTCGGCCCATTGGCTTCAAGGACCTTGAGTCCACTGTGTGCTAGAAGAGGTCAACTAAAGAGAACGATGGAGAAGGCGGGTTCTCCCCACTCTGGTACCAATTACACCGGGAGCTCAGTACACAACCACTAAAGCCAGCAATGTCTGGAGACCATAATGCCAGCATTGTCAGGCTCAGAGCAGCCCAGAGCGGGGTAACTAGTGCTGCAGCTGGCACGCTGCAGCAGAGGGTCCATCCAGACCCGCCTTCCCCAAGGTCATCCCGACCACGGAGCTATGACATCAGCGCTTCTTGCAGGCCCGTTTCTGATGACGACGGTTTTTGCTTCGCCGCTGTCACCGCCG
>NW_009260788.1:562224-578147 GCF_000687185.1 Egretta garzetta
GGCAGAATTTTAAAAAATTAAAAAATCGCAGCGATCTTTTCATGCAAAACGCGGGAACTTCGTTTTCTGAAACAGGAACTGAAATTTGGCCAGTCAGCAATGAGTTCTCCGTTTAAAAAATCTTGGTCACCTCTCCCTTTGCCCCCTTTTTCTCTCCCTTAAAAAAAAATAAAATGACAAGAACAATTTTGTATATGTCATGAACACATTTATGAAAGTGGCCACTAAATTCTAAAAAAATTCTGTCCTTAAGGCTAAAATCCTGTAAGGAAGGAGATAGAACATAATCACATAATTATATAATTATAGCCTTTACCATAATGCCTATTCTCATGGGTAAAGGTTGCACATTATGTGCAACATTTAAAGTAGCATGAGGAGGCTGGGGTAATTACAGTTGTTGACATTATGTTGCAAAATATGTACAAAAGTAAATGTGGTTATCATGTGCTCTTTTTTAAAAAAAAAAAAACTTTATTGCATGTATTTTGTTTATTGAGAGCTTTATAAATAGGATCTTTGCAGACGTATTAGGAACTGAGACTGCCTTTGTATGGACAGGAGAAAGAACTTGGCTTGTAGTTGGAGGTATTCCAATTTGCTGAGCTGCTAGTGAAGGAGGGAAGGGCTTGATAGGGTTGTCTGTTTATTTTCCATTAATAACATTTGAATCCCTTAGCTAGCATCAGCCAGAATGAACAAAAACGCTTGAAAAATAATCTGGAAAGGAGCATGGCACCCCCCAAAAAACCCTGCAGCATGAATGGCAGTACCTGTTACACATCAAAGGATCAATCCACAGAGGACTGCCATCTTAAAGGACAAATTCACAGACATCAGGGGTTTTTGGCTCCACTGCTTATGAATCTGTTTGCTTTTATGTGAGAAGTATTAGGATTTATTCTGTGGTTTAAATTGTAATCATTAAACCAGAAGATACAGACCCAGAAATGTAACATTTTGTCATTCCTTCTTTCTCTAGGATATTATTGTTATCATTTGTGTATCATCTGCTTCCACTGCAAGTTCTTCAGATTCAGGAGAGAATACTTTGTCACGTATCTGTAAAGCAGCCCGGTTGCTACAGTCTCGGGGCAGAGCCTGGGCACCGCAGTCGTAAGGAGCAGTAAGTAGTTCACTGGTAGACACAGCAAATGCTTTTATTCTGGAAACAGACTGAACAGTTTGGAGTCATTTTTGTGACATCACGTAAGCCAAATGACACTTGAGTTTTGTACCTGAGTCCAGGGACATTTTTAGGAGCAAACATCCATGATGACTGCCAGGGCAGCTCGTGGAAGTCACAGTGTAGCAGTGGCAGTCATCTCTTGTGCAAGTGTGTGAAGGGAGCCTGTGCCCAGCATCCCCACCGTCACAGTGTCTGTCCTGGCAGCAGTTGCACTACAGACTTTGGAAGACCAACAAGCACCTAAGAGAGGCCCACTAAGCCAAGCGGAGGGAAGAGCAAACACTAAGCAGTGACTCTTGGGCGTACAAGCAAAGAAGGCTTCTAGCCAGGTCCACAATTTCAGGATTAAAAACATGTAAATTAGGATGAAATCTGATGTAAGCTCTTTCATAGAAAAGCTGCTAGTGCTGAAATCAAAGTTGTATACTTGGCATTACAGCAGTGTTAAGCTCTCTTCCATATTCAAACACTTTGTATGCCCTGAAGAAAACCGTAGGCCACATAGGACCTCAGACAATTCCTGTAAAATGCCGAGCATGGCTACATTGTCTTTTGCAGCGAAATATTAAAGTTCACATACTGTTTTATAGAACATTAGGAAAGTGATTTTCAAAGGGAGCTGAAAAATAAATGCATGAAGATATAAACAGTACCTGTTTTTCATTGTTCGGTTTTATTTCCTCCACTGATGTGCCTTAACTAGAATAAACATATAGATATAAGTGCAGATTTTTGTTAATCAATGTATACAATATGTATCTACATAGAAATGGTAGATTGTATTAACCTAAGTTAACCATTACATAGACAAACACGTTTTCTGTATATACATATGTGCCTCATGCACTTTCTTTCTATACCTCTTTTCAGAACACCCTCTCTAGGAAAGGTGTATGCATCTTAATTGGCTTACTGTAGCTGTGTGCTTTATCACATTTTGTGTTTTCTTGTCCGAGGCAGAGACTGAGCATAAGCTAGATGCATTTATAACAGTGCATGTTTCTGGCCTATAGTCTGCACAAGTTTAGATACAGGTTAGTGTCTGCATCCTGCTTAAAGACACAAAAATTACCATCAGCCCTCAGACTAAAAGTTAGTGTATGACTTTATTTTTTATGTGGACCTTGATTGCAGTGGCATCATGTTTTTGAAGTAAATGCACTCCTCTGCGAGTGCTGCAGAATGAAGGCTCTGAAGTGATTCAGGTCCCTGTTGCAGATTAAAAAAAAAAACCCTGTCATCATTCTCTATCCTTCCAGTCTCAGAGCACCTTCAGTGTAGGAAGCCCATGATTCAAAGTAAAAGTGTTAATATCCACCCTCTAAGGGTAAGAATTAAAAATGCTTTAGTGATGGTAATTGATAATTTATGTGTGAATTTCATGAAGCTAGCACAGGTTCAGAGCTGCATGTGCACGTGTGCACGTGTCTGTGTACAGAAGGGTGGCATTCTCTATTTTTCAGTGATCTAATTGTAAAGAAAAATTAAAAGAACTTATCTATCATCTAGTGTGTGTTTGAAAAGAAGTCACGCATCTGGTTATTCACTTGATAGTGAGATAGACTTCTGGGAGGTTGCATGTTACACACTCTCCTGTTTCGCTTGATAACAACTTGAGGTCTTTTTAGTGATATTAACTGAAAAAGTTTTTAAGTGTTATTTTTCACCAGAGGAAAAGAAAATGCTGCAGTGTTGAACACCTGATGGTATTTGCTGTGAGTCTATCCACTAATTGTTTGGGTAAGTTTCTTAATGGAATAATCCATCCCCCACATGCCACTTGTCATGCAGTTTCATTTGAACCCAAAATTTTACAGGTCCTCTTCAAAGCTTAGACTCCTCTGCTACATCACAGGTTATGTCTTCTAGTCACAGAGTCTGGATCTAAAGGGTACATGTTTATGATTGTGTGTCATTCTGGCCTACATAAGATTACATTTTGATTATGTTGGGTTTTTTTTTTCTGGACTGATTTCTGTTCCATAAATACGCAACTCAAACTTCTCTCATGTTCATATGCAGGATGGTGTGGTGTACACGCTCCTCATCTCCAGCAACTAAACAGGGTATTGTCATTAGAATTATATTGGTAAATCACCTAGGCCACCTTCTGTAAGCTTTTTATCAGCAAATAATCACTGTCAGCCCATGTCTCACTCCACCCTCATTTATACACACAGGTAGCTCTGTGACTGACCTAAAACTGTAATCCTAGTTCTGTTAGTGAAAGAGAAATGTATACTTCAATTTTTGTGATAAAATTCACACAAGTATGATTAGACTGTAGAATTCTAATGATAAAATATAGCCAAAGCATGTCTTTCTATTGAGGTCAGTTTTCTCTATAAGCATCAACCATGTCCATTCCAGGCCCAATAAAATTCTTTTCTTTTACAGCTCCTGGGGACACAGAACACAGCATATTGTAACTACAGCAATAGACTCAACTGCAAAAGATCTCTATCAGGCATCACAAAGAATATGAGGCAGCTGGCACTTATCAGCTGAAGCAGGTAGTCAGTAGAAGTGTAGAAGATAAATAGATAATAGAAAAGCAATCTGGAAACCTGGGAGAGATAACAAACCTCTCTTCTAGAGAGGAGGTAACAACTCAGGTAGGTCACTGATGAACTCATCTCCCAGATCAGTGCTGCGTTTAATACTGCTGAAAATACAGTAGCAGTCTGTGCCTGTCAGCTCTGAAGTAGTATTCAAAATGTTGTTGGAAATGCAGTTTGACATGTTCAGTTATAGAAATCACTATTGCAGTAAAGTGAAGAAGGATCATACTGCTGAAAGACAGCTGACCAAAATCCCAGGGACACCATGACCCTATATTAAATTACAGCTGCCAGAATAGAAAACTAGTTACACCCCCTTCTTATCCTGCATGCTGCTGTGTCTATACTTCCAGTGCAACCGTTACATAGTATTGCTGCCCTGCTGACCGTGGTCCTCTGTGGGCACATGATTTATTTTTTGTGTAATTTCTATTTGTCTTAAAATAACTGAACCATTCTGTTTTCCCTACCATGAGCCCAGAGCAGGAGAGGCCCATGTCTATGGGTAAAAGAATGTGTTGTTCTTAGTAGCTGTGTATTAAAACAGTCCTACAAAACATCTTCCTCTTCAAGTCACTCTTGTAATTCTCATATTCCTGTCTATGGAAAGTGTGAAATCTTGCATGAACATGCAGGGGAAACTGATACCATGTGATACCCAGCATCTCTTGCTGGGTTCTGAGATGCTGTAGGACTATACTGGTGGTAGGCAGATAGCATCAGGAGATATTTTTGTGAGAGTGGGCACAGAAAAGAAGTCTGTCAGTGGCATCTTTCCACCAAAGAAGTGCTAGAGTTACTCCACCAACATCTGTCTTTATTTTGTTAACCCACTCAGTTGGACCATACAAAGTAGCTGATGCCAGTGAAACGTGAGTTCTTGTGGAGCTGAACAACAACAAAAAAAAAAAAGATAAAAGGCTTCTCCTGCTCAATTTGCTTTGAAAGATGCATTAAAAAAATCTATCAGTACCACAGGAGTTATAAATCATTCTGTGCATTTACACTGCTAGAGCATAAACCAAGACACATGCATCAAATATTTCTAGAGTATTAGCTACCTCTGTTAAAGAAAGTCCTAATCAGGAAAGCAATGTATTCTATTCACAAACCCCATTAATGAGATTTAGATGTGTCCATGTTGCTTGTTGTGTAAATAGTGTCTGTCCTTTGAATAGTCCTGTCTGTAATTCTTAAAAAATAACTGATGTACGTGGATTTATGCTTTATGTATTCTTTTAATACTTGTTTTAATATGCCACTGGACATGAATTAATTGTGTGCCTCTGAAAATTCTGCCCCTAAGTAGTGAGCACTGAGGGTGTTTTTCCTTTCATATCTCATTCTATGATTGCTAAAATAAGAAAAGGCAAAAATTTCAAAGCTTGCATACATTAGAAGTCTAAAATGACCTTATGCTATTTTGAGGCCTGATTAGTCTTTCCAATGTGCCACTATAATCCTGGTGATAGACTCTGGTCCAGACAAGATCCATTTTTTATATCAGCTTATCAGTTCAGATGTTATACAACTGGAAATTACTACCATTGTGTTATAAGAGATGTCTAACTTCATTAGATTACATATCTCTTTAGGTAGCAGGAGAGTTTTCTCTTTGACTTACACATTTTTATTTGGTTTTAAAAGAAGATGAAAGAGAAATAGCAAAACAAATAACTTAATAGGTAAAATTCTAGAATATGCCTAAATATTTATTATATAAGATTCCTGTATATCAGTAATAATCAGCTACAAAGATATTGACAACACGTTCTAAACAGTGTAAATAATACATAGGGAATATATGAAGTGAGAAGTAAGGATGTATCTCTCCCACAGAAGCATCCTTAACATTAGGATAGGAAAAAGTCCTTTTTTAACATTTTCTCTCTTCCATGAATCCTTTGAATGTTTCGGTCTTTTTCTACACTGTGATCCAGATTTAACAGGAAAAGTGGAGAATAAATAGTTCAACTCCATCTCAGGCTACATAAGTCTCTGAGATTCAGGTATTCCCACAAAAGGTGTAAACAAAGGGAGGTCTTAGCATCTCTTTCTGGACAGGTTCCCTAATTGTGCATAAGAAGAGCCATCCTTCATTACCTGATTGTGCTCAAAAGTGAATTCAGTGCTCTGAATCTCAGTAGATGAAAGTGTCTCTTCTGTGTAGGTACATGAGTTCGATAACTCTTCAGACAAGGATCATGGTTGAGCATTCCTGAATGTACTTACTGTACTGCCAGTGGAAAGGGAAAGGCTTCCTCCTTAAAGTTTCTGAATTTCCTCATGGAGGCACTTAACCCACTGACTTCCAGGAGGGCTGGAATACCTAAGGGACTAAATCTGAATCATTCTGCCAGGCAGGTGTTACAACACTGGCAGCTATAATGGTCTGAATGCAGCCTTTGAGAGTAGATTGATTTGCAGAAGCCTTAAGCATCAATGAGCATCCTCTGATGGGATGACATTCTTCACTCAAGGTAACATGAAAACCCAACTCCTGAGTTGGTCTACAGAATATCATTAATATCTTGAATATCATGAGCATATCAAATGCACAATTAATCTTCGGTACTTTTATTTGTTATTCATTGTGTTGAAAGTACTGGACTGTATGATCAAAATCATACATGAAGAGCTTTTACTTCTTGCCTTTATGCCTTATTAAAATCATGGTTTACTTTGCAACTCTCCTCTGGGATAGTCACATTTTTCCAATGTGGGTAAAACCTAAGAAATAGAAGTGTGTTGTATTGAAAGACCGGCTTCTTATTAAATGGCTTGAATTGTGCAGTAATTCATTGTGGTCTAGGGCAAGACTTCAGTGGAGATTAAGACACCTGAGGCATCTATATAGAAGTGCTAAAGTGTAAGTTATATGTGTAAACTCCCATTCTAGACTGTTAACAGAGTCAAGGCAATCTGTGGATCCTACTCAGTGCCTTGCCAGCTGATGAACTGGTTTACATACGTTTCAGAGTGAGCTGCATTGTTCTCCAGGCTCCATCTGAACACAGAGAAAAAATATGGGATCTTGTAAGATGTACTGTCAGTTTCTGTGTCTTGCAGTTCTCTAAAGGACACAACTCCCAGAAACTGGAAAAGTATTCTACTGTAATCATTAAGTTTCTGAAAAAAAATAGTAAGAAGAACTTTCTTGAGTTTCTCCCAAAGATACATTAGAATTCCATGAAATTGTCAAATCGTCTCTTGTCGTTTGCTGTGACTTGTGCGCATCATACGCTTCTGTACTCTAAACTGGTAACACATATTAGGCCAAGTAAAAGCAATCTTGGGTAATCTTCATGTGTCTTTATCCTGAAAACGTGTATCAATATAATGATGTTAGTTCTTGCATCTCTCTGGCTTATTCAACACATTTAAGATATTAACAGGATTATCTGAGGTGGTAGCCTGTAATAATGGGAGACTGCATTCATGGATGCAGAATGTTACTCTGAATTTGGTGTCTGAGTGTTCCATGTGAATAAAATGCATTCCTGTAAATATAGTTTTTCATTTCCTTTGTAGTGATTGTATGTATTGAGGGAAGTCATTTGTCCAGTAGCCTAAAGAATTCTACTTCTCATAGCACCTGTTTTGTTTTAGAGCATTGGGCTAGTATGAAGATCTGCAGCTAATATACCAGAGAGCAGGTTTGGATCCAGTCATCAAATAAAAATGGAAAGCAATAGCAAAGGACACAATCCAAGTTATGGTTGGACTAAGGTTACACAGGGTGACTACTGGCCCAGGACAGCTACAGAGACAGAGCCTAGACAGCTGCAGAAGAGTGGCAATCAGCCAGTGTTCCTGAACAGATGAAGATGAGGCCAAAAGGAGGAGGGCTTAAATCTCAGCTATGAGCTGCTCTAATCTAGAACAAACAAGCTATATAAGAACCTTACATACTGTGGCAAGAATTACAACAGCTAGTTAGAAACAAAGTCCTTAAAGCTTCTTGTGCAACTTTTCAAATAGATATAACCAAAGTATTTAAAAAATACTAGCTTTTGAGGCACGTTTAGTTCTAGAAATTGTATACACTAGGTACATCATAAACAATATTTGCCCTCAAATACGTCATATACTGAGTCATTAAAGAAAGGCCATGACTTCACAGGCAAATTTCAGTTTATGCAAAGATAATGCTAGCTATCCTACTTTGTCTGGGACTTAGGATCTGTGAGCCCAGGCATATTGGTTTTAGTATCCCAACCAGCCCACTCTTCATGATGGTATATTGTGTCTTGTGTACTCTGAACAAACAAAAACTTTTTAGGAAAGCGCTGTTTCTCTCTGAAAGTACATTTTTCAGTTATAAGCTGCGTGCATCTCCACTGGCCGAAAAGGTTATTTTTCCTATCCTGTTTATAAAGCATATTAATGCTTTACAAAATAGTTGCAGACCCTGACACAAAGGCCTGGCAACTGAAAACCAGACAAGCAGCTCAAAAGGAGGAGAATAAATGCAGTACAAAAAGATGTCTGCATCTTTGATGAGAACCCGTAGCTGTCTGTGACCCTCCCCATTATTCTGTGTCAGACATACTCAGGTGGTTTGGATTAGCCATGGATACAGATGATGTCAGAACCAGTCCTCTAAATCTTTTCAATTTTCCATTATGAAAATATGCTATAGAGCTGTGGTATCAGATACGAAACAACACCTCCTGTATTTTTTTTATGTCAATAAAATTATTTTTCATTAAGTTTTAAATTCTGTGTGCTGTATACTATGTATATTTTTTTCCTATTAAATCAAAAAAAAATTCCTGATAAGGGCATCCTTTCTCAAAGTACTTCTTAAAATAGAATAGCTTGATGCTGTGGATAGCACTTTGACATTGAAGAAAACCAGGGAGATGCAAACAAATTCTAGCAAGTCTGGAAGTGGTGCCTGTGTACCTCAGAAATGGTTTGACTCATTAGTAGATTAATAGGCTGCACAGAGAGCTGGATCTTTGAAAGAAGTCAGTGAATTAAGGGCAGACTATTACCCCGTAGCTCCCATTAGCCTGCACATTAACCAGATAGATCTACAGATATTTCTGTCCCATACAAATCACTGGAACAATGGATATAGGTTTTATATAAAATCAGCATGGCCATAAAATGAAATGTAGGAACATTTTACAATTACTGCAGTTAGAATGGCCAAAGCCTTTGAATACAGCTTGGTCAGGATTTTTATTCTCAAGAGCCTACCCTATTCACAAATCTGAGGTAGCTGAATATCACAGAGTTACATTTTCTAGTATGGTTATTTTTTCCCCATAATAATTCATAAAACCATTTAACAACTTTCGTGTAAAAATATATTTTGATACATCCGATAGAAACTATACCTGTTCTTGGCTGAGGGCAAAAGAGTGGGTAAGGTGACCTGTCATCTATGATTGCAAGCCGCTGTTCCTATCCTTTATCTTTCAGAGATCAGTTGTGATGACAGATACAGTGAGACACAGCGGTCCCTTCCAAAGGGCTTGTAGTGTTCTGTGTGTGCAGGAAGGTCAGAGGAAGGGTCAGCAAGGTCCCAAACACTGCACATTAAAGAGTTTAGTTGCAGGAGGGGGGGAGCCTCTGCCAGGCACCACTTTATGTGAGATTCATATGACCAAATGGAAATTTTGCAATGTAGCAGCTACATCGGAGCTAAGCATCTAGGCTACCCTTATTCTCAGTGGTTAGAAGTACGCAGTTAATTTTATCAAAAAGGTCTAAAATGGGTCAGTGGAACTGTGTTCTGGAACTGCCCATTTGTCTCTACTGACTACAAAGACAACCCAGGGTGTTGGTACAGGTGTAAACATCTGCAGTTTAAAAACCTAAAGTTAAGTGAAATGACTTCCATCCTAACTTTTCCCTTGTTTGCGTTCTGCCATCCTTTTTCAGGGAAAAATTGATCAGTGGACTCAAAACATATTTATCATACTGCCTTTAGCTGATTTTTGACTGCTCAATAGTTCATTAAATCCACTCTGTTTGTGTCCTATAGTACAATGACTTATCACAGGCTTCCAATTTTGGCTGATAGTTCTGCACTAGATAAGCCCATTATTAGTTAAGCTGAAGAAAATAAAACCAAAAAGCTATTAAGTTATGCATGAGAACTTATGAATTTTCAGAGTAATGGACTTTCTCTTATAGTGTCTGACACTGAACGATGACAAGGATGGAGAAGACATGGATTGTGTTGTCTTTCCCAATTTTACTTAAGATGTAGTAAGAGAAATTTCATCCTGATTCTGTCTGCCCATCAACATATGTCCCTAAACATAAAGGCTTAAAACTTTTTTGGTCAGTTCACTATACTTTAACTGTAGGTTATTATTTTTTTTCTACTCCATATGGACTATTACTTGAAAAGTATGCTTTGAAAAGATCCTGTAGTGTGGATGTAATATCCAATGGAAGCAAAAAAAATGGCACAATTTTCCTGCACTCGTATTTTGTGTAAGGTTTAAAGAATCTACTTGCGGATGGCTTGAACCCCCATAAAGCTCTGCGGGAGCAGGAGTGTTTTATGCATTGACAAGTCCAAAGCTATGGATAAGAAACCCAGGCCAGCAATGCCACTACCATAGACCTGCCCATAGCTGGCAGCTGATCTGTGATATTCGTGGAGAAGGTATTTCTCTCCGCCATGCAACATCTCTTTGCCAAGTGTATTCAGACTTGGTAGAAATATTTGATGCTCAGATACTTTCTGTTTTGATAGGAAGTATCGGTGTTTGCTGAGTTTTTTCTCCAACATATGAAAACTGTATTCTCTGTTTCTTACAGCCTTCATCAAATACTTAGCTAACCATAATATAAAAAAAATATAGTAAAAGCAATATTCATTAAAAAACCCTAGCTACCAATCTTCTTGTAGTGATACCGATCATTTAGAATTATCAAATAAAAATAAAGCATGATTTTCAAAGAGGACCAAATTGGATGTATGTAGAATGAATTCAATTTCCATTTATTTCTCAGTGAGAATTTTTAAAGGAGAGAAAGATGGAAAAATTATAGACATTTGTTTTGAGCAAGCACAATGAGACTGATTTGTTGTTTATAAACCAACGCTCATGTTTTGTTATGCATATATGACTATACAATTAATTTTGCATCTTAGAGAACTGTGTTTGTTTAGTTCTTTGTCATACATTCCTGTCAATGTGCTCCATGAAAGGGATGAAGATAGAGTGGCTTAAAAAAGTATAAGAAAACTGAAACAGTTCACCCTCAAAAAACCCCCCCCACACCACCAAAAGTTTGGATGGGGAGGAGTTCTCTCTATATTGGGGTAATATTTGGAGTAATTTATTGGTGTTTGCCCGAGTGTTTCATTTTGGTGGTGTTATGGTAATGTTTTTACTGTGAATGAAGCCAGAAGTGCCCAGATTAGCAAATGAGTGTTTTTCTGAATCTCAATAATGAAAGATCAATAAGTGATTCTAAAATTACTTGTGACAGATCTTAGCAATAATAGAGGAATATAGTTTTCAATTCACTTGTGTTCTTCAGCGTATTTATGTCAATGAGACTGATTAGGTTTTAAGCTGTGCAAAGAATTGATTTTTCAATTTAGCTTCTGAATTAAGCAATAGAAATAATTTTTATTCTGAGAAGCCAGTGTTTTGGGTTTCCTTTTTTTTTTACTTTAGGTCCCAGACTGATGAAAAAAAAATCAATTAGTTTGAGATCGAAGTATTCTGTGGCCTTGTACAAACAATTTTCATGGAACACAGGTAAGGAAAAACAAAGATACAGACAAAGAGAGAAAGAGCTTTCTGGAGAAAGCTTTCTTTCCGTTGGAGTGTTAGAACATCCACCCGTGTTGTGCAGCCTAGGTTTAGTTTTCAATTCACCTTAGAGGAATTAAATCTTAAACTCCTCTAAACCTAACTGCCAAGCTGTGAATGGTTTTGTAAAGAGAACAATTCTAGCAGAAGTAACAGAAGCCTTAACTTCTCTCTTCTCTGCATTACCCTCAGAATATCTGTAGCCTTGGGAGAAGGTATTAATTTACCCTATGAGATAAACTGTTTCAGATTCCTACCCTCAATCAGAAAGAGAATAGATCTGAGTTCAGACAAGCACCGTAACTGGTGGGATGTGGAGCATGTAAAGGCTGGGAAAATTATGGATAGGATATCCGTATGTTGGAGGTACTCCATTTTGTGTAAGACATCATCACTGAGTCAGAGTGAGTAATAGCTTGAAAGTATTGGGTTCAGAAAACCTTTCAAGAGCCACTGGATTTAAAAGCACTAATACAAAACAGCACAGTAAAAGGCAAAGAGGATCTGGCATTTCTGCTTTATACTCTGAAGTTAGGATGCTAACCTAGGATCTGGGAGAAAGTTGGGAATTTAAGCAGGGACTGCCAAATTTTGTATGAATGTCAGGAGCACTAGATTAAGCAGGCATGATGGTTCCACATTTGTGTGTAATGAAATTTTCAAAATTCTGTTAATGAGCACATTTGGCTCCCACTCACATAATTTTGAAATGACTGAAAATGCATTTTTTGAGGAACTTATACTTTGTCAAATCATCATCAACATCATCGTTATCTCTACTCATCTCTGCTCATCTGACAACAGCCTTAGCTGCGGTCCTTCAATGGATTAGGATAGAGCGGAACTATAGGATACCATTGGGAACAGTTGGCACAATGAAGCTGTTTGATATGGAGTAGTTTTCATTTTGCATCATATTACTAAATTACTGCAGTTACAGGAAAGGGGAGAAGAACTATTTCTAGTTTCTCAAATGCACCAAATGTTGGAGTTAAAAATGAAATTGTTTGACTTAAAGAACTGAAATGCATAAATGCAGATTCAGAAAAAAAAATGTTAATATGCTGATGCATGGAAAATTTGGAACATGACCCTGTGAAGAAGGACAATAAGCCAACATGGCAGGTGCTCCCTGTAGTCCTCTGCTCATGGGGTTTAGTGACTTCCCTGACTCTATTTTTGCCACATTTTTTTTTTTTTGTCATGTCTCTCAGCGTATTTCATAGACGGAGCTAAGGGACGTCAGTCAGAATTACAACAGATCCTATTTCCTGTCACATTACTACCTACTTAATACAAAACTATCCTTTCTGTCCACCTACACATACACACAGAAAATTAATAGGTGGTTTTGCATAACCTAATGGTTTAAAAGTTTGTAGATAGAATTAGAGCCTGGCTTAAATCAAAATGAATAAGAGGAAACGAGGTCATTTTAAACTATAATGTTACGTAAACTTGTTTCTGAAAGAACAAACATGAGTGATGTAAATTATATGTGTTTAAACCAAAGGAAATTTTCATTATTCAGTTTTAAAGTTTCTACGAAAGTCATGAAAGTGTCTTACTGAGAACCTAAAATTATGTTGAGAGGATGGGTGCATGTACAGCACCACCAGAGGTTTGTTTTTTATAGATCTCAGAAACAGGATTTCAAAGGATATCTTCGGCAATCGAGTTCAATCTCCTGCTATTGCTGACTATGCTGTTATAATGATTTGTAAGGTTTATTCATCTATATTAAAATAAACTTTTCTTTCCCAGAGTTCCTCAACATTTTCTTCCCACAATTCCTCACTTCAGATGGATTCATTTCAGAATTTCTCCTCCCTTATAAGTGTCATGATCTCTTTATACTTAATATACTTAATACAATACAATATCAACCATATCCAAGGTTTCTGTTCACAGCCAGTTCAGTCTCCCTTTATTCACATATTTACCATTACCTTATTTTGACAATGCTCTTTTTAAATTAAAATCTGACTTACCTTTTCGAAGATATAAATGTCTGGTTTGGGTTGTTGTTTTTTTTTCAGACTGCAAGTTGCTCCCTGTAATTAATGGTCTATTAGCCACTTATTGACTCAAGAAAGGATAAAACTGATTCATTTAAAGAACTCATGATGTAAATTTGAGAATTAAATATTTTCCTTCACTGGACTATGTAGTTAGATCAACCTGCCCATTAAGAAGTGTACTAATACAAGCATCTTCATTATTTTATGGAATTTATACTGTTTCTTGATTGAAACCATTCACAATGGTAGTCAACCACTGATTTAATAATAATCTTGGGGTGACTCATACATAAAACTATTTCTGAAGCAAACCATAAAACCCAAGTAGCTATCCCCTCCAAAGCTGATAATCCTTTGCTGCATTTGCAGAGGCCAGGCAGATTCTCTCCCAGAGTTTTTTTTCCCTTCAATTTCCTAGACAAACCAATAATATAATTCTGATCTCCTTCAGGTCTTGGTTCCCCATTCCCTGCAACTATTCTAATTCAGATAGTAGCCTTTATATTATTTTGATGGAGCAATATCTTTTGCTATGACTTTTAGAAGTGATTTTCCATGATGCTTTTAGATTAAATTTTGGGTTCCCTGCTTTCTACACCTGAAACAGATCAAGATGCCTAAATCTCAGAAGGCACATACTCTTCATTGACTTCCAACTCTGGAGATGTCTGTATTCAGTGAGAACTTCTCTTTCAGTCTAAAGCTTCGTATGGATGTATATGACTGGAAAATCACTTTGTCTTGAGCAGCATCTCCTTCTCTACATCTGAATTCTGTTATGATTCAGAAACCTGAAGACAGTTTCCCAAAGGATCCAGTTTAGTAACTGTATACCAGACAGTCTCATGAACTGGCAACAGAGAGTTCAATCTATGCCAAGCCACAACCTCTTCCTTCAGAAACTATGGTTGGGAAAAGTGATGTGGTTACTGTGGTGTGTGCCCTTGGCACATTGTTTAGATGTTGGAGCCTTCTGATGGAAGGCAGTATACGTGGGGTTTAATTGTTGCTCCCTAGATAATTTATGCACATTAAATTAGGATTGGAATTAAAACAAAACAATAACAACAACATAAATTATTTGCCCAGTATGGAGTAGACCCAAAACTAAACTTTCTAGCTGGGTGCTTTGGGTATCACTGTCAGCCCCAAGCTAAGCTGTAGCCTTGTAATGAGGTCATTTGCTTGAGATATAAAAGCTGTGGATTTAACTTTGTTGGAGTTCAAGGGAAATAAATAAGTCCCTGTAATATATTTATAAAATGGGCTACGTTCAAAGGATAGGTAGCATCAGGTGTGTTTTAAAAAAAGGTGAGCCCCACTTGGTTGTTTATTTGTTTAGGCTAAGGAAAGGACTTAGCATCTGAACCCATAATGGTTAGAAAAGCCTCTTTAGATCCAAAAAAATAAATAAAAAAGTGATTAGTCAAACATATCTATTAACCTTCCTCTAGACTCTCTCCATACTGAGAATGTGTTACCCATTAATAGCTAAACCTTGCCAAGTTCATTGACTTTCTGCATCTTCACCAGTAGCGCTGACCTGCGTTCCCAACCTGGCAACAACTGCTGATACCCATACTTGAAAACAGGCAAACCTGTAAACAGCCAGAGAGCACTCTTCAGCTCTAGGGCTGACTGATATAGACTGGACACATTCATGCAATATTCTTGACCTTGGACCTGTGCCTGGGATGGTATCCTTTGATCCATAGATATGATAATAACTTTCAATTTTTCCTTTTTTCTTTTTTTTTTCCAGTTAAAATGGTTTTGAAATAATGAAAGAACATTGCAGCCCACTGGCATCTTGTTTTCAGAGCATGTTGCTGAGGGCATCTGTTATAGGTTCTGGGATGTCATAGACAGGGCATGGGGGTATATTTGAGGTACAAGACTTGCTGGAATATTGCTGGAGGTGAGACCGATGCGTAGTAGGTTAGTAGAATCATAGAACGTTTTGGGTTGGAAGGGACCCCTAGAGGTCATCTAGTCCAACCCCCCTGCAGGAGCAGGGACACCATTAACTAGATCAGCTTGCTCAGAGCCCCGTCCAACCTGACCTTGAATGTTTCCAGGGATGGGGCATCTACCACCTCTCTGGACAACCCGTTCCAGTGTTTCACCACCCTCATTGTAAAAAATTTCTTCCTTATATCTAATTTAAACCTACCTTAGTTTAGTTTAAAACCATTACCCCTTGTCCTGTCACAGCTGGCCCTACTAAAAAGATTTTCCCCGTCTTTCCTATAGGCCCCCTTTAGGTACTGAAAGGCCACAACCAGGTCTCCCCGCAGCCTTCTCTTCTCCAGGCTGAACAACCCCAACTCTCTCAGCCTGTCCTCACAGGAGAGCTGCT
>NW_009260788.1:578231-584821 GCF_000687185.1 Egretta garzetta
CCCCCCCCAAGTCCCTCTCGGCGGGGCTGCTCTCGATCGTTTCTTCCCCCAGCCTGTACTGATACAGAGGGTTACCCCGACCCAAGTGCATGACCTTGCACTTGGCCTTGTTGAACCTCATGAGGTTCACACAGGCCCACCTCTCCAGCCTGTCCAGGTCTCTTTGGATGACATCCCATCTTTCTGGTGTGTCAACCGCACCACTCAGCTTGGTGTCATCCGCAAACTTGCTGAGGGTGCACTCAATCTCGCTGTCTAAGTCATTGATGAAAATGTTAAACAGCACCGGTCCCAGAACAGACCCCTGAGGGACCCCACTTGTCACCGGTCTCCATCCGGACATTGAGCCATTGACCATTACCCTCTGGATGCGACCATCCAGCCAATTCCTTATCCACCGAACAGTCCACCCATCAAATCCATAGCTCTCCAATTTAGAGAGAAGGATGTTGTGGGGGACCGTATCAAAGGCTTTGCAGAAATCTAGATAGATGATGGCCATTGGTTTTCCCTTGTCCACTGATGCTGTCACACCATCATAGAAAGCCACTAGGTTCGTCAGGCAGGACTTGCCCTTGGTGAAGCCATGCTGGCTATCTCGAATTACCTCTCTGGTAGGGGATAGCAGAGTGGAGAAAGCTCTGGGTGCGGGACTGGCCCTTGCCTCAAGCAATCCCAAGCATTTTCTAGAGGAGTGCTAGATAGTACAGGTGAAAACAATGCCAGAGAGTATGTTAATGGTTAAGTAGTATGAGTGGTTGGGTTCAGGGTTTGAGCTTGCTCTCTGGTCCTATTTTATTTAGCACTATAGACATAGCCACTTGAGATAAGGTTTTACTGCTGGGCTCATTTTCCCCTAATCCAAAAAAATGTTCAAACATGACTAGATAAGGAGACAGAGGCAGATAACATCAGACTGGTTTCAATAACAAGGGTTCAACAAAGGTGGCAGAAAATACTGGCTTTTCCCATTCACAGCTGAAGTAAACCATGATTTTGCCCTCTGCCCCACATACACGTTTAGTGGATTTTCTTATGATGGAACACTGCAGGGACACCAGAGCAGAAATAGAAAGTAAAACAGAAAACCAGAGGAGTAAAGGAAGAACTATGAACATGTTATAAACCCAGAACTACAGAAATGGGTGAAGAGGAGTCTTAAATAGGACTTTCATAAATACAATAAAGTTTCCAATGACACCTTCACCCTAGTCCCACAATAGATCTTCAAGGACCATTGATGTTAATACTGTGATACTGCATTTTATTCAGGTGTTTGCTTTAAATAGAAGATCAAAATAATAAATGAGACTAGAGATGTATTAGTAAAACAGAAAAATTTCTTGATCTTTAAAAAATAAGCTGATACATCTTTGTCAACACTATTGTCCAAATTTATTTGTCTCAAAAATTATGTAAATAAATGTCATCCTGTTTCTTTGAAAGGTTGTGAGACAATGTATCCATAAAGTATAATGAAACAGTAACTATCCAGATCCATTCAGAATATAAACAAGAAAATATGGCAGTTTAATTATTTCTTATTGAGTTTACGGATTTTACATTATCACTTTATTCTAAGTGATGATTTTGTGGATTGCCAAAATATGCTATTAGTTTTATTTTTGCTATTACTATTATTTGTGTATCTTTGGTTGACTATGATTATAAGCAATTCACTAATGGCAACAGAAATGACAAGAGGCTGAAGTTGGCAGCCTTACAAAACAAAGTAATATTATATATTGTATAATGCGATACCTAAAGTAAAATAATTGTAGTGATATTAAAGTTCAGTTATAGTGTTTTAAAAATACAGAACATCAGTGTTGCTCCTTGAAAAAAATATTATAGGCGATTATCAATTACATGCTTATACTATTTATTTCAATAAGACAAATTTAGTGCTGAGACTACACTCTCAGTCAGGAGCATTCACTACAGTAGAAACGCAAATCTGTAAAGGGCTGAGCTGGCAGATCGCTCTTCATACAGTGCTTTTACCTTTCAGTTCCATGATGATTTTTGCAAGTTAGCATGAGATGTATATTGCAGAATAGTGGCCTGAAGTGGAGAAGTGCTGATTAAGCCTTTTGTCATGGCAAAGTAAATCATCAGCCCACTGTTTTTAAAGTCCCATGGACAAGGCTTTGTAGTGTGACTCTGAGAAATATTTTTCTAATTTTTCAAGGGGATGAGCAAATCTGTGAGAAATGTTTGCTGAGAAATCAAGAATCCAGTTGGGAAGGAGGGGTAAGATATAACTTCAACTCATTTAATTCCTTTGATTATCCCCACACTGTAACTCTGTCTACTTCTAACAGGGGCACTAGCCTGTTATTTTTTAGTGCATTGACAGCCATATAAAGCTGCAAAGATACTGAATCAAGTACATTATTTATTAGCAAAGATGACAGTGGGAAAAGCTTGAATGGCAGCTCTACATTCTTCACTAACATCTAAAGATGAAGATCTGAGAACAAATCTATCATAAGGACTTTGTACCATAAGGACCTCCCTTTCGGAATGTGGCCCAAAGGACTGCAATCACATACTGATGAACCTGAGAAATCCAGGTCTCCTTTGTGAGTAGCAGAAATGGTTCTGCGCTGCTTCTTCTGATGGCAGGTTACTAGCATAAGTCTCAAAAAACTTGGCTTAAGTGCAGTGTGTGTGTACACTGTATTAAAAGGCTTTTACAATGTCTTCCTTAAAAAGGTCTCTGATCTGCATAGATGAGATGACGATCATCATCAGCCTTAGCTACCCAGTCAAGTAATTTACTAAGAGCATGGCTTGCATCCAGATTCTGCTTCCTACTGTTTTGTGAGTTGCAGCTTTGAAGACCCTAAATTGTGAGGAAATGTAATTTAAATTAATTTCCTCACCTATGTGCATTTACCCACCCCAATCAACAGAGGCAAATATTGGTCCTACCTGACTATAAAAGCATCTTTTTTGTTCTTGTATAAAAGTAAATCCATCTCAGAACTAAACAACTTATGCCAAAGGTCTTTTTTGCTGGGCTGATGTGATGTTTTCAGATAGCAAGAGAGACTGGTTTGTACAGTGATCAGGCAGCCTCCACAGGTGGTGTTATTTGACAGTGAAACTGGGAAAACCTTTCTCCTTCCTTGCATCTTAAAAGGCAGAGAACATGCTCAGATGAAGTGTACAAATAGCACTGTGGGTGAAGCAAGAAGGCCAAAATGCACTGACAAGGACTGGAAAGGGTTGTTGTGAGATTTGGTGATGAAATGTCCTTTGTATTAATCCTCTCCATGAAGGAAAGAATACACTTCACACAACAGATGTCTTGACTCAAGGTGTTTGGGAGATTCTGTGAATCCCTTGTCAGGAGAAGTGTGAATCATTTTTGAGAGGAGAGAGGAAAAGCAGATAAATAAAAAGGAAAGGGACAGCTCAACATCAGAGAGATGTTTATCTGAGTGGTAGAGAGCCATATTCAACCTCCTGCTCCATGTAATTCAGAGCAGAAATTAAAATGTTGGTCTCATTCTGCCCTTAAGAGCAGAAATCCCATTTTGTGAAACTCTGATGAGGAGAAATTATGATGTGTAATTGTGTAAATAAGCCTAGTTATGCTGTAGCTGAATTTGGCCCAGAATGTTATTTGAATAAGTGCTGTATTTCCAACTGGGAATGAATATTTGACTGCAGATATTTTCCTTGATGACATCAATGTCTCAGACCTTACTTGCAAGTAGTTGAGGTAAACTTACCGGCATTTTTCCTGCTTGCGTGGCTGTATGCCCACAGAATTCTTTTGCTCGCTAATAAATCAGCTGAAGGATCACACATCACAGGTTTTCTTACATGTTATGGCCATAACCAAAGGAAACATTTCAATGGATGTCTCTCAGTAAACAAAGGAGTGGCCCTCTTGACTTCAGAAATGTAAAGCAAAGGTTTTGTTTGCTTCCTGTGTAAGGTAACTACATTCTACAAATAGCTTTGACCTTTCTCCTCATGGATAATAAATCTACCATTATTTTCTAGAACCTCCTTATTTTTTAATTTGGATTTGAATTTCATCTTTAAGGAAAAAATGTACAGGATCAGTAACAGCTGAACCCACATTTATTTAATAAATTGTGAAAACTACAGGAACGGTAGCTTATACCCAAGAAAAGGCTGATTTTTCTGATTAACAAATTAATAATTCCTATCACTACGGATTTAATTTCTGTCACTATAAGCTATATTAACACAATATTAGTATATTGTAAAAGCTATGAATGCAAAGCTTCATATTAAACATCAGCATATTTTATGACACAGCTTTTTATTAGTAAATTTTCTAATATGGTAATGAAGCCTGGTAACAGTAAAAATAGCATTATGCTAGATGGGTAACAAAAGCAATAAAAAACCTAAGGGGCAAGTACTTGGACAGAAAAAGCTATGAAATAATTACATAGTAATGAATTTCAACAAATAATTCCATAACCATTTTTTTCTTTCTGTTTGTGAATTATTTCCATGCATTAAAAACTGAGAAGAACATAATATAAAGGAAAGGAGAAACTTACTTACAAATGTTGCACCAAAATGTTTATGAAGCTGATTCTGAGCAGCTGCAGAGTGATCTAGGTGACTGGGTTTTAAAAGCTGCAGCAAAATTCAACACCAATAATTGCATAGAAATGCACATGGAAAGGAAAAGAGTTCTACCTATAGATCCAGTGGCATGCATCAGTTAAACTGTTTCCACTTGGAAAGAGATCTTGGGAGCTTTTTGGTGTTGTTCTCTGACAATCTAAGCTTGATGCTCAGTAATTGTCAGAAAGCAGTCCCAGTGATACGATTTGTCAGCAAAAGAACGTAGAGCAAAGCAGGAAACATAATTATACCAATGTGTAAAAGTGGTATTTGCAAACTGTAAATATTTCATTAATTTCTGAAAATGCAAACACATAAAAAACATGTTAAAAGCGTGGAGAAGGGTGTGTGGCATGGTAAGAGGCAAGAAATTGCTTAGGACAAGTGAAAAATGAAATAAAGACCTAGGTATTTCCAAATTCTGATTACTTTCCTTTCAGATATATAGTCCTCAGAGTACATGCTTGTCATGTGTCTTTACCAAAAGGACAAATAATTTAGTATATTCCATGATGCTCTTTAGGATTGGATGTATTTGCTCTAAATTAAGTGTTTGAAAATTAGACACCTAAGTCTTAGCTATTCACCTTATCTATGCTATCTAATCAATAGGGGAAAATAGACCCTACGGAAGAGTTTCATCTCACTTTAACATAGTAATCAAAAATTGCCCTAATTAATTGCCTACGAGATGTCTATTTCCTCCATTAATTTTAGAGATGGCTAGAGTGAGTGCCTCAGCTACAGTAATGTGCTACTGTGTTTCTGTCGTATATATGTGCCCCTGCTTATTTACTGTAAATACAGTACCCGTAGCCGTGTAACACATACATAACATCGATATACAATATACATATAACAGCTCAAGGACTTTTTTGGTTTTGCTGTGTGCATAGAGGTGATAGCTCTTTGGTCTCCAACACTGTCCAGAAGAAATCCTCTATAAAGATGAAACGTCAATCAGTTTTCACTTTTGTGATGGCTAACTGTTGGCCATTATTTTAATACACAAACCGCTAGTGGAGGAGAAGATAACTAAATAGCAGTTTATACAAGAAAAGTCTGAAATAACTGTATCAGTTGGGGATGCAAAACTGTTTCTAGCACTCATTTGCAATAGCAATGGAAAGAGGTGAGTTTGCACATTGTATCTACTGCTCATCTCTGCTTATTTCAAAGCAGCTTCTGTTTCAAGAGATGTTCGTAATTACAGGGGAGAATGTGTTTTCAGCACAGTGTGTTGAATTGAATGGAATGTGAAGACATGAAGTAGTAATAGTGGCTAACAGGTCATGGGTTAATGAAATAGTTTTTCAGTTTCCTTGCAAACCATGGTGTTTTTTCCCTGCTTTTGAAAAAATTAGAGTGTTAAAATCTGACTGCAAAGACTTGGTTGCAAAGATTGTTATTAAAGTTCAAAGCCAGTGGCAATAAGACCTAGTTATAGCCAAAATATCACATTGTATATGTGGGTAGGATTTTGCTGCATGGTTTTATCAGTTTAAGGCTGTAGTATTTCCATTTTTATTGGTACCTGCAAAATCCATTTCTAGCATATTTTGTTCATGATGCTACTAACCCATTGTAAGTACTAAGATTTGTCCTTCAGACACTGCATAGCTTTCCTGTCAGATTTTGGCATGATTTAACAAAAATATTGTTGACTTTAGCATGCTTAATGGCCTGGAACCTTTTTGTATTAACTATTTGCATATTCTTAATGGAAAAACTGTGAGGTATTTCTCTGTCAGCTGTTTGCCAGTCCTAAATATCACCTTACAACATTCGGACAGAAAAGCATTTTTTTCCCCATATTCCCTTATCACATGTTTTTGCTTCTTGCCTTTCTTAGCTTAGCATTACCATGTATCTTAAACTGAATTTGTGAATCTGATGTGAAATGAGGTGCATAAATGTGCCCTTTATTGTATATTTATGCACAACACAGTAAGGCTGTGAACCTGAAA
>NW_009260788.1:584863-601406 GCF_000687185.1 Egretta garzetta
CACAGTCTTGTTAAAGGAGGAAAACAGAAGTATCAGGAGTGAATGCAGATTTAGATATCAGAAGAATATTCAGCAGAATTAATGAACATTATCCTTTTTATTCTTAAGCAGTAGATATAAAATTTATTTTATTCCAAGCCATCATTATTCTCTATATCAGTTAGAACTGGGGAAAATGTACAGTGATTTGTGGTATAAAGAAGAGAAGTTATGTTTGTGTTAGAATCAGAAATCAGGAGTGAATGCAGATTTAGATATCAGAAGAATATTCAGCAGAATTAATGAACATTATCCTTTTTATTCTTAAGCAGTAGATATAAAATTTATTTTATTCCAAGCCATCATTATTCTCTATATCAGTTAGAACTGGGGAAAATGTACAGTGATTTGTGGTATAAAGAAGAGAAGTTATGTTTGTGTTAGAATCAGAAATATGAAATATGTGTTAATTTTATTCTTGGAGTGTACCTTTTGTTGTGGCAACTATTATGTTTGGTTTTTATTAAGTAAGAAAGATTATCTTTCATCTTAACAAATGCCTTGCTCTTTTACTTGCTAATGAGAAAAAATGCTTTCCACAGCAAATTTAGTTGTAAATTTTTTCAGTAGAAGCCTGCTCTATTTAACATAGTTCTTTTCTGGACTTCTTTGTGTCCAGGTTATTACAAAATGCTATTGGTATTTTTGCAATTTTTTTGTGATATTATTAGTATGGTGTTAGTATATAAATGGGACATCAGCACTGGAGTTAGAGAAAGAAAGCAAAAAACAAAGCAGAAATGTTTTTCTGTTCCAAGGAGTTAGTAAACTCTCATGAATTCAGAACTAAACTTCTGGGCAGTAGGTGGAACAGGAGAGGATCCTTCTGAAGGAACCATTTATTGAAAAGTTCAAATCAATCAAAAATAATTCAAAACATCTTACATTCCAGAGTTTTCCTCATGAAAATGTTTTTCCTTTCCGAAGTAAGACCTGTCCAAACTCCACTAACTAATATTTTTTGAACCTCACTGCCTCTTTTATCAAATTAATACTCAAAACATGACACAGCTGTGCAATCAGAAAAGGTCTGTCTCCACGTCTCCTGTTGCATTTCATTTGCCTCATATATCTATATTAACGGAAAAAGAGATTTCAAGCTTACTGTGGTCCTTCACAGGAGTGAATTCTAGTTTCAGAACAGTTTCTGTTTCCCTCTCGCAACCAAGAACATTTAGTCATTTAAATGAAGAGAAGCAACTGCATAGAGATATTTATGTTTAAGACAATCACCTGGCATGTATAGAGAGCAGGTAAGTTTGGGAAACTCTCCAAATTTGAAAAAAATATTGGACTCATTCTTAAATCTATCTGATCCCTTTCAGATTGATTATCAATGATTTCCCAAATGTCAATATTTTGTCAAGAAGCCATAACATGGCTGGATATAGCTGAAGTCAGGCTGAAAGCATGGAAATGCAACTTATAAAGCACTGTGCAATATGCTCTTGGATACTGAAAAATGTAGGAAATGGTTGAGGAGGAGGTAGTAGTTTAGTTCTGTTTAGAAGTGCAAATTAACGGAGAGTTGGCACATAACTTAAGAAAGTTTTATAAGATTTCATGAGAGTTGATCAACCAAGATCAAACAGGAGATCCTGTTGTACTGAACATAAAAAGAAGGCAGTCATAACTTGTGCTGTGTTTCCTCATCTTATCTATTTGGGGTGTCTAAACCTTGTATAGAATCTTTACAGCTTTATTTTGTACACTTTTTTTTTATATAACAGGAGTTTTCTCTGAACAACTGACATTCCCACTTATTTTTCAAGCATTTCCTTTCACACACGTGACCCATGCAGATCTCCATTCTGCAACTTGGCCTGATATCCCTGTTAAAAAAAAAGTTTTCCCAAGTCCTATCTTAGACAATTAGCCTTACAAATTGAATTCTAATAATTTCTTTCCCTCCTTGACAGATTGCTCCATCTCTACAACATAATGAAATACATGTGCTTCACAAGCATGGCTATGAACAAAAGCTGGTTCATAGATGTTCTCTTCCTCTTCCAAGGGAAAGGGCAAGGGAGAAGGATAATTTGTAATGCCCCTCTTCAGAAGGCAAGTTTACAGCTCTAGTCTCAAGGAAACCAGCCATTTACGCTGAGGGACGTGTAGTCCTGACCTCTGCCTGTCAACTCCATGTGCGTGTGTGTACATGTGTATTCCAAAAGAAGAGTGCCTGCTTCAAAAACCTTTGCTTCTGTTATATATTTCCTAAACTGGACACACAAGTGGTCTCAATAGGAAATAGTAGCTGTCTTACAGATATTCAGTTCCCTAGCTTTTGATAAGCTATAATATCAATTCAACAATTTTTCTTCTGCTTTTCTGAAAAACTATTATTAACAAAATTGAAAATGAAAAACAAGTCTGTGACAAATAAGGTCAGCCTTTCTCCTAAATATAATTTGCTCTTAGCATGCTGGTATTACTGTTATGGCTATTATGACAATTCTATGAATAAATAGTTCATATTATAAAGACATCTATTTCCATTCCAAGTAATACTTTTTTATTTTTCACTGGAAATATTCAAATGGAAGGTGATTTACAAGTATTACCAATTTTTTTTGTTACAATGGTTTTTTCTATTAGATACTCACACATTTCTACATATATAGGCATACTTATATTCATATATATTTTATACAGTTTTGAATCTGCCAATTTGAATTATGAAATCATACAACTACTGCAATTCTTGTTACATCAAAAAAGACTCAATATACAAGCTATGATGATTATAATAAAATTTCATGACAGTGAAAACATTAACATTTCAAATGTGGTGTTAGAGTGACAAAATCCCCTTTGAGACATGTCTTTATATACTTCTTCAATCTTTCAGAATCTCACTCTTCTGTGAAAATGCTGTCAAAGAAATGAATGCAGGATGGTTTTAGGTAACCTTGGAACTACTATGTTTAGAGCTCAGAAACAGATCAAGGGAGAGCTATAGAAGTTAAAGAGAAAGGAAATCCTTATGTTCTTTCCGCATGTGAGACTCTAAGGCACATATGTTTAAATTAATAAGAAAATAGAGCTGCAATGATTAGACATTTTGATGTTGTTTTGGAACAGTTACTGCAGATGAACAGAATTTCTGCAAAATGAGAAGATAGTCAACCAGTTTAAGCTTGCAGGTGTAATCTCAGAGGATAAACTGTGCCTCGTAGAATATTTAGTCTTCTGCTACCATGAAAGTACATTCTTCTCTTCCTGTTCTAGATGCTGAATGCCATAGTCTCACAGAGATTATGTGTAATTGCAAAATTTCAAAGCAACTGGGTTTTGTGTCTATATGCTGTTATGGAGAAACATGTACATTAGGTACCAAAACTAAAAAGGTTTGATGGGTTCTTTTATTTTTTCCTCAGAAAAATATTGTATTTGACAGGATAAACATTACGTGTTTACACAGTTGAATAAATATTTTGCAGGGAAAACATGAATCAGTTTTCCACTGAGACATTCTGGGATAGTTAGAAGACATATTTACTGAAATTAATCTTATGCTTGTAGTTTTTTTAGTTTTCTCTAGTACATAAAATGAAATCAAGTTTTAGTTTGAGAAAGTAATTAAAGGCTGCCTGCAACTATGCCTAAAATACATAATCTGGGAACACCCAACCTGGGTCTTTGGACACAAATGTGTGTTTGTGTCCAAAAAACCAGGAGTGCATTATCTCCTTCCCACTTGTGACCTAGTTAACATAAAAGGAAATCTGGAAGTGTGGCCAAGCCAGGAGTCATGGCATGTGTCCCACCTCCCTAAATCAGAGAAACAGGTCAGTAGAGCATGATGGTTGCATAAAAGAAGCCAAACTATACTAGGTTCAGGTAGAAAAAACATATTTTGACTAAACATATGCCCACGTAGAGATTTCAGAAAAAAGTCATTAACAAAAGAAAAGCTGGTTTTTTTGTCAATAAAGAACATTTCTGAAGTTTGAATACCTGCAAAATGAAAGTACCTACCAAATTGCAGCTGGATTGGAAATCAGTCCTTTTTTCTTGTGATTGCTTATTGTCTCATGTCTCTCCTTTAAGAGCTTTCTATAGGAAATGAAACTAATTATGGGCATTTTCCATCTTCTTTTGAAGGACAGATAAGTTCATAATATTTTGGATCACTAGCTACTGTTATAATATCCAAGCTGCTACCTTAATGCACAAAAATTCTTTGGTATTACTTTCTCTTTTCCCAGGAAAATCTTTCAAGCTCCATGTCTGATGAGAAATAGTCTGTATGAAAGTATGACAATTTGGAGAAAAGAGAGTCCATCTTACCAAGAAAAAGAAATTTCCAACTAAGCAAGAATTACTCCAAATTTCTTGAATCCTTTTATGCAAAGATGACCCTAGTAACAGATTAAAAATGTACTTGGGGCCATTGCTTCTGTGGAGGATGACTTTGTGACTACCAGAATGGACACAAGTGTAATATGTGGAGTATTTGTCATTACTGTTCATCTGGTGAATTTGCAAGTTCAAAGAGAAACACTTGCAGCAAATAATGTAGGGGGAACACCATTCTATATTTGTCATTATTCAGTGGATTTTTAGAATGGAGCACAAAATTATACCATCTTGTTTCGAGTTTCTCTAACTAGTTTTAAATTAATCTAACAAATGCAGTATGCACTGTAGACATGGAAGGAATGTGTTGGGTGAATGTAATAACAAACACAAGTTATGACAAAATCTCAAAAACTCTAGACTTCCAGGATTTCTGGAATTTATATGATTCAGTTCAAATTTTTCTCAGCCTCCATTTCTGTAACTAAGTCTGTAACACAATAACTTTAACACAATGCAGTTATGTTACTTGTTGAACTATTTTATCAGCTTTTTTTCCACCCTACCCTTGTCCCTGCCTTTAAGGAATTGGTCCCTGACTAAATGCTCCTACCTATACAAGGAATCTGCAAATCTACAAAGATTCAACATTTGCCATCCTAATTCTCCATGAACCTTACCTTAACAAATACTTTGGACCAGATCTAGTTCTCAGCTCCCATTTAAGGGGTTGTCATTGTCAGCCTCAAGTGAGAAAGCCAGTCCTCCAAATCAACTATATCCTGAAGAATCCTAGAGAAGAGGTATTCCAAAATGCATTTCTGTAAAAAAGGATAGAAATGTTTGTATTAGTTACCTACATGATATTTTTGTACCCAGCTGCAGATGGCCAAGGCTGTCCTGCTGTTCTTTTGGAGCCACTGGTGATTTAGATTAATGGAGTGTACATGATGCAGAAGAAAAGCACAAAGCTTAATACATGTTTTAGCATTTCAACTGTCTTGAAAATCTTTACAACTATATATTATTTCTTATAGGGCAATCGCACTATGACTATGTCACTGAAATTCCTCAATACATCAGCACTAAAAATATGTGAAGGACAACAATCGCTTTTAAGAACATTTTCTCAGATGACAAAAGAAAGTTTTTATTTCCTCTTCTATCCAAGATAACTGCTAATGTAACATGGACAAAAAGGGGTTTGTTCATCATTAACTTCACTGGCGCTAAGGGTGGAAGATCTTTTGACTGTATGCTTGGAATGTGGTTGTTCAGCAGTGAAGGTTGCAATCTTTATTCCTGGATTGGAATTTTAATTTGAGTGACTAAAGCTGAAAAGTTTTTTGAGGAGAGAAAAAAAGATTCAAAACAAAGTGAGAAGTAATGGAATACTCAATGGAGTACTACAGTAATGGAGGAAGCAGGAGTCGGTGAGACTATGCTTTGTTTGTCAGACCCACAGGTAAGGACATGGTAGAATTATATTTTCCCCCTCCAGGAATTAATACTGCAAGATGTCATTAATGTCAAACTCTTTGTTGAAATGGAATTTCCTGAGAAAAAGTGTGAACAGAGCAGAGTATCATCAGAGCTGGGAAGTTTTGAGAAATATTAATCCAAAGGCTGGATATCCTCATACATTTGAAGCATCCTCTTCCTCTGGTGAATGGAAGGGGTTGTAATAGTGTCAGTTTACTGCTGATAACGCTGTATTCTTTGCCAGAACTCCATGTACTGTACTAATCATGTAAGTACAGAGAAAATAGTAGCGTCAGAGAGGCATGTTTTAGAATATGAATTAGAGGCATTGTTTTGTGGGGTTTGGTTTTTATTTTTTTTCCCTTTCACAGAAATACCTTAGCGATAGAATAATAGAATCATAGAATCATAGAATGTTTTGGGTTGGAAGGGACCCCTAGAGGTCATCTTGTCCAACCTCCAAAACGGAAAGGGAAACTCTAATGTTAATGAGGATTTCGACACAGGCAACAGATGATAACGCAGTGTCAGGGTGTGTGTTTCCATCATCAGTTTCCTAAGGGACCAGTAGAAAATTAACCTAGACAGCAGTCACAGTCAGCACATGTCAGGGGCCCCCCAAATTCTCTTTGCAATAAAAACAACCTCAGCTGTTGGTGATATCACTGGGCTGCATAGGAGATATGGAAGACAAACACATTGGGAATATTGTTGTTGAAGTAATTTCTGTTGGTTTTTATCATTATTCTTCTTCTCATAACTGAAGACTGGGGCATCTTTCAAGTAGCAAAGTATTCTATGCTATCCTGTATTCTATGTATTTTTATGATAATAATTTAAAATCAAGAATTAAATCAAGGATTTGACGTAGAAGAAATTCTTTCTTTCTTTTTTTTTTTTTTTATTTCTGTCCTCAGTCAAAAGTATATAATACAATTCAACACTTGGATTATCGCAGTATCTTTTTAGAGTATAAGAAAGATCTTAGGGCTCAGAAGGGCTCCACAAAACATTTCCATGTAGACAACCATAGTGTAACATATTTTGATATATCATCTTTCTTAGATTCCAGACCGGGCAACCAGATTCAGGCACACATTGTGTTTCAGCTGAGAATTTCAAGGTTGTCTGTGAGGTGAAGTGTGGGTCTCCTGTTGACAATACTGAAGACTACAGGGACTTCATTAGATACAGTATGTGTAGAAAAACAGGAGTGTTTATAGATGGTATCTAGAGGAATGGCACAATAGGGAAACATTTAAGTTACGCAATGATCCCTTAGCAGACCATCAGGATTATCAGGATAATAGCGTACATAGAGGAATGGTTTTATGTAAATTTTCCCTAAGTTTTTTTTTTCTTTTAATTGATGGATTCCCTCAAGAAACTCAAGGTATGGCTATAAGTAATTCATGAACCAATGTTTACGATTAACAGCCTTACCTGAGGCAAGGAAGCAAATTGGAAAACAAGACTTATGGGCCTCAAAATTGGGGAATCATAGGAACTGTGGGAGGTGACCAACTTTTTTGATCTTTTGAACCCAGTACTTTCAACTGGAATAAGTGAACTGCTAATGTTCCATGATGTTGGGTGGTAGAACTTAGCTTAATAATAATGAAATTTTGATGGCATCTCTGCTCCATCATCCAGCATAATAAATTGGGTAGAAATCTTGTTAAAGTTTATGACTTGACAGTTTCTAATTCACAGTTGATTATTTCACTTAAAAAAAAAATCTGGGGGGAAAAAAAGCTAAATTTGCAAGCTTTTGAAATGCATTTAAAAGCATTACATCATGTTGCAGGATGCTTGAGACTATTCCTATATAGAAAGATTCCTATGTTAAACAGTGAAAAGTGTGGTTAATAGTTCAGAGAGACTGTGAAAGTTGTTGCAACGGTCAAGTTGCGTGAGCATACTTTGCAGCATTCTCCAGCTATGGCTTGGTCAAAGTTGAACTTTGGAATTATGAATTTTGGATTACTTTTGGCCAAAATTTTTAGAAACAGAATCCTTGTTTACTTGACAATACTGTTGTCATTAGAAAGATTGAAATGATCCCCATGGAGTGAGGAACCATTTGGGAATGTTGTGCATCACAGGTGGAAAATTGGGACTGACCAACCAGAGATCTCCTCTCTACATCCCTTCTCAGGGAACTGGTATTTAAATGAAAGTCATGTGGAATTTAGCTCTGAAAATAACAGATGATGCAGCTGGAGACATATGTTATATCATGAGGCACATCAGTAAAAGGAAAGACTATGAGTATATTAATCAGTCATCAGGTCAACAAAGTTATATTTTGGACCAAAAAAAAACTAGGAGAAATCAGAGATGTTTTCTGTAGAGGTAGAGAGTATTAAAGATACTGGCGAAGTATTGTCTTTAAGCACTGAGTTACTGCCTTTGATGATCAAAACAGATGAGCTGCATAAATGTGTAAACGACTAGAATGAGTGGAGAATAAGGGTCACTATCACAAGCAGTTATTGCAAGAGCAAAAGGATACCTGTGCAAGAATATTTTTGTTATTTATAAATATATCAAAAGAATAAAAGTTATAGAAAAAGAAAAGTATTAACCTTAAAGGCTAGTGTTGGCATATGATCAAATTATTATAAATTTATCACGAATCTATTTAGGCTGGAAATTTAGAAGCTGTCCCCATAAAGAAAAAAGAAACTTCCTTGGACTGATCAGTTGACTGTAATCAAAGGTTTCTGTGGATCTGTCATTAGTTTTCAGTGATGCTTCCATCAAATGCCCTCTCTATAAGAAGACAGACTTTTGATATTTATTGCAGAGATAGGGTTTTGAAAAAGAAAAAAGGAAATGTAATGATATTGCCCCTTTGATGGGCAATGAAATGTTGCCTGTATCAAAAGCCTTGCTGAAGTCAAGGTAGACAACATCCACCGCTCTCCCTTTGTCTACCCAGCTGGTCATGCCATCATAGAAGGCTATCAGATTGGTCAGGCACGATTTCCCCTTGGTGAATGATCTTTTTGATCTTTTGATCTTTTGAACCCAGTACTTTCAACTGGAATAAGTGAACTGCTAATGTTCCATGATGTTGGGTGGTAGAACTTAGCTTAATAATAATGAAATTTTGATGGCATCTCTGCTCCATCATCCAGCATAATAAATTGGGTAGAAATCTTGTTAAAGTTTATGACTTGACAGTTTCTAATTCACAGTTAATTATTTCACTTAAAAAAAAAATCTGGGGGGAAAAAAAGCTAAATTTGCAAGCTTTTGAAATGCATTTAAAAGCATTACATCATGTTGCAGGATGCTTGAGACTATTCCTATATAGAAAGATTCCTATGTTAAACAGTGAAAAGTGTGGTTAATAGTTCAGAGAGACTGTGAAAGTTGTTGCAACGGTCAAGTTGCGTGAGCATACTTTGCAGCATTCTCCAGCTATGGCTTGGTCAAAGTTGAACTTTGGAATTATGAATTTTGGATTACTTTTGGCCAAAATTTTTAGAAACAGAATCCTTGTTTACTTGACAATACTGTTGTCATTAGAAAGATTGAAATGATCCCCATGGAGTGAGGAACCATTTGGGAATGTTGTGCATCACAGGTGGAAAATTGGGACTGACCAACCAGAGATCTCCTCTCTACATCCCTTCTCAGGGAACTGGTATTTAAATGAAAGTCATGTGGAATTTAGCTCTGAAAATAACAGATGATGCAGCTGGAGACATATGTTATATCATGAGGCACATCAGTAAAAGGAAAGACTATGAGTATATTAATCAGTCATCAGGTCAACAAAGTTATATTTTGGACCAAAAAAAAACTAGGAGAAATCAGAGATGTTTTCTGTAGAGGTAGAGAGTATTAAAGATACTGGCGAAGTATTGTCTTTAAGCACTGAGTTACTGCCTTTGATGATCAAAACAGATGAGCTGCATAAATGTGTAAACGACTAGAATGAGTGGAGAATAAGGGTCACTATCACAAGCAGTTATTGCAAGAGCAAAAGGATACCTGTGCAAGAATATTTTTGTTATTTATAAATATATCAAAAGAATAAAAGTTATAGAAAAAGAAAAGTATTAACCTTAAAGGCTAGTGTTGGCATATGATCAAATTATTATAAATTTATCACGAATCTATTTAGGCTGGAAATTTAGAAGCTGTCCCCATAAAGAAAAAAGAAACTTCCTTGGACTGATCAGTTGACTGTAATCAAAGGTTTCTGTGGATCTGTCATTAGTTTTCAGTGATGCTTCCATCAAATGCCCTCTCTATAAGAAGACAGACTTTTGATATTTATTGCAGAGATAGGGTTTTGAAAAAGAAAAAAGGAAATGTAATGATATTGCCCCTTTGATGGGCAATGAAATGTTGCCTCCAAGAGCATGTACACATTGTGAAATAGTAGACATACTGGAATAATTTTAGAAAGTGTAGTCTGTAACCATTTACTACAGTAGTGATCATACCAGACAAGAGACTGGGCTGACAAGACAGGAATGAAAGAGAGACTGCCTATAGATTACATGTGAATTTGGGTGGCAACAGTAATAGAATTTTTGGGGTTTTGTCAGGTCAGAACTTTTGACAGTACTTATTGCATCAGTCTTGCATTATGTGCAGCTTGTTAATCACTTGTGGTTCTTGTACATCGGTGTTCTCCGTAAGTCTTTAAAAAAAAAACAAACAAATGGGGGATAAATCGGAGCATTCTGAATAAAGCAAGGATATTTACCAAGCCTGGGTCCTTTGCATTGGGCAATATTCAGTGTTGACAGTTTACATTTTGAACAGGTAGATGAGAGAAAGTAAATTTCACTGTTAGTCTGCTTTTCACTTACAGGGAAAATATATCAATACAAGTGGTCAGTACAGAAGGTAAGGCATTTTAAGACCTCTTAATTATTTAGCTTGAGCAGTGACTAACGTGATAAGAATAGGTAGGAAGTTTTAGGGTGTATTCTTATTCTGCTAGAGGATTTACAGATTATGACAGTCTTATATAGTGAAAACAATACTTCAGGGTTGGTCTTTCACAATAGTTTTGTATTGAAGTTGAACTGAAAGTAATGACTTACCTATCTAGTTTCAGATGAGGGTGATAACGTGGAAAAGACTGACCATAACATTTACAGAAGAGTGATCTTAATTGAAACAATTTTTGCTGTAATTTTGAGTTTCTCCGGTATGCTTATACAGCCTCTCCAACAACAAACACACAGAAAATGTTGCTTAAATTGTAGGATTAAATATTTCAGCACTTCAGAAAAATCAAGTTTATGAGGAGAAGCATAATTCACCTGATATTTTAGGGGAAACTGTCTTTAATATTTTTTTTTTTCTGTTTTTACTTCTAGATATGGTCAGACATGACTGGCCACCCATTTTCTAGCACGACCAGAAATATGCCATAGAACCTCCATAAAGATGTTTTCTCCCCTGAAGTTACTTTGATAGATTTATATGCATGATGCAATGTTGTGCAGGGATATCCAAGTATGTTGTGAAAGAGCTATCTTGGTTACTTGGTTTTCTGAGTATTGTTCAGCCCATACTAATATATCTTGTTTCTCAGACCATTCTACTTCTGCTTCTTAGCACGGCAGTGCATTTGCCATCAAAGTACAAGGTCTCTCATGTTGTATTTAGTTGTATTTCTACTGAAAATTTCAGGTGGAGACATAGCAGCACTGAGGTCCACAATTTTGGAAAATACTGTTTACAAGAGTCTCAGGTAATATTTTTTGACTATATTTGGAGGTTTTGACTTATGCAAAAGATGTGCTTAGAATACCTTTAAAATTAAAAGCTGACCCCTGAAACAAACATATGTAAGAGCTGATTCTGGGACAGATGATATAGATGATGAGACTGTGAAATACTTCCAACTGCTCTGTCCTAATATCTGTATTGGAGACCCCTTGACTTCAAAAAAAAAGAACATTCTACAGGTGGTGTCTTCTCTTCTGGACAAACTGTGGAGCTCCATGCATCTGATCTTCTTAATGTAAAAGATAGGCTAGGACTGTCTGGAAAATTGAATAGAGGATATATATAGTAAGTTTATCCTGTTGCATATTTTTCCTGAAGCCATTAAGTAATGTCTATATCATCTATGCCGCAAGATTATAGGTGATTTGTCACACACCCCTTCAGGTACTACTCTCCAAATATTCTATTACTGCATACCAGTATCTTGTAAGTATCCAGATGTAATAGAAAGAAGAACATAAACTATTATTAAATTTATCAATAGTAGCATTGGGCAATGAATAGAGATCTGGAATCTACTCACAGTTCTGCTGACAGCTTTTCACAGCTCCCTGCCCCATCTTCTTTTCTTCATAAAGTTAAAATAACAATCTACTTCCATTGTAAAGTTGTGGTGAGTTTTCTAGAAGGAGTTTTGTCTGAATGATGGTAAGAATAACAGTTACCTAACCACACTTCTATTGCAGATGCATTTATACACAGGTAAAACTTCACAGGTATTACATTTATTATGTCATAGGTGCCACATTTGTCTTTTGAAAAGACATTGCTCTTTCAATTCAATACAGACATTCTGTGACAAAAGTGTTTCATTAATGCTGAGTTAAGGTCACCTGTGGGTTTGTGCCCTACATAAGGATTAGAGTCAGTGAAATTTACCCTTTTAAAACCAGAAAATTCTGAACCGTAAATCGTGAAGTTGTTAATCTGCCATAGAATCATAGAATCATAGAACGTTTTGGGTTGGAAGGGACCCCTAGAGGTCATCTAGTCCAACCCCCCTGCAGTGAGCAGGGACACCCTTAACCAGATCAGGTTGCTCAGAGCCCCATCCAACCTGGCCTTGAATGTTTCCAGGGATGGGGCCTCCACCACCTCTCTGGGCAACCTGTTCCAGTGTTTCACCACCCTCATTGTAAAGAATTTCTTCCTTATATCTAGTCTAAACCTACCCTGGTTTAGTTTAAAACCATTACCCCTTGTCCTGACACAGCTGGCCCTACTAAAAAGATTTTCCCCATCTTTCCTATAGGCCCCCTTTAGGTACTGAAAGAACATGATCAATGCCCTTAAAAGTCCACAATATACAGATTCACACTTAGTCTTTGCCAACAAGGTTATATTTCAGAGGAAATAGAGCCCTTGATAATGTTAGGATGATACCTAACACCACATAAAGGTGTGGCTAAGTGAACTACAATGAGTTGAAGCTATCCCCATGTGGGTTACAACTCGGAAGTAAACCCAAATATGCAATGATGTTTTATAATCCCTTTAGATGCTTCCAAAAATGCTCGGAAGTAAACCCAAATATGCAATGTTTTATAATCCCTTTAGATGCTTCCAAAAATTAAGTTGATTTTTTTTGCAGGGATTTCACTCTCACAACACTGAAAAATCCATGATAAGAAAAGGTTTGAATTTCTTTGCACTGATATTGGATTAAGACACAGATACACCTCTCTCTCCTTGAATATGCCCAGTACTGGCTCACACCCAGGTCTCCTCATACTGCCAAGCTGCTCCAACTAATCCCGTCACCATTCAATATCACTGCACTTAGCACAGTGAATCCAGCTAAAATACACGTGGATTTTTGCCAGCTGGGGCGGAAGAGTAGAGCCAATGCTTCACTGACAAATTTTAGCATTATTTTTCTCGATATTCACAAGTTTAAGTTATGTGCACATCAACTCCTTGTTTCCTGGTTTTCAGATATTTGAAAGTCACTGGTTTAAATATTCTGGAAAGGAACACAACTGTACTGATATTTTAAATCCTGGTAAAAGACATTTTTGTTCAGGCGTTTTTTATGTACCACATGCTTCAAATCCAAACAAATACGATTTTGCTGCATGCCAAGGTAAGTTGCCAAGAAACATTTTACACAGAGTGTGGAGAAACGGGGAGGGGGATTATGTGGCTGCTAGGAGCTTCTGTACATACTCGGGGGCACGCAAAAATTTGGTGGAATAGAGCAAAGTGAGAAGAATGCATTGGATTCGGGTAGAAAAATAAAGTAAGGTCAGAAGATGCTTTCATGATTTAAAGCTCTGGGGTTGGGATCTGAAGTAGATGACAGACACAAAGGGTTTCTCTGTAGTGCTGCTGGCAGAGAGATTATAGCTGTCCTGGGACTAAGCAGTAGCAAACAGAAACATTGTGAATACCAGAGGGAATGAGATCAAGAACAGAATCTACAAGAATTTCAGCAGACAGTTTAGCCCCAAAATATAATATAGTTTTATGGATTTCTTTTGAACTTGGGGGTGTCTGTGGCATTGTTTTGTATGGGAAAAATGAATAGTTTTATTCTCTGTTTGTCCTAAGAAAGAAGTTTGGGACTTGAGAGAGAAACATATTGCCAAACCACCAATCACCCAGAAACATGAAAAGAGACTATGATAACTGATCAAGGATTTGGTCTGGCCTGTGGAAGCAAAAATAGCATAAATGTTAGAGAAAATGCATCATTCATCTCTGGTGCGGCTACGTTCATGCAATGACATTGTACAAGGGATGATTACTGATGAGGTGATAAAAGGCAGCAGGGAGCCATGAATAAAGATATCTAAGGAAGGTCATAAACACATGATTCTTCCAAAAATGAGAATCCTTAGAAACATTTCAGTTTTCAAAATGTTATGCAAGGCTTTCCTTAGGAAAAGGACGTTCTGAGCATGGAATCAAATCAGTTCCTAGTCCTCTTCTGTTAACAAAATAAATAGTCCAGTTTTCACCTTGGAAAGACATTACATAGTGAAAAAAAAGTCATTTCAAAAATTCCATCAGTGACTTTGCTTAAGTTTTCAAACTTTATAACACAAAAAATGAAATTCCAGATTGCCACACAGTCTGGATCATAACCTACAAGGTAGGTGTTTTCATGCTGCAGGATAATGACAAATATATCTCCAGTTTCTACCTGCAGGAACAGCTACTGGAGTTGCACAACTGTAATTAATGGAATAACTCTATGATAAGACTATTGGCTGCAAGAACAAGAGAAAAGGGGAGAAAGCAAAGGAGAAAACAAAAAACAAAGATGTCTTTTAGACATTAGTTTGGCTGTGCACAATACCTTTGGAGTTCTAGATTTTACCCCGAAACACTCTAAATAACATTTTGTCTCAATAACATTTTAGAAGTGTAGGGTGGATTGCAGTGTGAATCTGAAAAAGTAATAAAAATACCCCAGTATACAATTTTTAATATTGCCTTTATTACCATAATACAGAGGCTGCATATGAATATAATATTTTTACAGCTGTTGTTAGGGAGTTGACTGTAGAGCTAGATTGGTGTTATCGACATTTAACGGTGTGATTGGAATAGTGCTGCTACAGAGAAAAAATTTTACCAACTCCCAGTGTCTGGAGGTATTCAGGTTTTCTGGATAATGCCGTTATTTCAGATCTGGATAATACTGCATATGAACCATAACGTGTAGTCCATTGTTCCAGAAGAGTTAATGAACTTTGGATCTTCAACAACTTATGTCTTTGGAATGCAGTTTTAATCACATGGTCTATGTGTTTATTCTTTCTCATGTAAAAATATCCTTCCCATGACATAATTCATTATTTAGTAGGACATTATCAACATCAATATTTAAATAACGCCTTCCTCACCTGCTATAGAAGGATGCCAGTACAATGCCTAGTATTGAAATGGTTTTTTTGTCAAGAGTGGCTGTTCATCAAATGTATCTTACCCAAAATGTCAAAATATTTTATTTGTTTTTTTATTTATAACATCTTCTCTCCTTTAAATTCTGAGTGAAGCAAAGGCAGAACATGCACAACCTAAAATTGTGAATCCCTGAATTCACAGTATCCATTTACCAATGTGGATACCTTGTGCTGATACTTTCTGTTGCATGTTGAAATTGCAGTTTTATTTGTTCTTTACCTTCTTTTAATCTGAAATAACTCCTCAATGGTATTTTTCAGTGTTGTTAACAAAGAAAAATATCTTCTGTTTATTTTTAGATAACATGGACAAGTTCAAAGTTCCATAACGAGTCTTTGAGTTCATATTGCTTGTTTTATCTTTGGTTATTGTTCCATTTAGAAATTTCAGCCAGTGCTTAAGCTTCATTAAAGTATATATCAGGTTTCACTCACTGTAAGTCTTTAATAAATAAGGTCATTATTAATTTTCCTAACTATTACCAATTAAGAGCAGAAGGAAATTATTTTGACTTCAATCATTTTATAAAGTATTTCTGTCTTAGCTTCTAAATTATGTAAACAGCAGCTTAAAAACTTGCACTTTTTCCATTCAGATCTTTGTTTACATTTCATATGTATTACAACGCCACCTAAGGAATAAGAACTTAAAAATAAAACTAGTGACTATTCTTAAACTCTGAAATAGTCCATTTTATTATATTTTTAAAAGAAAACATAGCAGAATGAAACATTTATTGGTTAGAATTAAAAAATCTTTTAATGATTACAAATACTATTTATGATTCATGTCAAAGAAAGAAATAATCTGAAGATCCTAAATCATGGATGAAGAAACAGAATCTAAAATCCAGGCATCCGCTGAGCTCAGATTACTTTTCACAATTACCTCCAGACTAGCAGTCTTCAGAATTGAGTGTAACATCACAGACAAGAGGGTGATAACAGCTGCTAAAATAAAATGGATCATGGTTGTATAGGGATTTGTAAATAATCAAGAGTACTTTAAAGAGAGTTAGTCTCACCTAACTGAGACTCATTGC